>NC_080110.1:10982884-11288636 GCF_950005125.1 Chionomys nivalis
GGCTTATTTAAAGGGTTAGGTCATCAAGTTCAGGAGATTACAGGTGTGCGCATCGCAGTAACTACACTTTCTGATTAGAACACTTCTCTAGCAGAGCTTTGTGTAAGACACTGACAGTCTTGATTTTTTTCCTTTTAGTGACAAGAATATTCCATTTTACTTTTTTTCTATTTCTGTGAACTAGATTAGAACAAATGTTGCTTTACTAATGGAAATCTACAGAGAATGATTGATGAAAAATGTTCTCAACTAATCTAGACTAGACAACATTTTAGCTGTCTGTGGTAGTAGGTATCTTCAGTCTTTAATCCCAACACTCTGAAGGCAGAGGCAGACTGATCTCTGTGAGTTCAAAACCAATCTGATTTACATAATGAATTTCAGGCCAGGCAAGGCTACCTAGTAAGACCCTGTCTAAAAAAAAAAAAATAAAAATAAAAAAAAGGAAGAAGAAAAGAAAGAACTAGTGTCTCGTACTAGAATTCATTTCTTTAAGAGCTATTAGGTGCAGCCTAAAAAGATGGCTGTGGTTTGTGAAATACCTTTGATTGATATAAAAACTGGGGCTTAACATTATAAATTACACTTTATTTAATGACATTTGACCATATTTCATAAATACAAAGTGTTATTCTTCAAAATGAAATATTTTAAAATTTTTTTGTGCTTATTTTTATAGGGTTTTATATGTCCCCAGTGTATGAAATCTCTTGGCTCTGCCGATGAACTTTTCAAACACTATCAGGCAGTTCACGATGCCGGTAATGACTCGGGCCTTGGTGGAGAGGCCAATCTTGCTTTGACACGGTACAGTATACTAGTTTTGAAATGTAATATTGTCACAGAATGTGCATGTGTTATAAGATTTATTACTTTCTGAAAATTGTAATGTTTTCATATTACTTAATTTAACTGTAGCACAAACTCTGCTCTGCATACTATGTGCTACGGTTTTCGTGTCGGATAAGGGCCTGGAGATTGAAACACACACAGAGACAGAGACACGGGTCACTCTTGAAACAAGAACGCCAAGAATGCCCCCTGGAATTAAGAATGCCAACTTTATTGTATTCAAGGGCAGCTTATATAGGGTCTCCTTGACCAGTGGTCCATGCCCTAACTCGCAGCTGCGAGCCCACCAGAAACCACTTCCCTGTCTTGTGCTCAAAGCAGCTGCAAGCACAGGAAAACAAGTTGTTTACAGGAAATTCAGGGTCTGGGGGTCCACAGTCCCCAACAGCCATCCTCAATTAGCATGGCCTTCCTCTCATTTCTAGCCCATCTTGCTTGCCTTGTTGTCAGTGTGAGTCTTAGGTGAGAGTAGCAGAATGGGAGGAGCAGAAGCAAGTCAGTGTTGCTGCAGCCACGTGAATGAGGGGAGAGCCAGGCCAGGCTAGACTGCACATCCAGAGTGCTGACAACTGCGTTAGGAAGCCACTCGTGCTATTGTTGGTAAACAAGCAGAAGACAGTTTGTTTCTGATCCAGGCACTTGACAATTATCTGATTATTTTCGTGAGAATTGTTTTATTTATGTGCTTTAAGAATAAAATTATTTTTATGAAGGCTTTCATACATAAAGCTTTCAGTGTTTTTTAGCCTCAAGAAAGCTATGACATAGGTAGGTGCTGGTTCTCACCTGTGGGGCTTGTAAAAGAGGCTGTTTCCTCTCTCCCATGCACCTGCAGAGATGACATAACACTACTCAGACAAGAGGTCCAAGACCTACAGGCCTCCCTGAAGGTAAGAAACATGGGAACGCTTGTTTATTTTCAAAGTTTCAGATTAAAAACTTGTTTTCACATTTACTAATTAAAATCTTTTTTATTAGGAAGAAAAATGGTACTCAGAAGAATTAAAGAAAGAATTAGAAAAATATCAAGGGCTACAGCAGCAAGTAATTGCATTTTAAATTCTTGAAGCATGTTTATTAATTGTTTATTTTCATTCTTGAAAATTAAGTATTACATTCTTTTGTAAGGGTCTTGATATAAATGACTTCCTGTTTCCTCGTTTACAGTCTATTGGATAGTCTGTATAATTCTAACGAATGAAGCAAGTATGGGAGGTAAAGATAAAGCATCTTGACATTTTCCTTAAGAATTTGTCATGTGTGATAGTGCATGTCTGTAATCCCAGCACTTGGAAGGCTGAGGCCAGACAGAGAATGAGTTCAAGGACAGCCTAAGATATATAGCAACACCCTGACTCAAAAAGGTGTCAAGAAGTGTGTGTGTGTGTGTGTGTGTGTGTGTGTGTGTGTGTGTGTCAATTAGATGTGCCTGGTGCATTTGTAGAGGATCTAGGTTCAGTTCCTAGCATCCACATTAGGCAGCTCACAAGTGCCTGTGACTCCTGGTCCAGGGGATCCAATGCCCTATTCTGCACACATGTGCTCGTTCATTATATAATTTAAAAACATATCTGTCTATATCTACCCATCTACCCATGCATCTACCTAAAGCCATATAAATTGCTTTAAAAAAGAAGCAGTTAGCAGTCTTTAAAATATCAAGCTATGTTATTCTATTTTTCCGACAATATACTTAAATGACTAAAAAATTAGCTCAAATCAAAATACAGGCCTCTACTTTCACGTCTCGTCTCACTGGAAGTGCAGTGGAGTTCCTGTTTCTTATGATAACAAGGCTGTCTTCTGGGAATGTCCATCAGAACCTGCCTGGTGATTTTTCACTCTAAACTTTGTTTTGATTAGACAATATATTCTGAAATACCAATAAAATATAATAAACCCATATACTTGCCACAGTGGCTTATAAAATTATCAAATCTTAAGTACTACACATAATCGTATGGCAGTGATAGCGCAGTGGGTTTGCTTTACCAGGATCACAAGCAAGCTTGGGCAGTCACGTCACCAGGATGTTGCTTTGTCACTGGGCCCTGGAAAAGGTTCAGCTCCGTTTTCTTTCACACAGTCAGCTGTCGGCTGAAATGATACGTGGTGTGGGACTGTTGTATTCTGTACAGGTTTATCTGCATAGAAATTCTTAATGAAAAAATGTTGATAGAGGGGATTATCTGTGGGTTCTAGGTACATTATCAAAATGTGATTTTATGAAAAATTTCTATCAGTAATATTTTGGAAAAATAATGAATTTTTATAAATCCAGAGATGGCCTGTTTTTTTAAAATAAAGTAGATGCCCCTCAACAGCCTTTATAAAGTAATTAGTAATGTGCTTACATATTATCTCAGCACACTGTAACTTTCAGTTAGGACTTTTCTTCTTCAGTCTTTGTACCAAGAATTACTGTCTGGATTGAAAAACGTAGATGCAACTCCGTGAATAAAAAGATAGCAGTCTTATTTCTGTTCAAAGACTTCAGTGTTAGTCAATTGTTTATAGTTCACTGGCCTATCTAACATGGAAACTACTGTTAAACAAGGTCTCAGTTATTTAGCCCAGCTGAGACTAGCCTTAAACTCCTCCATCTCCAGAGTGCTGGGATTATAGGCATGTGCCAGTGAGTCATATTTCATAAACATCTATAAATCCTCACTACTTGCCTTTCAGTGACTTTCATTTGGAAGCAGATACATTTTAAATATTATTATTAGCAGCCAATAGGTCTAAATCTAGTGTGTAGTAAAACTTATGATCTAGTTTATTGGGAAATCCTTTATTCTTTGAGATAGGTTTAACCCTTTAAAATAGGAAAACAATGTAAGAGATATTAATTTTTTGTTTCCAGTTCCAGGATAACTTTAACCTTAAGGGTTACAATCTTCTTTGCTGTTTGTTTTCTAGTTTTTGTTTGTTTTTGAGACAAGCTCTGGTTTTCCTGGAACTCACTATGCAGACCAAGCTAGCCTCAAACTGAGTGTCTGCCTCTGCTGGGATGAAAGGCATGTACCACCATGCCAGGTTTTCTAAGGGCTAAAGTCTTTATTTCTATGTTTTACGTTTATTTAGTGTGTGTGCACACATATATACACGTGGGTACCTTCTTACATGTGGAGGTCAGTTAGCAGCTTGTGAGAGTAGATTTCTTTTCTTGGGCCCTGGAAATTGATTTCCGGTCTTAGTGACAGGTGTCTTCACCCAATGAGCGATCATGTCAGCCCTTTATTTCTCTTTTACAGCTGATTGATGATCCTGAAAAAAAAATCTTTAATTAAAAATTTAAAGTGCTGGGGATGGAGCTCAGGGGCCTTTTATGCTCTGCAAGTCTGTAGCACTGACCTGTGCTCCCGTGTCAAACTGCCGCCCCCAAACCTGACACACACACCCTCTTTGGTTGTGATAGTTGATGGCACCTACAAAGTTATTAACTTTGAATTATTCTAGGTGTTTTGTGTGCTGATAGGGTATGATTGGGGCAATAATCTCTTAAATCACAGTGTATTTTTCCCTTTAAGTTCACAGTGCTTAAAAGAGAGAATACTTTGAACAAATCTCACAGGGAATACATTCAATAGATGAACATTAGCCATGTAGTGAATTTCACAATTATTAAAGTCTTTAATAATTTCTCAATGGTCGTAGAATCAGGTCCATGGTAAGGAAAATCTCATTAAAATTTGAGGTATACTTTGAGTGGTTTCCAAAGAATGATGCTTTCCAAAGAGAGCAGTAATGACGGGGACCCCTTCCTGATTGACAGGGGCTCTTCCTGATAGTGCTTCAGGCCTTGGCGGGCAAGACTAAAAGGCTAGCGAGTGTGACCCGGTCACACGGTTAGGCTTGTGTATTTGCAGGCTAGCAACAGATGCTAGTAGCTTATATATGGAAGGTGAGAGAGCGAACACTGCGTTCTGGAGGTGGGGGGGAGGTCTGTTATTCATTTCCTACTGATTGATGAAATTCTGCATGTCACCTAACACACAACACTAGATAGCTTTATACAAACATGAAAAGTTCTTGGGACTGGCCAACCGCAGTGAAGTCATGCTCGCCCTCTAATGGCACCGTATAGATCCGAAAGTAGAAGAACGACCAGATCTGAGTTTTACCCCAATCCTGCTGCTTACCTTGACAGACATGGCAGTTGTGTGGTGTTGATTTGTGTGTTCTGTTTTAATTAAGGAGGCCAAACCTGATGGATTGGGGACTGATTCATCAGCAGGTAATCAAGACTTTTTTTTCAGTTGTCTTTTTCTTCCTTCTCATCCTTTTTATTTAATACCTGATAAAGGAATTTTATTTATGTTTATACTTGATGTTTGTAAAACAGTAAAAATATTGTTTATGCTTTGGGTTTAGATAACTGTGTCATAATTTAGTCAGTTAACTAGTTCATTATATTCTGAAGTTATGGATAAACTAGTATATGACTACAGTATGATTGCTTAAAAAATTCAAGTTTATACTGGGAATATGTCTGTACCTCTTGAAGTAACTGATGAGATTAGTGTCTTGATAGCTGCTGTTAAGTGGATGGATGCTCAGAGTATATTCCAGGTTAGATGCACAGATTATCTGTTATAGTTAAGGGTTTATGTAAGAATGAAGTGTCAGTAGTGGATGGATGCTCAGAGTATATTCCAGGTTAGACACAGATTATCTGTTATAGTTAAGGGTTTATGTAAGAAGGAAGTGTCGGTAGTGGATGGATGCTCAGAGTATATTCCAGGTTAGACATAGATTACCTGTTACAGTTAAGGGTTTATGTGAGAATGAAGTGTTGGTAGTGGATGGATGCTCAGAGTATATTCCAGGTTAGACACAGATTACCTGTTACAGTTAAGGGTTTATGTGAGAATGAAGTGGTAGTAATAGGCATTGACTGAACATTGTGATTAATAAGTTTTAAGGCCATCATTGTTCTTAGTTACTTGAAGATTCACTTTCTGCCTTTGTCTGAAGAATGTAATATATTTTAAAGTGGGTTTGATGGTACATGTCTGTAATCCTAGCACTTGGGAGGCTGAGGTTCTACTTTATCCTTTAGCTGGAAAGTAAGATCTTAATTTTAAAAAAGCAAAAACAAACTTGACAAATATTTATAGATATTAGAGGCTATCCTATTTTTTCATTTATAAATGGTTTTTTTACTTGTACTCTAAATGAATTGCATATGCTCCATATTTTGAAATCTGAAAATATTCTTATAAAATTAGAATTGGATTTATATTGATTGTCTTTACCACTACGTGATTATGATATAAGTACTGAAAATTTAGCATATGTAACTGACATTAAACACATTGCTATGGTCTTTTTTAGAGCTACAGTCTTTAGAACAACAATTAGAAGAAGCCCAAACAGAAAATTTTAATATTAAGCAGATGAAAGATTTATTTGAACAGAAAGCAGCCCAACTTGCTACTGAAATTGCAGGTATATTAAATCTGATTTTTTTTTTAGGTAATAAATAATCCTTACTGCCGTTTCCTCATCATATGCCCTAGAAAAACCATTGAATATTTTAAGTGTAGTGAAACATTTGTTGTGGACTATGGAAGTGATATAGACTTTGATAATGAGTTTGTGTAAATTATTTTGTTTGTCCTTCAATTTTTTGATAGATTCTTCTTGAAATTTAAAGAAGATAAATTTTTTTTGATATGCTTGATTAAAAAGTAACATTTTAAATAAATTGATCATATATTCTTTAAATTTAATGCTTGGTTATGCTATCAATTATTTGCTCTGTATTTTTAAAAATTATGTGCTGTTTGTAAAATACTTCATGTATGTACATAAAATGCATAGTAGTATAGTATTCGGTAGAATTTAACGTCATATTTTTGGGTATATTTGTTGGTACTTAAGGAATGTAAATTGGACTTAAGTGTGTTAAAGCTTACAGATTAATATATGGAAATTTAAAAGATCGTCTTCAGAGTTAATATTATGAAACTAATATTTGTGTTGCGATCTTTAATTAGATATAAAGTCAAAATATGACGAGGAGAAGAGTCTCCGAGACGCTGCTGAGCAGAAGCTGACACGTGCGACAGAAGAGTTAAGCAAGCAGACAGCTGTCATTCAAGATCTGAAAACCGAGCTGGTAATTTAGGGACATTTACTACCATGTTAGTTATAGCTTCCTAATTAAAATGCCATCTATATGATGCTGGGCTTACAGTTAGGTGATAGAGTGCATGCCTAGATATATAAAGCTTTGAGTTGAATAGCCAAGGGAAGAAATGTCTAATAGTTTAATGAACTGGAGACAATAAAAATTTCCTTATACCCTTCCACCTACATATATACTGTATATGTTTTAAAAAGAAAACAGTTGTTATGAAGCTGTGTCTTTGAACTCCTTTACCCATTATTGTTTCTGTCCAAATGTAGCTGTTCTCTTCCTTAAGCATCTCCTGATCCGCATCCCTGCTGCTGTCCTTTCCTCACGCTGTCTTTGTTGTATTTGAGACAGGATCTCACCGTGCAGCCGAGGCTGGCCTCCGACTCATGGAGATCCTCTTGTCTCTGCTCCCCGAGTGCCGGGACTAAAGGCTTATTTATGTCGCCATACCAGACATTTCCTCACACTTCAGTTTTATAAATCTAGCTGGTTTTAGGATTGCCTCCAGTTGGATTTCTTGCTTTCATTTCAAATTCTACAAGTATAAAATTCAAGTTGCCATATTCCTTCCATGATCGTATTTGTCATTGGTACCACGACAGCGTCCATGGCTCAGTGCTCTCCTAGGGCTTTGCAACCTTGGACCTGTCTTTGGCATCTTTATATAGCACTCCGTAAACGCATGGATGAATTATTGCACCACAAGCAATCAGCTGGAAGCCCTAAACAGGCTTACGTCTGTCTCTTCTTCGTGTAAACGGTGTTGTGATAGCAGTGCAGAGGGTTGTCCTGTCCCCGTGGCTCCGTGCTGGCAGGAGCTCCACCAGCAGTAGCTCTCTGTTTTCATTGCCACCTTTAGTGGAGAGAAGGAATGTTCCATTTATCCAGTCATTGATGAATATGCACAGTCTGTGGAGGAAAGCAAATGTGGAATGGTAAGGATACTTGTTCATTTGCAGAGTGCAGCTTGATGATTCTGTTAAGTAGAATGGAAAGCGGGGGCTGACTTATTGGCGGAAGATATCATTGTTTAAAAGTTGTTCATAATGATTGTTTTTATTTTGATTTCTTTTTAGTGAGTTATTCTAAAATGTATATTATATGGTTTCACAGCTTCAGAGACCTGGCATAGAAGATGTTGCTGTGCTAAAGAAAGAACTGGTCCAAGTCCAAACACTAATGGATAATATGACTTTGGAACGCGAGAGAGAATCGGAAAAACTGAAAGATGAATGCAAAAAGTTACAATCAGACTATGCTAATTCAGAGGTAATGAAAACACTCAGAGAGGAATACATTATAGATCACTATTTTGCCTAATAAGTGATATATATGTATATATATATATATTTAAATATTGAAGGCTAGATGGTAACTGATGATTGACTTTTTTTAATTTGGTCAAAATTAAGATAAAACAAAGGAGATGTCATTTTCTACAAGTACAGTAACAATTTTGTTTTGGAAAACTAGAAATAATTTTTTTCTTTTTTTTTTTTTTTTAAACTGTTTTGACATGTGATCTCTCCAGGCTCAAGTCAGACTCGGTCACCTAAGTAGCTGAGTTGACAGGAGTGTACCATGGTCCCTGGGAAAAGATTTCTTTTTAAATAGTCTTATTTCTAGTTGATAGGCATTGAATGGTATGGATGAAATAATCTCTACAGTGTTCTCACTGGGACTGGAGAGATGCCTCAGCATCTAAAGCACACACCTCTCTTGCAGAGGACCAGGATTTGGTTCCCAGCACCCACAAGGTGACTCACGAGTCTCTGTAACTTCACTTCTAGGGGATCTGATGTTCTCTTCCTAACCTCTTAGGGCATCTGGCACACGTAGTGCCCAGACATACATGTAGGCAAAACACTTATACACGAAAAATAAGAGTAAATCTTTAAAAAAAATATTCCAATCTAGCTGGACAATGGTGGCACACACCTTTAATCCCAACACTCAGGAATCAGAGACAGGTGGATCTCTGAATTCAGGCCAACCTGGTCTATAGAGAGAGTTCCAGAACAACCAGGTCCACACAAAGAAACTGTCTCAAAAAACCAAAACAACAACAGAAAGAATATTAGAAAGAAAAGAAAATTTTATTTATATTTGAGAGATATACACAGGAACATGCTACAGCCTGATAATGGGAAATATTTCTGACTAATATTTATGAATTACTGTAAATTTAAGGGTTTTTTGTAAATTTGTACTTTTATTCATTTAGATTAAAATAATTTGGAAAGCAATAAAGAGATACCTCAAGGCGAAAATGTTATAACTGCAGTTAAAAGATCTGGAGCGAAGGACTCTAGTCTTTTTCCTCAAGTAAACAGGAATAATTGTAGGAACCAATGAAATTATTTTCTAGGAAAAATGTGCCTGGGTGAGAGGAGACTGGAACTGGGGAGGGGACGCACGTGGTTGCCGCATATGCCTGAGCGCAGAACGCAGGCACAGCGGAGCCCTGACTGAGGACAGCCCAGTCTACATAGTGAGCTCAGGTCAGTCAGGGCTCTAGAGTGAGACCCTGTCTGCATGAAGACAGACTTAAAAAAATGAGGAGGAGGAGAAAAATGACATAATTTAGTTCTTTGCACTCAACTTTGCAGGTTTTTACAAAAACTATGTCAGGTATTTTGAAACAAATTTAGAAAAGCATTTATTTTTGATTAATTGAAGAAGTTATTTCCTACTTAGACTGTATGTTTAGAGAATCAAGTTCACATTTAATTTACTTAGTTCACAGATACATAGTGGTGAGTAGAATGCCCAGGCACGCCAGATTTCTTAATAACTTGAAGAGTTAGACTGAAACTGCCATCAGACACGGGGGTTCTCGACACCACTAGATTCTGTATACCCCACTAGGTCATTTCGGATACTGTGTTAGCTTTAAACTATCTAATTTGATCCTATAAAGTTACTCGATCTGTTTTACCTGTTAGGAACGTGATTTTCAATGAGGTGTAACTTGCTTTCAGGACACATACTTAAAATAGAGAACCTCAGAGTTCCTCAAGCCCAGCCTTCCTCCTGGAGCATCCTGTCTTGCATTTCATCTCATAATTGCCTCATAAGGGACTTTGTGCTGCTAATCTTTTGTTTGCTTGGTGTTTGTTTTTATTTTGAGATAGGATCTTAATCTAGCCCAGGCTAACCTGGAACTTACTGTGTAGCCCTGGCTGGCCTCAATCTCATGTGTGTCTTACTCTGTGGGTGGCTGTGTAGCTGGGTGGCTGACTGGCTGGGTGGCTGACTGGCTGGGTGGCTGACTGGCTGGGTGGCTGACTGGCTGGGTGGCTGACTGGCTGGCCTGTAGCGTTCTCCTCTCTGTTCTCTCACTCGTTCCTCTTCTTGCTCCACATTTCTCCTCCTCTTTATTCTCTCTGCTGCCAGCCCCGCCTATCCTTTCTCCTGCCTCACTATTGGCCGTTCAGCTCTTTATTAGACCATCAGGTGTTCTAGACAGCATGTAACACAGCTTTGCAGAGTTAAACAAATGCAGCGCAAACAAAAGCAACACATCTTTATATCATTAAACAAATGTTCCACAGCATAAACAAATGTAACACACCTTAAATAATATTCTGCAACACCTGGGCGCATCCCTCCTTCTATTCTCACCTTTTTCCTCCAGTTTAGATTCCCCCTTTATTCTCTCTCCCTGCCAGCCCCATCTGTCCTTTCTCTGCCCAGCTATTGGCATTCAGCTCTTTATCAGCTTTTTATAATTATACAAATCCATAATAAAACACACCTTTACTTAAAGTAATATTCTGCAGCAAAAAGTATAACACATCTTTGCCTAGTTAAAATAATATTCTATAACAAAGTATATTAATGAAAAACTTACTAGAAAAATATAGATGTGGTTACTTTGATTAAGTCAGAATAAAGGCACATTAAAAAGCCATTAAGGAAATTAGAGAGATCAAATATTTTCTACCTGGGATTGACTCTCTGTAATCCGAAATACATTATTATTGATTATTATATATGCCTTTGGTTTATTTCTTTTGAAACTTACATACCTTATGAACTCAATAAATTTTTGTCTAAATGTTTATGAAAGTATATTTTCATTCTAAAGCATTTGAAGTACTTATAAATGGTTGGCTGTTTTATAGATTGGAGATAAATGTTTAAGGATTTAAAATTATTCCTAAAAGCCTTCATTGAGGTAAATACCAAAGAAAGCTGCAATGATCTTAGATGTGGTGTGATATTTAATGGAAGTGATGTTTAAAGAATCTTATTTTATTCCAAATTATCCTACTTGAATCCTAATTTTATGAACAAAAATGTTTCTGCAGGTATGGAATAAGTGTGATTATAATCATACATAACTATTTAAGAGTACATTTTAATATTAAGTGTGTTAGTCTGAGGCATTTGTAAGTGTGTTTGGACATTTTATTGTGTTCTCAGTGTGCATGTTGTCAGTACTGCCTTCCATCTTTCATCCGTCATTTTATTATTTTTTTCTGCTTTCTAATGGAGATGCTTAAATGTGAGGTAATGTGCTTTCAGAGACTTGTGAATTTTGGTGATATTCTCATCTGTCACTTCCTGTTGTCAGTTGCGATCTTAGAACTTCACAGACATGTTCATTTTGTTAAACAAGTTTTTATTCTTTTTAAATGATTATTTCTTGATAGTAGAATATTTAAGCAATAATTATAATTCTTTAGCACTAGCAGAATGTCTGGTCAAAATAACAGAATTGTTATTTTCCTTCATGCTATGTTACTGAACTTAACACAGTATTTTTAGTAGAACCTTTACATTACAAACAATTAAGAAACAATTGTTGAGGAAGATCTTGAGGCTTGAGTAAAGAGAGTATAGTGGTGGGAATCCACATGAAGTCCCGTGCAGAGGAAGCCTGGACCGATTGCAGCGGGTGCTAAACTGCACCCCAGATGCGCTTGAGCTCTCAAATGGCAAGGAAGGTCAGCACAGGCAGAGAAAGACCCTGGCGTGACAACTGTGGTGCTCTCTGCAGAGAAAACATATTTATGTCCTTTGAATTTCTCTTTAATCATTATTTCCCCCAAATCAGAACATTATCATTTTAAAAGGTAGAAGTGCCTGATATTGTGGACTAGGGAAGGGGAAAGTCTCATAGCATCCTCCTTCCCTCCGTTTCCTTACAGCTAATGTCTTTCTTTTGGTATATACTCTTCCCACATGATTTTTCTTAGTGATCACATTTAAACAGTATTCTAAACCAAATGTGTTTTATTAATTTATGGTTATTATAATAAATCCAAGTGCTTAATCATGCAATATAGTCATTAGTGTGCTTAATTAACTTCTGAAATTTGAAACATTGTTTTCTAAATGAAGATCAGCACCATTGAAAATACTTCAGGAAATAAGTCTGGACTCTGGATCTGTAAGAAATTAGTGGAAGGGTCTGAGCAGAGTTATTACTGCCTCAGCAAACCATATCCCTCCAAAGTTATGTCTAGGAGCAAAAATTATGATTACACATATCAAAGTCTTTTCATCATAAAGAACATATGCAATGGAAATTACTAATTTTAAGTATGTATAAAGTAGAGTCAACAAGAAATATTAGAAATACAAACTAGATTTGTTAATATCACCTGCAATAGCATACTGATGTTTGAGCTTTTGTGTATTACAGGTGTGGCTTTCCAAGATATTTGCCCATCTGACTTTTTTTTTTTAACTGTTTTTAAGTGATCAAGCTATCTGAACGATCAACATTAATTGATTTGTTATGAAAATGTTTAAATTCACTAAGACAGTTTTCTTTTCATCTGTTACACTTGACTATAAGGTCATGGTGCTTGTTTGGATAAATACTATCAATATAATCGTAGAGGTGATTCACCCAAATCAAGCCATATTGTATGTTTGAATATAAGTGTCTTAAAATGAAAGGAAAAGTTTTTGCTGCGGAAGCTTGGAGAAATTCTAGACATAATTGTTTTTCCTTTTTAAATTTGGGAAGTGCAAAGTATAGATTTAAAACCATGAAATTAAAAATGTAGTTTGATGTTAGTTCAGGCAGATAAAAATGCCAGCATTTCTCTTGATATATTAAATAAATGAACTTATGCATCTTGGCTGTATTTGTAAAATTAATTTTAAGCAAAACGTTTTAGGTGGGAGTATTAATGGTATTAGAATCAAGTTTTATTAGAATAATGGTATTAGAAAAGTTTCAAGTATTACTTCAATTTAATTGTACCAGCGAAAGAAAACAGACTGTCTTCAAATCTTCATGCACCTCCATTTTGTTTGCATTAATTTTTATTTTACTTTTCAGGCTACAATAAACCAGCTAAGAACTGAACTTGCCAAAGGCCCCCAAGAAGTTGCAGTATATGTTCAGGAAATACAAAAACTTAAAGGTTCACTTAATGAATTAACACAAAAAAACCAGGTAAGAGTTTTAAAGCTGCATATAGTGGTGAATAGATTTTATCTTCACTGTTTTATTTATACCACAGGACAAGATCTCTCTCTCTCTCTCTGTTAGTAATAAACGTTCAGAACTCTTCATATTGCAAAAGTGCATCTTATAGCAAAAGGAGGACACTCCCCACTGTCGCTTTTCTGAGCTCCAGGCAACCACCATTCTCTTGTATTTTCTGTTTTTTTTTTTTTTTTTTTTTTTTTTTTAAGACAGGGTTTCTCTGTGGCTTTGGAGCCTGTCCTGGAACTAGCTCTGTAGACCAGGCTGGTCTCAAACTCACAGAGATCCGCCTGCCTCTGCCTCCCGAGTGCTGGGATTAAAGGCGCGTGCCACCATCGCCCGGCTCTCTTGTATTTTCTGTGACGTTTACAATCCTAGGCCCCTGAGTCAGTTCATAAGTATTTGTGTTTTTGTAACTGACACTGTGTAACATAATACTCTGCAGGGTTCATCTGTGTACCTGATGTCTCTCTATGACTGAATGATACTGCAGATTAAATTCGATGATATATTATACATTCATTCGTCTGCCAATAGATACTTGGGTTGCTTTCATCTTTCTGGTTATCATAAATAATATGGCTTAGAACATGGATGTACAAATGTATTTGTAACCCTGTCTTCAAGGTACTGGGTCATATGGTAATTTTATCACATATCTGTACTTACATATACACATTTATAAGGTTTATTAAAAAACAGACCTTACAAATGAATAAAAATATCACATCAAAATCAGCTAGTCCCAAAGTTTATACAACTGAACAAACTATACAGTTAGAATAAGCATTCAGAATGTAAGCTGTGGAGCCTCATATTAAATTTTATATGTTCAATATCAAATATATTTTATCCATGACAGAATTAGAACTAGAAACACAATTATCTTTATATCCCGCTTTATAACTTGCATTCCCTTTTATATGTTGAATTTAGCCAATAATACGTGTGTGTGTGTGCGCGCGCATGGGATGCAGTATAACATGAAGACAAGGAGAAAGGCTAAAGGTTAGAGGATGAGGATAACTGAATGCAGATACATATGTATTTGTGATGATGGGAATCAAATTCAGGTCCTTATGAGTGTAGTATCAGATAAATATTTGACCACAGAGCTGTATCCTAGCCTTATTTTCTGCCCTTCCTTTCTTCCTTCCTTCCTCTTAAGAACTACTATATTGATTTCAGTTGGCATTGCGTGTGTCCTTTTACATTCCCATCTGCAGGTCACACGGTCTCATCACAGCCTCACCAACACGTGTTTAGGTTTTGCCTTTTACTTTTTTTTTGCCTATGCTTTAGGTAACAAATGATTTACTGACAAATTCAATTTCATGATTTTTTGCCTCTTTATTTCCTTTAAGAATTTTATCATCTTAGGTGTTATGTTTATGTCTTAGCTCTGGGATAATCCTGTGTACACATATGACAAAAGTCTAGTTTCATCCTGTTGCATGTGGGTACTCACTTTTCCTGATGCCATTTCTTGAAGACTCCTTTCCCTGTTGTGTGGTCATGGACCTCTTAAGTCATTTGATTACTGCCTTAGTCTGTTTTAGCTCCTATAACAACACCATAAACCGAAGAACTTAGAATTAGCAGACATGGATTTCTCATTATTTATTTTAGGACATCAAATTTTGGACAAGATCTTACATCTTGGCAGACTGTGCTGTCTGGTCCATAGATGGTGCCTTCTTGCTCTGTCCTTGCATGAGAAGGATTGAGGGATCTTTTTGAGTCCTTTTTTTTCTTTTTAATAAGGACACTAATCTCATTCATGAGGCTTTGTGTTTGAGAGGTTATTAGAGTTTAGACCAAAGTCTCCTAATACCTTTGCCTTGGGGGCTTAGGATTTGAAAATGTGATTTTGGAATCGCAGGGAATACAAAGCTTGTGACCATAGCAGCCATGTATGTGAATGTCTATTTCTGGGCACTCAGCTCCACTCATCTTTCTCTTTATGCCAGCATCGCTGTGTGATTATTAGCTTTGTAGTAAGTTTTGGAATCGGGAAGCATAAAACTGTCAGGTTTTTTCTGTTTTTGAGGCAGGTTCTTGTTATGTGGCTGATGCTGTCCTAGAACATGCTACGTAGCCCAGGCTGGCCTCAAACTCACTCTGTAGAGCAGGCTGTGCTCAAACTCAGAGATTGGCCTGTGGTAGGATTAAAGATGCATACCACCCACACTCAACTTTGTTGTACACATTTTAAAAATACTTTGTGTTTTGTAGTTAGGTACTTATTACAGGTAGTTCATTTTAAATATTAACTTTTGGTTTTTGGAAGTTTTATGCATTCATGCCCTATATATTGATAATACCCATTATTATAAGTAGACACTGTGAAGGCAATTTTTTCTCTATCCTTTTCTTGTAAAGGTATAATGAAGAAACAATCTTTTAAATAAATAAGAGGCCATCCTTTTGGCAATAGGGAGGGCAGAGGAATTACAGATTGTACAGATCCCATAGGTTGACTTACCCTGTTGACAGCTCTTAGATCTGTCACCATTCTCCATTTACCAGATTTATTTTTAACAACAAATACAGGAGAATTCTAAGAACTGGTTGATTCTTCAATATGATGATTATCTAGTTGCTCCTGTACCAGGTTCCTTTGTGGTATAGGGACAAGATTTGTTCATCGTAAAGAACTCGAGCCTATGGGTCAGCATAAGTGCCCTCACCAAGAATTTGATCTTGGGAAGTCTCAAGTCCTTTTGCTTTTCCCTGTTCTAAAATTTTAGCCTCTTCTCTGAA
Source organism: Chionomys nivalis (assembly GCF_950005125.1). Taxonomy (NCBI): domain Eukaryota; kingdom Metazoa; phylum Chordata; class Mammalia; order Rodentia; family Cricetidae; genus Chionomys; species Chionomys nivalis. The sequence goes on from NC_080110.1 coordinate 10,999,096, forward strand.
ATAACATTTATACATCAGTTGAGACCCATCATCTAGGACTGCTGAAACTAACTGAAGCCAGTCATGTGGTGTCACTTTAATGCTAGAATCCCATGTCTTTACCATCTCCCTAACAAGTGTGGAATGCAAGCCATAAGTTATGATAGCTTGCTTAATTTTTTTTTTTTAGATCATTCATTCCTATAGGTATCCATCTACCTTCTTTGGATCTTTTTGGGTATTTAGAACTTGATGCTTTGTCAGTGTATATTACAGGATAGGAAGCTAAAACCCTGGGTAAGTCATCTCTGGCAGCTACTGGTATATTAAATCCTGTCCTTGTACCTTCTTTCCCTGCTCATCAGCTCCAATAATTTCATCAATTGTTTTAAATCTTTTTACTACTATCTTTTGTAAAGCTTGAATCTCCTGGACTGTATATATTTCTAGTGATATAATTGAGGCACCTAGCCTTTGGTTCTCATTCTGCACATGTCTGAAGTTTTTCTTTTAAAGATAACACCTCATCCTTGAACATTATTTGGATAGCATGCAAATTGCCATCCTGGAGAGATACTCTGCTATCCTACCATAACTTTTAAACAAATTTTGGTTGTCAAATTCAACAGTCTGATGTCTTTCAGATAATTTCTCAGTATCAATTGACATGGATTCAATTTGTCAAATTAATGTTACGCTTTTCAATAGTATTAATTTTTTTCAGGTAACTTGATTTTCGATGGTATTAATCGTGTCAGCTAGCTGTTCATTATTTGTAAAGACTGTATCATTTCTAAAAGTGCCTCATTCTTGGCTCTGTTATGAAACCATTTTCTTAAGGATATAATATGAAGAAAAAAACTGAGTTCCAATATCCAATAAATGGATGTATCACCATAACCATATAAGCCTTGCAGAATACAATCCATAGTTTTAGCAAAAAAGTTACTAAGTTTCAATGGTAATGTTGTCTGCCATTATGTAACTTTCAAGTTTATTGATTTATTAACTAACTTATGAAATCCGGTAAATTGTTTTAGGTGTATAATCTTTATTGTCCAGCAGGTGTCGTGGTTGCAGAGTCGTGCCTAGAGGCACAACCTGGTGCCAGGAATAGTCCTGAGCTGCTTAGGTTTACCTGCCTTGGTGTTGGTTAAATACTGAGAAATAAGCTTTGCTTGACAGATTAAAAGCAATTAAATCAGTTCTGTACACAGAGCAAGAATCCCAGAACTCAGGAGCCAGGAGTACAAACCGGAAGTTGCAGCAGGGAACGTGCCACAGAGGGGGTGATGCTTGGGAAATTTCCAAGTTGCTGCGGGCAGTTAGTTCCACTGTGGTGAGGGTTTTACAAAAAAAGCTTAGTAGGTAAAAAGTCAAGCCAGTGGGGGTGGGAGACTTTCTGTGCTGTGACCGTTTAGGCCTTTAAGCTGATCCACTAGGTAAGTGTAGAGTTTGGATCCACCTGGGCGCTAGATGAAGAAGGACATTTAAAAGAAATCCCACACTAGCTCAGAATTGAGAAAAATAGAGGGTAATTTATTTAGGGGTAGACTTACAGATCACAATCCTCTGCTGGAATCGGGAACAGCAGCCGAATCCAGCAGCTAGAAAAGAGGCCGAACATGCACTTTACATCTGCATAAATAGTATAAGAGGCCACACCCAAGAGGGCGGGTAACTTAAAGGCTATGGGCCGTAGGAATTCCTACAGCAAAGAAGAGACTGAACTTTAAAGGGAGTGGGGAAGACTTTGAAGGAGCTGGGTAGGAAATAAATGATGGAAACACAGTTCCATGCAGTGAGTTCTCAAAAGTTGTAAAACCAAAAATTCTCTTTCTCTTCTCTCCCGGTGTTGATCTGCTTTCAAACTCAGCTTTCTGCCTGTAAAAAGGTGTTTGACTGCTACTGATGACATGCCCAGTTCTTTTAGATCTCTCTGCAAATTAGTTTACCTAGTTTAAAAAGGTTTTTTTTTAAACACACTGTCTTATTTGTACAATAGTCTCTTTAAGCTGTGGAGGGTCAGGTTGTCCGTATTCCTGCGCCGTCCCTTCTTGCACGGTGCATAGCGAATGTCCAGTGTCCAGTGACAGATGAGGCAGAGCCTGTGAGTTAAAACGGTTCTTAACTTGTTTAAAAATAGTTCATGTCAGTTGTAACAGCAGTACTGAGAACAGTGTTTGGATTCAAGTTGGTTGATTCACATCTGTGATTGACGGTGGTATTTTATGTTTATTTTGCTAGTTCAAGTAAAATAAAGTGTGAGGCAGAGAAATATCTTTAGAGCATTACTTTATAAACCCAGAAAGAAATTTGAATTCATTTTACCTTATAACTCAAAAAGAAAAAAAAAAGGTCTTTTATCAGAAGGGACAAAACGGGCAGCAGTGGGTCAGACACTGGCAGGGCACGCGGCCCTCCCTGCTGTGCTGAAACTGCCCCTGCCCAGGAAGCGGCAGAGCCCATGTCAGAGCATTGCATTTCCCTAGTATTCGGAATAATTTTTACTGAAGGAAAAGTAGTTTCAACTTTTAAACTTAAGTAGGAACATTAACATGTTGCATCTCTCCCAAAGAATACAATATATATGCTTTCAGGTTATGACAGTATTTTCTGGGTAATTTTTTTTGTCTTATATCAGTATATTTTAATCATTATGATTAGTAATAAAGTTATGTCATAATTCTTATCTAAAGTATTTTCAGTTTTACACTGTAATACTGACTGCTGCTAATATATATAAAATCCAGATAGAGAAACTGGAACAGTGAAAAAGTATTAAAAGGTAAATTTTTAAATTGCTCTTTCAGAACTTGACTGAGAAGCTGGTGAAGAAAGAGGCGGACTACACGCACTTAGAGGAGAAGCACAGTGAAGAATCAGCGAGTAGGAAGACTGTCCAGGCAGCCCTGCATCAGAAGGACCTGGACTGTCAGCAGCTGCAGGCAAGGCTGGCTGCCTCTGAGGGCTCGCTGCAGAGGGTCCAGGCAGAGCTCAGTGAGAGGGCAGAGGCTGCTCAGAAGCTCAAAGAGGAGCTGCGGGAAGTGGAGAGCAAGCAGCAGCATCTCAAGGCGGAGTGTAAGCAGCTGCAGCAGCAGCGTGAAGAGAAGGAGCAGCATGGGCTGCAGCTGCAAGGGGAAGTCAGTCAGGTAGGCGCCACGGCAGCCGCAGCTCCTCGTGCCGTTTCTCACCAGCTCTGATGGCCATGTGATAGTAATTTGTTCATGCCACAACCTGTCATGTTAGATCTTTTTCATTTTAATTTCCCTTAAGGAAAAAAAAAGGTACCATTCACATAACACCATTGTGAAGCATTTATTAATTAACAAAAATTGCTTAGATGGTCCCCAGTATGGGGGACGTATGGGTCTTAGCTGTTACAGTCAGTTCAAATTGTTCACTATTCTTTACTTAATACTTAAGAATTCTTGGAATGCTTGAGATGAAGCTTTACTGTGTGTGGGTGTTTTGCTGACACATGCATGCCTGATACCTACAGAGTCCAGAAGAGGGAGTCACATCCCACAGACCTGGAGTTAGAGACGGCTGTGAACTGCTGCTGGGAATCAAACCAGGTCCTCTGGATGAGCAGCCAGTGCTCTTAAACTGCAGAGCCATCTCTCCAGCTCGAGACTCCCTGTGCTTTTTAAGGGAAAATAAAATAGGCACAAAATATGCAGTGCTTACAGTTTTATGTTTTATTATAGTTTGTGATTAAAATTCAGTTGTAGTTGAAGTTATTCTGTAGTATAAGGTGTGAAGGACTGTAAAATGAAAAGGTGCCTGCGGTTAACTGGTGGAGAACAGTGTAATAACATAGGTGGCACTGTGTGTGTTTACACGTGCATACACACACGCGCGCTTCTCTTTTAAAGTTACATAGCCGACTTCTGGAGACGGAGCGCCAACTAGGGGAAGCGCATGGCAGGCTGAAGGAACAGAGGCAGCTCTCAAGTGAAAAGCTGATGGATAAAGAACAGCAAGTGGCTGACTTACAGCTCAAGCTCTCTCGGTTAGAAGAGCAGGTAAGCTAGCACAGTAAATGCGTTGATACTAGGGCATTTCTAGACTTGATGCCGCTTACACATAGTAATGATTAGTTTTGTGTCAAGAACTTTAACTATAATTGTTATTTGCCATTGAAACATTTCTTTCTCCCCAGTTAGAATATCCTACTTATTCACTACATTTTAAATTTACTATGTCTTATTACTGTGTTCCTCAAAGTTCCCGATGGAAATGCACAACGTCCATTTTAGCTTTCGTCAGGAAGCCTTCTTGGCCTGATCCTCCCAAGGCTGCTGTGCTCCTCATACCCAGGAAGAACAACTTCCTAACGTGTAAACAATTAAGACTTCAGTTTTTGTAATTACCCCATAGGGCACGTAGTGTAGCTCAGTGGGACAGCTTGCCTAGCTGCATCACACCCTAAGCTCAAGTTCTAGTACCACAAACAAATGCCTCCACAGCATCTCATTGGCTGTACCCCGAGGACGTCGTGGTCGCTCAAGTGTCACCTTGTGGTTAAAGTGAATGCTGTGACTGAATCACGACTTATTTGTATTGAACAAATACTCTGGTTAAAATGTTAGTTCAGCTGTAGGCTTTTGTTTTAGAGGTAATGTTTTAAATGTGGTAGCAGATTAGATTCCTTCCTAGAATGCCATAAATATAACTATTAAAAGTAAAGGAAATGCAGACACTGTGGCTTAGATTATCATTACACATAAATTGTATATTAATTGCTTTAACATATAGGGATGCAGAACTACCATGCTGAACTAATGCCAGTCTGGAGAAAGATTCTTTTTAGGATGAGATTGGATGGGTAGAGGATGGCTTCTTAAGTCATGAAATTAAGATTCTATAAGTAATAAGAAACTGTTAAAGCTATTTCCCATATTTTTTGAATTTATTTTTTTCCAATTTGAGAATTGGCGTAATGCCAGCCATTTAAGGATGATTACATTATGTCTCCAATTCTCAACTAACCGTCCGCATTTTCTAGTTGAAGGAAAAGGTAACAAATTCCACCGAACTGCAGCATCAGTTAGAAAAATCAAAGCAGCAGCATCAAGAGCAGCAAGCTCTTCAGCAAAGCACCACAGCCAAACTCCGAGAAGCTCAGGTGAGTGTGCTGTAAGCCTGAACTTTGTCAGCCAAAGTGGATGAGATCCGCATTCTTTGTTGTGGTAGAACTGCGATGCAAATGGTCGGTGGTGAGTGCTTGTGATGGTCAGGAAAGTCTGTCTTCTGATTTCTGTGAGAGCAGTTCAAAACGTTGAAATTTATTGCAAGCACATTTGTTTTATATGATTCATAAACTATTCAAACATATTTATTAGATTTATCTATTAAATGGCCTAGTTAGACATAAAGATGGGGAAATGGCTCAGCTGGTAAAGTGCTCGCTGTGCAAGCTTGGAGCAACTCATAAAACTTGAGTTCATATCTCTGCCGTCCACGTGACAAGCTATGCACGTTGGCATGCAGTCACCTGTACTCTGCCGTCCACCTGACAAGCTATGCATGGTAGCATGCAGTCACCTGTACTCTGCCGTCCACGTGACAAGCTATGCATGGTAGCATGCAGTCACCTGTACTCTGCCGTCCACGTGACAAGCTATGCATGGTAGCATGCAGTCACCTGTACTCTGCCGTCCACGTGACAAGCTATGCACGTTGGCATGCAGTCACCTGTACTCTGCCGTCCACCTGACAAGCTATGCATGGTAGCATGCAGTCACCTGTACTCTGCCGTCCATGTGACAAGCTATGCATGGTAGCATGCAGTCACCTGCACTGTGCTGTCCACGTGACAAGCTATGCACGGTAACATGCAGTCACCCGTCCTCCCAGCGCTGAAGAGGAGGAACATGCTGGCCTGCCACTCATTAGTCAAGAGAAACCCTGCCTCACAAGCTGAAGTGGAGAAGTAATAGAGGAAGACTCCCAGTGTTGCTTTCTAGCCTCCACATGTGTGTGTAAACACATGAACATGCACACTCATGCACATAGTATTTAGTACTTGTATAATTAACATTGCCTGAACACTGAAAATATAATTGATTGGGTTAAATTAATATAGATTCTATTATTACATGGCCTAGAAGGTAAGAGAAATTAATTTTGTTATATAAAAGCAGGATACATGTTTGAAGTGAATTTGCCTTTCGTATTCATTCCCCCTTTTGTCATTTATTGGCTATTACTGGGTGTGGTATGGCAGTGGCTGTCAGGCCCTGCTCCGCACTGAACATGAAGCGTCAGTGTCCACCTTCTGGAAAGCACAGCCTCATGGTGTGTACATAGAAATTTTGTGGTGTCTGTGGGGGACAGTAAGTCATTTCTGCAGTATGTAGTCTTTCCTTCTGACACAGGAGTCAGACACATAGAGATTAAAAATACTCGATTTATCACTTCTTTTGTTCAATAAGTGATCATTATGTCTAGTCTCAGCCAAGGAACTAATTCTGTATCTATTTATGGCAGTAAGTGAAACACCCAAAAATGTCTGCTGTTATGGAGAGCTTACTGAGGGAGGCAAGCAATAGGCGTGATAAATAAGCAAAGCTCACAGTTACCTAAGTGCTGTCGTCCTGTACAAAAGGAAGGCCAAGCCAGGAAGCATGCATAGTGTTGGAAGTGTTGGGGTTGCTAGGGGAGGCTTCTGTGAGACAAGAGACCTGGAAAGGGAGGTTGTGAGCTATGGCACGTCAGGAAGAAGAGCATCAGGTGTGCTAACAACTCCTGAGGTGGCGGTAAATCTCAGAAACCAGAGGAACTGGTTGGAGTGGTGTGGTATTAGTTAAAGGGACAAGATTACAGAGATTACATGGCTCAGAACATGTAGAACTTCATAGGTAATTTTAAGGTGTTAATTTTATTTTTGTCTTTGAGAAAATGGAAGGCCCTAAGGAAAGGAATGCTATGATCCGGCTGACTTCCCAGGACTTCTGTAGCTGCTGTGTCGTGAGGAGACTGAGGAGAGCGTTAGCAGAAGCAGAAATTAGCTGGGAGATTACTGCCGTTCAGACAAGAAATGTGATTTGAACTGGAGCAGAAGCAGTACAGGTAGTGAAGAGATGACTGTAGGCAAAGCTGACTGCTTTGCTGATAGACTGATGGAGAACCTCGAGAGAGAAGAGAAGTGTGACTAAGGATTTTTGCCCGAGTACCAAACTAAATGAAAACTGGGGATCGTGTTGTGTTTGTCAACAGGAAGGTCTTTGGCCTTGGTTAGAGAAATTTGGATAGAAAGATGGATGAGCACCAGATGGGAGATTCATGAGAGAGAAGAGTCACTAGATTATGTGACTGTGGGTTATGCTGGGACTTTACTGTTAGGAGTGGGAGAGAAAGAGCATGAAAACTTTCGGAGAGGTCAACAGCTAAGAGCGCTTTCTATAATTCCTCCAAATTAGCTGATTCATCTAGTGCATAGACCCCCGCTGGAAATGGCAGCCGACTCTCTGAGGGAAAACAAGGGGCTTGAGTGAACATGCTCAGTTCCTCATTCCCTACTCAGAATATGGGCCAAGAAAAGTCTGAAGAACTAAAAACAGTAAATATAGTTCTAGTATTTCATACATTTACAAAGTAATTATGGGAACATAGAAGACAGTTTACCTGGCCCAAACAGAGTCTGGAAAAGTTAAGTTGCAGGAGACTTCTTAGAAATGGCAGCCCGAGTCACTGAGTCTGTTATTCCTGGGGTAGATGTAGAGATGATGATAGAAGTAGATCCCAGGTAAAGTTGCATGGACATGGGGCTGGAGAGGTGGTTCAGTGGTTAAGAGCACTGGCTGCTCTGTCAGAGGACCGGGGTTCAATTCCCGTACCCAGATGGCAGCTCACAACTGCCTATAAATCCAGTTGCAGGGGATCCAACACCCTCATACAGACATGTATGTGAGCAAAACACTAATGCACATAAAATTACTTTAAAATTGCATGATCAAGAATACGGAAGCTAGTATAAATTAAACTGTTAGACTTTGCTGGAGCTTAAAATCTAAAAACTGTAATGTAGATGAGCAGAGATATCTAGTAAACTTTTAAAATAAACTGAGAATCTTGCTTAGTATAATTTTAATAAAGTGATAGAAATGAAATATATATAACTGATAAGTGAGAGATGTGTGGGAGCTAGGAAAATATAAATTATGTTTGAAACTTAAATGTGAATTATATGAAGAGTGGGTAGAAACTAGAGGGAAATTTGGTTCAGGGAGAATTTTGAGAAATGAAGAGATCTGACTAGGTTTCTCGTTCATGATGGAGCCTGAGAGATTTCAGGGGAAAAGAAGTGGCTAGGGAATTAGATGACAGGAAGCTGTGGTCCCGCACACCATGGGGAATATACTCGGCTTACCCACTGAAGCTTAGAGGAAGGGAGGAAATATGGGCACATTCATGGAAAGGAGGTAAATATCAGCCATCTACAGACACAGTGCACAGGGAAGCGGATGTAAAATCAAGGTAGATCATCTCCGGAAAGTCGTCCGTGTCAGGATATATTTGTAGATAGAATAGTTGTGTCAGGCAAGTAGGGGCTGAGCGTTTGGGGGAGTGCTGAAGCTCAAGGAGTTACAGAGAATGTTGAGGTGAGGGTCTTATTCCAGTAAAAACATGGCTGGAAAGATGATCCTAACTGTTTAATGGAGATTGGTGCTTTAGTGATACAAATCTGTGGAGATTTGTGTTTTTATTCTAGAAATGTTCAGAAGTTCAAGGGTGAAGAAACAGGTCAGTACTGATCTAGTTGGTATTTAGTGGGGTGGTTGCCTGGGATACTCCAAGGCGACAGGAGATGAAAGGTGTGACTGCAAGAGTGGCCTGCTTTCGTGTGTGAGGTTTAGACAGGAAAGTGAGGCTACAGGGAATCATCTAGAAGGAAACTGAAGTGATTGGCGTCAGAGATGGAATGGGAAGATATGAAGTTGTGGTCAGAGTAAGACAGCCATACATTTTAGCTTTCATAATTTCAGACTATTACAAAATTTTGTATGTGGGTGATTGCAATATAGAGAGAGTTCAGCCCAGGAATGAAGGCGATGTGGGTGTTGAGGCTGTGCTCTTAATTCTGTGTGCATTTTATATTTTGTAGAAAATTGGCAGAAATTGAGATTAAGACAATGACTAAATCTGGTCTGAGTTCTTCATTGAATCAGGTAGGGATTTGCAGATACCAGGAGAGGGTAGAATAAGGAAGAATAGCATGCTTCCACACCAGCAGGGGGCTTTTAGAAGCAGGGACCGCAGTAAAAAGGCAGGGGAAGGCCAGCCTCCTGTTCTGCTGGCAGAATAGCCTGACCACATAGAGGGGAGATGGGAGATGGGGTGATGGAGTCTGCGCATTGAAAACCAGATCTCAGTGCTGAATGGAAGCAGCGGTTTCTGCGGAGAGCTCTGCCCTGGCACTCGGATTCCAGAAGAGTAGTAAAATGTGAGACAGTTCCGGGGGGGGGGGGGGGCGGGGAGGACCAGGAGCAGAGAACAAGTAGGCAGCATGGCTTTTCATGACCGAAGCTTAGCGGAATGAGAAGCGCACTTGAAAGTGACTGAATTTTCAATGTCTCAACACTAACAGAAATCATTAGACATGCTGGGCATCTACTCATCACTAGCACGCACGGACTACTGTAAAGCTAGGCCTTTATTCTGGGCAACGACTGCTTGACTGTTACAGAGAGGAAGGCAGAGCCAAAGGCATCGGGGCCACGTAACTTGAGAAGGTGGATATTGTAGGAAGAAGAGGGCTTTGCTGATTTGAGGTCCTGTTGGGTATAGAGCGAGCTTACATACTTGACCATGGTGAGAGTGCAATGATCTTTGAGAAGTGTGGTGGCTCAAGATAGGGTTCCTCATCCTATGGACCAGGCTGGCCTCGAGCTCAGAGACCCATCTGCCTCTGCTTCTTGAGTGCTGGGATTTAAGGTGTGTACCACCGTACCCAGTGTGCAGTGGTCATTTCCATTTAGAGTTAATTTTATAGCATCTATGTCATATCTCAGATATATAATAAGTAATAAAGTCAAGATACTCACTTGTGTCGCGTGTGTTCTACTGGGATGTGGAAGGAGGTAAATAAATAAACACGAGATATATAAGCTAGATGAGTTAGAGGCTAAGTGCAAAGCAGTGGAAAACCAGTATATAGAGTATTGGAAATGTAATGACCAGGGCAGCTTGAGCTAGACATTTGAGCAGACGTTGAAGAGGAGGGAGAGAATCATTTGGCTGTTAGGGAAGCATTGCAGGCAGTAAGGTCGTTAGTTTAATGGCTCTGAGGTAGGAGTGTGCTTGGTGCAGGCACTGAGTAAGTTCTACGTCTGGAGAGGATCTGATGCCTAGGAAGTAAGGTCAGAGGACTAGGGAAAGTGAGATGTAAGCTTTTCTGTTAAATTCATATGTGTAAATAATGTAGAGTTATGTTATTAAATATGTGATTTTGATTAATTTTACCACAATAAAGTAATAGTTTTTAAGATGTAAGACCAATACTTTGGATGATTAAAATTAATATCAATCTTTCCATGTTTCAGAAATAACTTTAAACTTTTCATCCTTAAAATAGTAGTTTAATTCTTTACAGAATGATTTGGAACAAGTGTTACGTCAGATTGGTGATAAGGACCAAAAGATCCAGAACCTTGAAGCTTTACTGCAGAAGAGTAAAGAAAATATTTCCCTGCTGGAAAAGGAAAGAGAGGATCTTTATGCAAAAATCCAAGCTGGCGAAGGAGAGACTGCCGTTCTTAATCAGTTGCAAGAGAAAAACCACACTCTCCAACAGCAGGTGCGTGTGCAAACTGCCAGTGTGGTTCTGAGCTTTGCTCTAATCCCTGTGAATTATATTGAATGTTTTATAAAAAACAGTTCATGATCCTGGCTTTTCTTGTTTTAAAATGTTATTTTTTGTACCATCATATTTGACATCAAGGTAGGTCACTGTGTACTGAAGGCTGCCACCATGCTCTGACAACAGATGTCCCAGGAGGTGATCTATTACCTGTGTGACAGCAGGTAAATCACTAGGTCTCTGGAAGAGTGGAGATGTGACTGATGGGACATATGTGTCCTCGGCCTTTGTGACGTTTCAAAAAGAAATGAGCAACAAATCATTAAGTTAAATGTAGTAATCAAGAGTTAGCTACTACTGAGTATTGCACAATATTTCAAACTCAACAGTTGTTTATATTTTGATAATGTATTTGTCTTTAGATAATATATAGCTTCATAGTAGCTTTAATAAATTATTCCAAAATTCATATGCAGTTTAAGAGAAATGTACAAACATTTTAACTGAGGCTGGGTGCAGTAGTGCACGCCATTAATCCTAGCACTCCGGAGGCAGTGGGAGAACTGGGGAACGAGAATAACAAGGTGCTTGTGAAAGTAGTTGTGCATAATGAAGATATTCTGTTGCTGCTTCAGTGGGAGCCTTCCTTTCGCTGTGGTGTGCACACTTTGTAATTAGAGTCTCGCATGTGCAATAGTTGGCTCAGCTCGTGGAGAAGCTGAAGAATCAGTCGGAAAGCCACAAACAGGCCGAGGAGAACTTGCATGACCAGGTCCAGGAGCAGAAGGCACATCTCCGGGCTGCACAAGACCGCGTTCTTTCCCTGGAAGCCAGCATCAATGAACTAAGCAGTCAGCTAAATGAAAGCAAGGAGAAGGTCTCTCAGCTTGACATACAGGTACGTGTGCTGTCCAGTGAGTGTGCATGCATTAAGCATCAGTTTTAGATTTTACACGTTGCACTTTCTTTCCACTTTACCCGTTAGTGGAGAATGAGACTACAGATTAAATTATTTAGTCCCTTGAGGTTTCCTATGTCCACAGATATTGTTCTTTCTCCCTGTGCAAAGGTGATTTCTGTAACGTAACTTTTGATTCCTACTTCCAAGGTACTTCCTAGTAGGATAGTCTGCACAGTGCAAAGGTAAATTAGCACATTCAGTGAGCCTGCTCTTAGTGCCTTACGCACTGAAGCCCTTACTTAGTAAGCTGCAGTAGTGTAAGTTGCAGCAATCTCTGATCTGCATGCATATGATACTTTATCAAACATTATTTCTGTGAAGATCAAGTATTGCGTTATTGAGAAATCATTATTTGGAGTTTTTCTGCTAAAATTAGTTATTATGTACATTTTAGATTTTTGTGTTTGCTGATCTTTTGATTTATCATTTTATTTAATTTCAAATGTATTTATATTTTTTCTATTCTTTGCTTTTCTTACTAGTGGTGGATTGTGCTAAAGTTATTTCAGTACTTATACAGGTCACTTGATAAAGAAGGCACAACTTTTAGCTCATTTGATCATTTGATTCTTTCAGAACTTATTGTGGAAAACCTGAGGTTTTAAATGTGTGATTTCTGGGCTTTTTATGAGCATCAAAAATATAACTTTTTATATGAGAAATTACCTGGAAAGAGTGAATTTTAAACATGCCTCTAGTTTGTTTTATTGATGTCCAGATCTGTGGTGCCATCATTTTCTGTGGCATAGTTCAGATTGTTGTGATCCCGGGGAACTGACATTTCTTCCTGAATACAGTGGCCTAATCCCTGAAAAAGAGTGTGCAATTTATGTCTAAGACAGGGTCTAAGCATGTAGCATGAACTAGAACTCACAGTTCTTTCACCTTTGCCTCTTACATGTCAGGTCACAGACCTGTGTCCCCCAGTCCTAGAACCATTTTTCCACAAAGGGGCCCCCACGATGGTATGCTGGTGTCGCAGAGGGACAGCTTCTCGTTGTCATCTGACCAGCACCAGGAGTCTCCTCCTGTACCTGCTTCTCTTGGGGAGACTTTCACATAAGTTTTTCAGTGTTGCAGTTACGTAATTTTTGAATAGTTTTGTGACAAAACTAATGTGTCTTAAGAGAGAAGGACAACAGTCAAATATGGGGTTCAGTAATCTGTAAATTTTGTTTCAGATTAAAGCCAAAACTGAATTATTGCTGTCGGCAGAAGCCGCAAAAACCGCGCAGAGAGCTGATCTGCAGAATCATCTGGATACAGCTCAAAATGCATTGCAAGACAAACAGCAGGTGAGGGTCTGGTAATGGCACAGTGTAGCCTTGTGTTTCCTGGTTAGATTAATTGCTGATTTGTTAAAATGATGACCCACTTAATATTCTTGTAACAGTCTTTCATACCCCCCCCTTTTTTTTTTGTTTTTAGAACCAGTTGGGCAGGTACTACAGGGGCCAGAGGAATGGATATAAAAATATTATGTTTTTTATAAGACTACTGTGCAGGTGTGGTTGGGCTTCCTAAGATTGTTTTGTGTATCCTAGCTAACCTAGGCCATAGTAAGAGATGAAATATTACTTCCAAGTGTGGGATTGTTGCCTTTTCACCTCAAGAACCAGTGGTTGGGGATGTGAGGTAGGCCACCATACTTAACTTTTAGCAGACAGACTGCCTGGGGCCCAGATGTGCTTGCCCCCGAAACAGAGGAAAATGGTAACTGTTTCCATTCGTTCCAAGAGCCCTCATTCTCTTGGCAGTAGGAGGGAGGACGGTTAGATGACAGCTTCTCGCGTCAGTGTCAAAGTGCCAGCGACCTTCCTCAGCTTCTGCGAGGGAGGAGTTTAGACTCTGTCCTAAGAGATGCTGCTGCAGTTTTAAGCCCATTTTAAAGAGAAATTCAGAAGTGCATCAAATTCTAAAAGCAGATCAGTTTTCTATATTGACCCTCTACTCTAATTCAATCTTTCCCCGTAGGTAGAAATGTTTTCGTTAGAATTGGTATATATCATTCCAGACCTCTGTAAGCACTGAAAACATAATTACGGGTTTTGGTCGTTGCACACACTATTTTCCTCATACACATGAAATCACTCACAAGTGGCTATGGTGCTTGAATGTACTTACATCTGGAAAAGTGTTTAGTCAGGTGTGTGACCAGAGTTGGAAATGGTAATGTGGAAATATTTATAAGAGTGACCATGTAACAGTGTAGTCTTTATCTGAATATTACCAAAGCCATTCGTGAGCAAGAAAAAGATAACAATAGCAGTTTCTGGCACATGCTTGATGAGGTGTTAATATCCTTGTTATTTAAAAACATTGTAAGAAGGAAATGAGTCTCTAGGGAAATTTAGGCTGACCATTGCTTATCTAAAAATACCCTCAAAACAAAAATTTTGGAGCAACAATGATGGATTTGGAACAAGTAGAATTTTAAGTTTCTTACTAAGGATTATTAATCTGTAAAATCTATATTCCAAGACCTGAAGTCTCAAAAATTCTGGTTCTGAGCATTTTATCTGTAAGGAATACTCTACTTATGTACAAATATAAATCTGTATTATAAAATATTCAGGTTTCTTAAGAATGAGTTACAAGTTGAGGCAATAATGATATAGATACATTTGTCACTATAGAGAGAAACTCTGTATGTGTGTCTGCACAGAGATATACAGACGGACAGGCAATACAGTATGTGTATCTTTGCATGAAAGTGTGTGTGTATGTATATTGTGTGTGTGGTATGTATGTATGTCTCTGTGTGTGTGTTTCGAGAACTTGAGAATTGGGTGGAGAATGGGGAGCAAGTCTGGAAGGATGATCAAAGCAAAGAATTTAAGAAAATGCCATAATGAAACTATTACTTTGCTAATTAAAAGTAAAATAAACTAAAAAAAAACCTTCAGAATTTCCATATTTTGTAGCCTTTCATCCTAAGGGAGTAATAGTTATAAAGATTGTATTTGCATCTCTGGTAGTAAATGCAGAAAGTGTAGTAGTAACCTAAGAATTTAAACTAGATTAGTAAGAAGTAGATTGGCTAAAAAATGAGTCATACCAATAAGATGGAAATTTATGCACTTATAATGTAGAAAACAGTATCAAAAAAGTTATATGGTAAATTATTGTGATAAAAATAAGGACTTTTAAAAGCATTCAAAGAAGATTCTATTTTTACTTAATGTATATAGTTATTTGTTGAGGGCCTCACACTTGCTAGGAAAGCTACTACTGAACTACCTCCTCAGCCTGTTCTTAATAAGCTCATAAAATAAGTAGAAACCAAATTAATAGCAGACAAGACAAGAAGGAAGAGTTAGAGTATTAACAATGATTACCCATGGTAGACTTACTACAATTTCTATTGTATTTTTTCTGTGAAACTGTATATTCTAGTGATTTTGGTAAGTGTTACAGATGTAACAACTACAATATTTTTAGAATATAATTTCTAAATAGTGTTTTAGAAATTGAAAATATTCAACTACAGTATAGTAGTCACTGTTATTAACTCATTCAACGATCTGTCATATGTTTTAGCTTTTAGATAATAATTCTAGAAAATTATTAAAACATTGTTAACTGACTAGAGAAGCAGCCCAGTGGCATCGCACCTACATAGCACGTATGAGACCCTGGGTTTGGTCTAGTTGAGCCTTTGTTGCTCTTCCAGAGGACCCGGGTTCAATTCTCAGCACCCACATGGCAGCTCACAGCTGTCTGCAACTCCAGTTCCAGTAAATTCAATACCCTCCCTCTGGCACCAGGTATGCATGTAATGCTTTCAGGCAAAAAAATCTCAGACATAATAAATCTAAAAAATGTTTAAGTTATTTAACTATTACACAAATAAGCTTGGGACCTTACATTATGTACAACTTAATGTTTTTTGTTAGTGGGCATGGATAACCTCTGATAAGTCATTGGATGTATCTGAAGTCTTACTCCAGATATTTGCCTATATAAAATTACATTTTTCAGTTTCACTTTGAATATCGGAGTGCTCCTGCTTTTCTTCCATGTGTTTTTCTGCAGGAGTTGAATAAGGCTGCTGTGCAGCTGGATCAAGTCACGGCGAAGTTAGAGGAGAAGCAGGAGCACTGCAGTCAGCTGGAGAGCCGTCTAAAGGAGTACAAAGAGAAGAACCTCTCTTTAGAACAGAAGGCGGAAGACTTAGAAGGCCAAATTAGGGTTTGTATACAAACAGTTGAATTTGTCGTGGTTCCTACTTGGCCGCTGTGGAGTCTGATGAGCTCCACAGAATCAGAGACTTACGTAACAAAGAAGGGTGAAGTGGTGTCAGACTTCCAAATTACTGTATCAGTGATCTTGAATTCCATTTTCCATTCCTTCATTAATGGGCGACTTGTCCAAACAACCATTGACAGAGTGCTCTTTTCATTGTAAAGGGTGAGATATTTCCAGGAGACACCAGATAGTATAATTCTATTGGCCCAGACTCTCCTTTTTGATATTTTCCATTTCCCTACATCTTATTCCAAAATAATACTGTGTATAGTGACTTTTTTCCCTTTCAAAACTTACTTTTTGGATTTTGCTTCTAATTTAGTAATGTATTTAAACTCTTACAGGCTGAACCTTACCTTCAGATAATTCTAAATGAGGTGTTGATTTACTAAAAAGATGAGATAATTAGGCATATCAGAGAAATCTGAGTTTAGAATTACCAACAGTTAAAATATTCTTATGTTTCCTATTAACCTGCCCTTCCATAATCAGCTGAAGTATGATGTATGATTATTACAGAATTATAAGGATTACAGGATTATTATTACATGAATAGCTATACCAGTATAATGAGAATTCTGTTTGTGGGCTTTAATGCCAACAGTAATCATAATGACAAATTAGACATGGTTGAAAAGAATAGGTAATGATATATTATATAAAAGTGAGCAGAGAGAACTCCTATCTGGGAACCTTTCTCAAATAGCTGTAATTGGTGCCAGAATCTCTGGGGTACTGTCACATGATTAGTGGTTATAGATAACATCTTATACTGCACCTTTCAAAAACCTAGAAAAATGAATTTTGAAAGTTTTAGCAGAGAGAAAAGGCAAACAAAGATATGTCTAACTCGATTTAAGTGTAACATTAGTAGGTGCCCAGTTGGCATATATAATGTCTATGTTTTGTGTTTCATTTGGGAAAATAATTAAATGAGGGCTAGGGAGATTGCTCTGTTAAGGCCTGCCATGCAAGCATAAGGACCTGAGTTTGGAGATTTGACATCCATGTAACATGCCAGGCATGATGGTAAGGGCAGACAGAAAAGGAAGGGTCCCTGGACTTATTGCTTGGCCAGGCTAGCAGTGTCTGCAAGCTTCAGGTTTAATGAGAGATCCTGTCTCAGAAATAAGGTGCAGAGTTATTGAGAAAGACACCCAGTTTTGACATTTGTCTTCCATCCCCCGAAGGCACGCAAACACACACACACGATAGAAAGCACATTGCTTTTATTTAAACCTGATTTCATAAATTTGAAAAATTAGACACATGGTAATATGTATGAACTGCCTAGCAGTACACTGTAAAGATGACATCTAAACTAAGACACTAACTAAGCAAAGTCAGGAATTTTGAATGCCGTCTAATTAGGGTCAGTGGATGTCAGTTCGAGGACTACATGGCAAATCTGTTTATTTTTATGTTAAGCATCTTGCTATTCCATGGTTGATAGTTGCAAATGCATAGATAATATATTTTAAGTGGGTATAGGAATGACCTGTTTTGTTCAAACTTGAATTAACAGACTTTTGCTTTTTTAATAAATATTTATGTTTAAGTTGATTCTTTATCATTAATTTTAAAAGTAACCACTGACTTATGTAAAAAGCCTAATCTAGATTCTGACAGATTCTAAGCAGAATAATTTCCTCATTCAGTAGTGGTTTCAGAAAGTGTTTCTGTAAATAGTTTATCAATAACAATTCGAATAAAGACTAAATGTTATAATATTTGATAATAGATTAGTTATTGTCAGATTCAAGTAGATGCTGTACTTCACCCACAGACGCTAGAAGCTGATGCTCTTGAACTTAAAGCAAGCAAGGAGCAAGCTTTGCAGAGTCTACAGCAGCAGAGGCAGCTGAACACCGACCTGGAGCTCAGAACTGCAGAGCTGGGTAAACAGCTTGAAGAGGAGAAGGAAATGTAAGCTGACTGTCCACTTTAACATGGGGGCCTGTTTGTTGGGGTTTCTGTCCTGCACAGTTCCCACAGCCAGTAAGCCCCCAAAGAAAATCACACCAAAGTCTACATTAGATATAAACTGATTGGCCCTTAGCTCAGGCTTCTTGTTAACTCTTTTTTTTTTAAAGATTTATTTATTTATTATGTATACAACATTCCTTTGATATATACTTGCATGCCAGAAGAGGGCACCAGATCTCACTATAGATGGCTGTGAGCCACCATGTGGTTGCTGGGAATTGAACTCAGGACCTCTGGAAGAGCAGTCAGTGCTCTTAATCTCTGAGCCATCTCTCCAGCCCTCTTGTTAACTCTTGAAACTTATATTAATCCATTGTTCTTATCTGTTAGCCACATGGCTCAGTACCTTTTTCAGCAGGGCAAGTCACATCCTGCTTCTTTGGTGGTCTGGGCAGGACTGAGAAGGGAGCTTCCTTTTTCCCAGAATACTCCTGGTTCTCATTACCCCGCCTCTACTTCCTGTCTGGCCAATCAGCGTTTAAAACATGATTGACAGAATACAGACAATTCTCCTGCACCACTTTATCTCTTACGATTCTGTGTGTTTTCACTGTTCTGAGAGACAGTGCTACTTTGGGGTGTGTGTGTGTGTGTGTGTGCGTGTGCGTGCGTGCGTGCACACGCATGTGCATCCACTGGTTTTATATACTACTGATGTTAATGTAATTGAAACAAAGTCATTGTTGCTTAATTTCATTTTTCGTTATTCACTTTGTTCTGTAAAAATTGGTTTAGTCATTTTTCAGCAGTAATATGGTACCTGTTTTTCACGAGCATTCATTTCAAGTTGTTGGCCAGTTTGAAATGGCTGATATAAAATTTTGAAATACTGGAATGTGTATATGTTTCACTTAAGAACAGTCAAGTTTCTGCTCTGAGATACTAAGTATAGAATGGGTTCTCATTAGGAATGATTTGTTTTTCAACTCTGTATAAATTTTTACAGCTTTGATGTTAATTGAGTACTTAATTTGCTTTCTCCTGCTGTGCTGAAACACTGAAGAATTTGGAGAGGAAAAGGTTTATTACCTCTTACAGGTTAGAGTCATCATTAGTGGAAGCCAGAATTGGAGGTCAAGGTAGGAACCAGGAGGCAGGAGCTGAAGTAGAGGCCATGGAAGAGTGCTGCTTCCTGGCTTGCCCCTGATAACTTGGCTCAGCCTACCTTCTAATACCACTAAACTACCTGCCCAGGGATAGCACTGCTCATCGTGGGCTAGGCCTTCATACATCAAAGGCTTGAACATAGACTTACCCACCAGTCAGCTTGTGTCACGTTGACAATAAGTAATAGCCAGTACTTTGCGTGTAAGGAGAATTCCAGAAGCAGTGTTCATTCTTAAAGTTGGATTTTCACTTCTCGTTCGTTCGTGGAGCTCATTCATTCTTGCATTAACAACTGTATTTACGGATCAGGGCTAGCAGATCACTCTATAATCTCATATATTTGAGTTAAACAATTTGTCTTTTTTTTTTTTAAGTAAAATGATTCCTTTAAAAATATCTTGCTATATTATGGTAAATGCTTTGATATTCAGATTCATCAACATGAATGTTTTATATTTCTAAGGGAACAGGCAGAGTTCTGTGTCTGCTTAGGTAATAGCACACTGAATAGGTTCTTTAGGGGGCTAGAAAGCCTTTGCTGGTTGTTGTCGACTTTGTAGGATTTGTTAGCTGAATTTCTCTGATGACTTACTATTAATAACAGGACTGGATTAAGTTAGAAAGTATAAATAACTTTTCCCTTTCTAAGGAAATCGTGTATGTGATGTTTCAAGGCAATTTTCAGTGGTTTAAATTTTGTTAGTGGTACACAAATAATTTTAAAGTAGACATATGAGCCATTAACATTTTAGAGAAATAAACATTTCATTGATTTCCTGGTTTTTTAAATTATTTCTTCTGGTACATATTTGATTAGTAAATTTTACATTAATTTAAAAAATTCTTTAATATCCAGAGTGTCCAGTACAAAATTGGATCTGCAGAATAAATCTGAAGCCCTTGAAAATATTACACAAACTCTTACCAAGAAAGAGGAAGAAAAAGTGATCTTGAAACAAGAATTTGAAAAGTTAAGTCAAGATGCTAAGAAACAGCACAAGGAGCTGAGTGACAAACTCCAGGCGGCAGGCTCAGAACTGAAAGCGGTGGAGGCCCAGAAAGCAGCTCTGATGGCGGAGCTTTCCACGGCGAAAGAAAAACTCGCACAGGCTTCTGACTCCTTAAAGAACTCCAAAAGTGAATTTGAGAAAGAGAATCAGAAAGGAAAAGCTGCTATCTTGGATTTGGTTAGTGGTTTGCGATTACTTTCTTATGCAGAAGTCATTATCTTATTAAAATGCCCAGCTGGCGTGTGTGCTGCGGTGGGGGGCTTATTTCTTTCTATTTTTCTTTCTAAGCCGATAAACCACTTTTAAGTTCTTACTGACATTTTCTGTGTAATGTTCCTTTATTAGGAAAAGGTTTGTAAAGAATTAAAGCATCAACTTCAAGTCCAGACAGAAAGTACACTCAAGGAACAGAATGAGCTGAAAAAGTCACTTGAAAAAGAGAAAGAGGTAGTTTTCTTTTCTTTACTATGAATATGTAAAGTGTAATAGGTCTTTGTACTTTCCAATTGCTTTCATCCTGATATGGACATCAAGGGAATGTTTTTCTCTAAAATGTAATGGCTCACATATTTTTCGAGACAGGGTTTCTCCGTAGTTTTTGGTTCCTGTCCTGGAACTAGCTCTTGTAGACCAGGCTGGTCTCGAACTCACAGAGATCCGCCTGCCTCTGCCTCCCGAGTGCTGGGATTAAAGGTGTCACATGTTTGTTTTAAAATTGTTACTTGTGATCTATTTACCACTAACAAAATTTAAACCTGTTTAAAATGTAAGCCAAATTAAGAAATAAGAAAAAGAGGAAATTGAATCAACCATGAGAATTTTAATTAGATAGGGTTAAAGAACATTATAGTTGAAAAAATTAATAGCTTCTTAAACATGTCTTATTTTATAGCTTTCCATAGTTTTCATTTTTAATGCTGTGATAAACATGGACCAAAAACAGCGTGGGAAGGAAAAGATTGTGGCCTACACATCCTGATCACAGCCCATCCTTGAGAAAGCCAAGGCGGGGACTCAAGCAGAAACTATGGAGAAATGCTGGTTACTAGTTCATTCCACAAAGTTTGCTCAGTTTCTTATATACCAAGGACCACTTGTCCAGGGGTGGCGGCACCCACAGTGGGCTGGGCCCACACACACATCAATCCTGTATCAAAATGCCCACAGATTTGCCCACAGCCCAGATTGGACGTAGGTCCTCAGATGAAGCTCTTTACAGATTACTCCAGTTTAGGTCAAATTGACAAAAGCCATGTAGACAATGGTAATATTTGATGATGACTAGATAGCAACAAAAAGATATTTCTGTACACTTAATGAAGTTTCTAGCTATTTCCTATTGTTAGTTGTTTGTAAAATAAGTCATGTTTGGAAGGTGACCAACAGGTTCAGCAATACCTGCCCAGAGCAGCGTGTTCCTTTAGCAGATGCTCAGAAGATGCGCTTGAGTGAGTGCATGAGTCAGACAGGTTTCATTTCTTTTAGATTTCTCAGCAGTCAAAGGTGGAGCTCAATTCACTCAAGGAAGAAGTCACACGGGCTCAAAATACATTAAAACAAAAGGAAGAAGAAGAACAGCGGCTTCAGGGCAACATCAATCAGCTCAAGCAGTTGGCCGAACAGAAGAAAAAGCAAATTGAAGCACTTCAAGGAGAAGTTAAAAATGCTGTTTCACAAAAGGTATTGATGAAAATTTGTTTATCATTTTAGTTGGAAGAAAAAATTGGAAGTGAAGGTAAAAATTGAGAGATTTATTATTAGTATATATTTAAATTGTTGTTAAATATATGGCTTATGTTTGATATATGATTTAAGTCTGCCTGTTCCATTCATTGAAAATGTCAGCTAATTATTTAAAATTTTGATGTTAATCATTTGTCTAATAGTTGATGTCTTTGTATAAAAATACATAGATATAATATTTGACATGGGTCAATTATGCATCACTTCTACTGTCTTAGGAAAAAAATCAGGAATTCACAATAAATCATCTTTACCTATGGGAAAATGACAGAAATTATGATGTGAAATGTATTTTAGAATTTCAGCAATGTCAGATTTTGTATAGTATAGCTGACATTTTAAATTATACCAGAATGCTTTTATTTCCTAGAATAAGGGGACAGTTTATTGCTAATCATCTGGTTTACATTCTTAAACACATTCTCATCTTGTTCAGAATGAGTTGTAAAACAGACTGTGTTTAGTGTAAAATACTGGAGCCACACAAGCTCTTTCCTCAGTGGTAGGTTTTGCATATTAATTGAGAGAGGGTACAATCCTTAGTCTGTAGAATAATGTAAATATGTCCTAGAGGAAAAAGAATACAAATTATAAACAGAACGTCTTTAGCTTTATGTTTACTAGTTTTTCTGTTTTGCTATATTACATAAAATTAATTTTCTAAAAATAGTCAAGTATAGAAACATTTCTTTTGTGCTTTCACATGTAATCAGAAATTAGGATATAGTTGTATTTTTGAACTGTTTCCTTTAATTTTTTTTTTAAAAAATCTTTCCTTATTTTATATACCAATCCTAGTTCCTACTCCTTCCCCTCCCTCCTGCTCCCTCCTCCTTCCTCCCACCTCACTCACATTCATTCAGTCTTCCCATGGGGAGTCAAAGTCTAGCATATCACTTTGAGGCAGGACCAAGGCCCTCCCCCTATATCTAGGCTGAGCAAGGTATCCCTCCAAAGAGAATGGGCTCCAAAAAGCCAGTTCAAGCAGTAGGGATAAATCCTGGTCCCACTGCCAGTGGCCCAAAGACGGCCCTACCCACACAACTGTCACCCACATTCAGAGGGCCTGGTTTTGGTTTCCTCTCTGTCTGGAATTAGTGAGCTCCCCTTAGTTAGCTCAGGTAAGCTGTTTAGGTGGGTTTCCCTACCATGGTCTTGACCCCTTTGCTCATATTATCGCTCCTCCCTCTCTTGGACTGGACTCTGGGAGCCCAGCTCAGTGCTTTGCTGTGGATCTCTGCATCAGTTGCTAGTTGAAGGTTCTATGATGACAAGATAGTCATCAGTCTGATTACAGGGGAAGGCCAGTTCAGGCACCCTCTCCACTATTGCTTAGGGTCTTAGCTGGGATCATCCTTGTAGATTGCTGGGAATTTCCCTAGTGCCAGGTTTCTTGCTAGTCCCAGAATAGCTCCCTCAATCAAGGTATCTCTTTCCTTGCTCTCCCCCTCTCTCCTTCCCCCATCTTGACCATCCCATTCCCTCATGTTCTCCTCCCCTCTCTCCCTTTTCCCCTCCCCTTCTCCTCTTCCCCTCTTCTTACCAAACACCTATACTCCCAATTTTCTCAGGAGATCTTGTCTATTTCCCCTTCCCAGGGGGATCCATGTTTGTCTCTCTGTACCTAGCCTCTCTGGGGTCGTGGACTACAAGCTGGTTATCCTTTGCTTTACGTCTAATACCCACTTCTAAGTGAGTACTTTTTGTCTTTCTGGGTCCAGATTACCTCAATCAGGATGTTTTTTCCCCTGGTTTCATCCATTTGCATGCAGACTAAGATTTTTTTTTAAGCTAAGTAGTGCTCCATGTGTAACTGCCACATCTTCTTTATCCGTCCTTCAGTTGAGGAGCATCTAGGTTGTTTCCAGGTTCTGGCTGTTACAAATAATGCTGCTATGAACAGAGTAAATGTCCTTTATGTATAATTGAGCATCCTTTGGGTATATGCCCAAGAGTAGCATTGCTGGGTCTTGAGGTAGGTTGATTCCCAATTTTCTGAGAAACTGCCATACTGATTTTCCAAAGCAGCTGTACAGGCTTTCATACCCATTCTGTTAGCCTGTGTCTTTTTTAGGTGAATTGAGTCCATTGATATTAAGAGATATTAATGACCAGTGATTGTTAATTCCTGTTATTTTTCAGTGGTAGTGTTTGTATGTTACCCTTCTTTGGGATTTGCTGGTGTGAGGTTATCTGTTTCCTGTATTTTCATGGGTGCAGCTAACTTCCTTGGGTTGGAATTTTCCTTCTAGTACATCTGTCCAGGACCTTCTTGCTTTCAGGGTTTCCATTGAGAAGTCAGGTGTAATTATGATATTCTGCATTTATATGTTACTTGGCCTTTTTCCTTTTCAGCTCTTAATATTCTTTCTTTATTCTGTATGTTTAGTGTTTTGATTATATGGTGAGGAGACTATTTGGTTCATGCTATTTGGTGTTCAGTAAGCTTCCTGTGCCTTCATAGGCATATCCTTCTTTAGGTTGGGAAAGTTTTCTTCTGTGATTTTTTTAATTTATTTTCTGTGCCTTTGAGCTGGAGTTCTATCCCTGTTTTTTTTTTTTTTTTTTTTTTTTGGTTTTTCGAGACAGGGTTTCTCTGTGGCTTTGGAGCCTGTCCTGGAACTAGCTCTGTAGACCAGGCTGGTCTCGAACTCACAGAGATCCGCCTGCCTCTGCCTCCCGAGTGCTGGGATTAAAGGCGTGCGCCACCATCGCCCGGCTTATCCCTGTTTTTCTTAGGTTTGGTATTTTCATGGTTCTGGATTTCCTGGATGTTTTGTATTAAGAATTTGTTGGATTTAATATTTTCTTTGACTGATGAATCTATTTGCGCTATCTTCAATGACTGAGATTCTCTCTTCCATCTCTTTTCTGTTGGTTATGCTTACATCTGTAGTTCCTGTTCATTTACCCAGATTTTCCATTTCCAGAATCCCCTCAATTTGTATTTTCTTTATTGTCTCTATTTCAGTTTTCAAGTCTTGAACTGATTGAAGTATTTGCTTCACTTGTTTGATTTTTTTTCTTGGTTTTCTTGGCTTTAAGAGATTTATTGATTTCTATTTTTTTTTGTCTTTTCCTCCATTTCTTTAAGGGAATTTTTCATTTCCTCTTTAAGAGTCTCTGTTATCTTCATAAAGTTATATTTAAGGTTGTTTTCTTTTGCTTCCTCTAGGTTAGGATGTTCAGGTTTTCCTGTTGTGTGACCACTGGGTTCTGGTGTTGCCATGTTGCTTTTTGGGTTGAATGCATTCTTGCATTGGCGCCTACCTATCTCTTCCTACAATTGATGCAAGCAGCGTCTTTGCCCCTTGGTCCAGTCTTTATAGTCAGTGTCTGTCTCTCTTGGACTGATCATTGCAGTTGCTGTCTGTGTCTTAGGGAGCCGCTGAGGTCTTTCGGGTTTGGGGGTAGAGTGGGACTTGTAGATTACAGGGTCTGATCAATTAGGGATGAGGTGGTGTTGGAGCAGCCTGTCTGCAGAAGGCGGCTTGCCTGCTGGCCGGCCAGTGTAGCTGAGGCTGGGGTTTTAAGCCAGGGGCCTTGTAGTAGGGAGCTGTGGGCCTCTTCCCACAGCCCGGCTCATGGCTGCCTGGCTAGCTTATGCCCCAAAATAACGACACACAAACTCTATTCTTTTAAACACTGCTTGGCCCATTTCTGTTCATGTATATAGCACCCCAAGGAGCGCTTACCGGGAGATTCTAGCCTACATCCATCCTGGGTCGGAGCTTTATCGCATCTGCCGGGGAGAGGGGAGCATGGCGTCTGCTCCAGATAGCAGAGCTGTCGAGTCTGAGCTCACTTCCTCTTCCTTCCAGCATTCTATTCTGTTTACTCCACCTATCTAAATTCTGCCCTATCAGATGGGCCAAGGCAGTTTCTTTATTAGCCAATGACCTTCCTCCATCATTTCCCCTTTTTCTGTTTAAACCAAAAAAAAAAGGAAGGCTTTAACTTTAACATAGCAAAATTACATACAACAAAACAGTTATCAAGTAAAAATTACAATATTTACATCTATTTTATCTTTATCATAACTAAGGAAAACAATAACTATCTATATATTCTTTAACTCCCTCAAAGACTCCAGAAGGATATAATATTACCTAAGCAAACAAGAAATAAGCAACTTTCAAACTCTAGAAATGACAGAGACATCTTGCTGCCTGGACAGCCACCCAAAGTTCCTCTGTACCGTTGGGGCATCCATCTTCGGCTTACAGGTCCATAGTGTCCAGCAGACATTTCCATGAAGCAGGAAATTTCAAAGGCAGTTCAGTCACTATCTGCTGTGTCCTGCAGAATGTCTCTCATGAATTCATGTCTCTTTCATGAATCAGGAACCCCAAAAGATCATTTCACCTTTAGGCAAGTTCAGCAGTCCTCTCTCTGCGGGTTCTTTGTGTCCAGTTTATACAATAGTCCAGGCAAGAGCAGTTTCTTGCCCAAATAGCTATCAAACTCCCTAAGAATCCTCTTCGATGCCCATCTTCTTTCTTCTTGAAGTAGATTGGTGCTGCCAGGAGCAGAGTGTCTCATTGTCATGAAAAACCCTAAGTTATTAAAACATTTAAAATGCCATATTCTGTAATCTTTGAAAGATATGATGAATGCCTATCTGAAATATATCCATGCACATCTAGAAAATCTAACTAACATGACTACAAACTTGACTATTATAGATAACTATTCATTAACAACTTATATACATTACATTTTTAAGTGAACTACACAATCACAATACCTTAATATCAGAAATACATATACATATAATAAAATTGACCTTAAATTAATATCAGTAAACCAAGATTCATATCAATGCAAATTATTCACATCTATATTATCTCCCTCTTTAAGTGTAAAAGAACATTTATGAACAATATATGGGAACATGGGCGCAGTTTTTTCTCTCCAAACTGCTTCCTGCTGAATGGGGGCGCTGTTATTCGGGTCTTTTATGGGATAACCTGTCTGCTAGGTTCATCTCAGTTGGCAGTTGAGCGAAGCAATTTTTTAAGGGTGTTCACAGCAACCCTTCAGGAGGGCGTGGTCTATCATACCATATTGGGATCGAAGAAGCAATCCACAGTGTCCCATCCTCTGTGAAAACAAAAGAAGAATCTCTTTTCCAAAGTATCATATCCTTAGATCCAAATTCTGAAGTCAAGGTATTTTGAAAATATCTATCTTGGATTAGTTCAGCAACATTTATAAACAAATATCTTTTAGCATCTGTTGCTCCTTTCTCAGCATTAAAACAATTCAAAGAGAGCATAATAGCATACAGTATCAAGATTCTCTGTGTATTTTCCATCTTTGTGCAGCTTTATTTTAACTCTATTTTGTTTACTTTTACTTTTGTTTTATATTCTCTGTATATATTTGTCCTGGAATAACTCTGTAGACCAGGCTGTCCTTGAACTCACAGAGATCTGTCTGTCTCTGCCTCCCAAGGAAGTGGGATTAAAGGCGTGTGCTACCACACCTTGAAGTCTCAGAGGTCAATCTCCCTCTGCCTTCCAAGTGTTGGGGATTAAAGGTGTGTACTACCACACCCAACTACTCTCTTTCTTCCTTATTTTACTTTTAAGAACTTTAACTTTCAGCCTGCATATATTTTTAAACACACTGTAAATCATTTAAAGTTTTCTTTTGTCTTTGAATCTCTCTTTACTGTATATCTCTCTCTCTTTTTCTGACCACATGAGTCTTTAATTTACCAAGCAATATCAGTAGGACGAAAGTCGTGCCATTCCTTAGCTTTCCAGCCTCATGGCGGAGATACCAGCTGTAGCCATGTTTATCACAACTCTGTGGCGTTTCAAGGTCTTTGCCAACAAGCAAACTGCAGCATTACATCCACAGACAACAATCAAGTCCTCTCTCTGTAGTCGGCCCTCCTGCCTCAAACAGTCAAGAGTTTTCCCTGGCAGGATGGCCCAGAAAGCCGGCATTTTAAAACAGCACAACTTTTTTCCTGCTACGGCTGAAAACCGAAAAGCATGCCTTCAGCTTTTCACCAACACCGTTTTAGGTATTTCGTGGCAGGACCTCTTAAATGAGCTGCAAGGTTTCACAGCTGAAGCTGAGTCAGGAAGCCTCTCTTAGATGAGAGCACTTGCTTGCCTCTAGCAAGCAGAGCAGACCCGAGAAATTGCTGCTACCAAGAAAACACACTTTACTCTATTCTTTCCCAAGCTTTCTCAGGCTTTCTGTGGATGCAGTTATCCACGTGGGCGCCATCTGTAGTAGGGAGCTGTGGGCCTCTTCCCACAGCCCGGCTCATGGCTGCCTGGCTAGCTTATGCCCCAAAATAACGACACACAAACTCTATTCTTTTAAACACTGCTTGGCCCATTTCTGTTCATGTATATAGCACCCCAAGGAGCGCTTACCGGGAGATTCTAGCCTACATCCATCCTGGGTCGGAGCTTTATCGCATCTGCCGGGGAGAGGGGAGCATGGCGTCTGCTCCAGATAGCAGAGCTGTCGAGTCTGAGCTCACTTCCTCTTCCTCCCAGCATTCTATTCTGTTTACTCCACCTATCTAAATTCTGCCCTATCAGATGGGCCAAGGCAGTTTCTTTATTAGCCAATGACCTTCCTCCATCAGGGCCTAGAGACTGGGGCAGTCCAGCAGGGGAGTTGGTCACTCACCACCTCTTGATCCACTCTGTAGTTGCAGCCCGTCTTTTTTGAACATTTTTTCCTGAATCTTTTTAGTCTTAAACAATTTCACACACGTATCTAATCTATTTGGTCATCCTTGTATACCTTATTCTCATCTTTCTCCATCTTACCTTTGCCACGTCTTCCTAATTGGTTCCTATACTGCTTTTTTTTTCCTTTTTAAAATTATTTCCTTTTTTTAGCTTATAGTAACATGATCTTTCCCCTCTATCTCCTTCCCCCAAATCCTCTCATATAACTATGTTCTTTTTCAAATTTATTCCCTCTTTTTTCATTGTTGTTACATATACAGATGTGTAATAACAGTTAATGAACAAAAGACATCATGTCCTTTTTAAAAATGCCAACTGAGTTTAATTAGGTTCCTGGTATAAACATGTGTGAGGTATTTACTGAAGCATGGGCCACTCACCAGTGGCTATTCCCCTAAGAAAATGATTTCCAAGCAGCCATTACCTGCCAGTGGCTCTTCAGCTAGGGCCAGGGCCTTGAGCCTGTCCCTGTCTATGATGGAATGTTGAAGGAGTCTATCTTGTACACATGTTGTTAGCTACACCTGTTAATGTCTTTGTTTTGATCATACACATTGATGTTTGAAGTCTTTTCTCAGAATTTGTCATAGTCAAGTATTTCTGAATCTTTGTATCAGAATTTAATGGATTAAAAATACAACTATTTTGCATGTTTTCTTTTTATTAAATGATTACAAGATTTCTTTCAGATTTAGGGTTAATATATATTGTATATGCTCCGTCAGCTTCACTAGATGATGCCAGAATCAGGTATAAGACTAACAGGAAATGAAGGAACGAGGAGAGAAGGCGCTGGGAATGCGCTGCAGTGATCAGACAGTGCTATGCTGGCCTACGTGTGGAGGAGAATGAGCCACAGCGTGGAGCCTTCCTGGTAGATAGAAGAGTCAAGGGTGGCTCTAGGTTTGAATTGGTGCACGTGGATAGTTTCAGTGCCATTTATTGGAATGAAATAGTGGGGTTTTTGGTGGCTGCTGTTTTGTTTTTCTTGGTCAGGGCTGCTCTCGAGAACCAAGAGTTCAGGTTGAGATAGGTACCTGCGTATTGTTCAAGGAGATGTCATGGAAGTTCCTGGATAAGAGTTTGAAGTTCGGGGAGAGAGGTTAAAATTACTTGTTAAATAAAAGGTGTTTAAAGTTATAGTTCTAGAAGAGATCTTTTTAATACATACTAGAATAAGCCAATGCCAGAAGTTTGGAGTTCTACAATATTGAGAGAGACAGTTAACTAAAAGCAACCAGTAAAATAATTTGAGGAGAAATGACCAGCAAAATAGGAAGAGAACCTGTAACATATGTCCTGGAAACTAGGCAGAAGAAAATCCTTTAGGAAGGGACACAGGTAACTATCAAACACCACTGGGTGACCAGTAAGATGTGGATAATGGCAGGGTTTTGAAACGTGGAGGATATTGACGACATCAGCTTCATTTTACTAAACTAACGCATTTTATTTTTGTAGAAGTTTAATGGATGCAGGGATAATTCTATTCTTGTGTATATTTCTTTCATTGAAAATAGCTTTTTTCTCACATAATATATCCTGATTGCAATTTCCCTTCTTTCACTCATCCCACTTCCTTCTCACCTCCCCTCCCATCTGGATCCACCCCTTTCTGTGTCTCATTAGAAAACGAACAGGCTTCTATAGGAGAATAATAAAATATAATAAGAAAAGCTTATGTACAAATTAATAATTATGTACAAAATAATGTTCAAATGAGATAAGTTAGCATTTCTGTTTCCTTTAAACATCATTTATTCATGTTGAGAACCCCCAAACTCTTACCTTCTAACTCTTTGTAAAATACAGTAAATTACTATAAATCACAGTCTTGGTGTTTGTTTCTCCTAGGAATCCTACTTGGTACCCACCCGTGGATCTCTTTATTCTCCCAATGCCCCATCTTTGTAAGCTTCTGTCAGAACTGCCTCATTCTATGAAAGATATGTATTTACTTTAAAAGCCAGGCATATTTTTCTAATAGAAACGCAGACATATTTTAAATGCATCATATTTTTATATATCTCCTAAATATTCTTAAAGATAAGTTGGTGTCTTAGAGTTTGTATTGCTGTGAAGAAACACCATGGCTACAGCAACTCTCACAAAGGAAAGCATTGAATAGGCTGCCTTACAGTTCTGAGGTTTTGTCCGTTATCATCGTGACAGGAAACATGGCAGCAAGCAGGCAGACACGACGTGGAGGAGGAGCCGAGAGTCCTGCATCTTGAACCACAGGGAACAAGATGTGAACTGTCTCACTGGATGTAGCTTGAGCAAAGGAGATCTCAAAACCCATCCCCATAGTGACACTTTCTCCAGCGAGGACACACCTCCTAATGGGGCCATTTTCTTTCAAGACACCACAATTGGTTTTAGAGTAGTTTGAACTTATGTGAAATTTTCATTCTCTGTCTTGTTAATAATGCCTTATAGAAGTTCCCAGAATTACTCCTGAGTTTGAGTAAAAACTACATACTCATTACAGCACAGTAATGACTTAATTTCTTTCATGCAGAAATTTCTTAGTTCAGCCTTAAAATGTCATCCATGAAATCTAGCACTGTATCCTCTGTCACAGCATTGTTTCTGGCCCCTCAGACCAGCTCCCACTCTTTACTGGTGGAATCTCTCACTTACTGTGACTGCTTTTACATTTTAAATTGAAAGTTGTTGGTTTTGTAATTCTTTGACTTTATAAATTTAAAGTGCTCTACTCTTTATTAAAATCTAATTTTAGGACATGGATGCAGTTTAACTGATATTCGGACATTTTAACTGTACAGATTGTTTTATATGTGGCTGGCTTTGCACTTGCATTCTCCTTTAAGCAATGGCTGCATGTTTTAGACAGAGCTGGAGAACAAGCTGCAGCAGCAGTCCTCGCAGGCAGCCCAGGAGCGTGCAGCAGAGAGAGAAAAGCTGTTGGCATTACAAAGCACCTATGACAAATGCCAGGCAAACCTGAAACAGCTTCAGTCTGATTTCTACGGCAAGGAGTCTGAACTTCTAGCCACAAGGCAAGACCTTAAGGTATGGAAAACTGGTGTGTTAGAACAAATCCCAGCAAGCTGTTTGTAGATGTCCATTGCACAAGTTCCTGAGGAAGCTCAGGTGTTTGTAGACCAGGAAGAGAGATGCTATTGACCATTACTGTCCCTTGCTTCCCTGAGCTGGTCTCCTGTGTGAGAAGGGTGAGAACATGCTATAACGTGACACTTAGCCACGGGAGGGAGTCCTGTTGTGGCTGCTGTCAGTGTATACCTCAGGGTGACAGTGTGGACTTGGACACCAGTAGGGTTGAAGAAGTCTGGCCTGATCTGCATCGTGAGCCCCATGTGCTGGATCGTTTATGAAATCTTTTGCTCATTGGGTATTTCTGTTGGCTACACTGTGTTATTTGTCCAGAAAGAACAGAAATGGAATTCACTTATAAATTTATGCCCAGGTAAAGTGAAAATTGTAGGACTATCCAGAATTAAACCTAAATCTTCTCATCCCTGTACTTTTTTATGTCACTTTATCAGACATCAGAAAAAGAACTAACTCTGTAAAGGTTAAAAAATATGGGAAAGCTTACTTAATGAACAATAGGAACGACAAGGGACCACAATTTGTTCCCAGTGGGATGCTATGTTTTGTGCAATCACTCTGAAGTTGGTAGTTGATGCACTCAGTGATTTACCTATTGCCGTGGGTGTGGCTAGGTTACAGACAGTAAAACAAAGATGTGAACCAGGAGGAGCGTTCCAAGGGAAGCAATGCTGAGCAAGTGGGAGTATTTTAGTAGATGTTCAGACAGAGGGTAGACCAGTAGCCCGTGGCATCTCCAAAAAAGATTTCATGACACTCTTTCAACCTTGACTTCAAAGAATTGATTAATGGGTTCCCTAAAATTTTTAGAGGCCATGCATTTGAAATCTTATAAACTAATGACACTTGGAGTGTTTTGTGGGCATTTTGACATTGTTACAGGATTTCTTAGGGGTACTACTGCTTTTTAGGATTTAGCAAGCCTGTTAGGCCAGAATCTCTATTACCCAATTCTAGTTGTAGTAGATTTATACAGTAGGCTTTGAAATGCACTTGTTTATTTCAGTGCTGAGATCAAACCCCCCAACCCAGTAAATTTTATTCTTTTAAAAACCGTTCTTTCCTTGACAACATCTAAGCCTGATGTGGGATTCCTCTCTGTATGCTGTGAATACCATTGGTCAATAAAG
This sequence comes from Chionomys nivalis, assembly GCF_950005125.1. NCBI lineage: Eukaryota > Metazoa > Chordata > Mammalia > Rodentia > Cricetidae > Chionomys > Chionomys nivalis. The sequence continues at coordinate 11,031,888 of NC_080110.1, forward strand.
AAACTAGCTTGGCCTGATAGGGTAGAACAGAGCTAGGCAGGGAAAACTAAACTGAAGGCTGGCAGAAGGTAGAGTCAGAGGAAAAACCATGGATCCGCTGCCAGAGACAGACATGCTGAAACCTTGCCGGCTGTAGGTCATGAGCCTGGTGGTAAAATATAAAATGGAAATGGGTTAATACTAGATGTAAGAGCTAGCTAGCAATACACTTAAGTGATTGGCCAAGCAGTGATTTAAATAATATAGTTTCTGTATGATTATATTGGGTGTCTGGGTAGCTGGAAAAACAAGCGGCCTCCTCCCGCACAGGCTGGTTGTCACACGCCTCACTTTGCACAGAGTCTTACACCGTTTTTCTGTGTATCTGGTGGTGAGCATTTGCTCAGCTTCTCTGTTCAGTTTCTGCTTTAACATGCCCTTCTTCTAAGGACCATGTTATGCAGGGTATTCAGTTAATAATTATTTTGAAAAAAACCCACGGTGACTCTGGGTATTACCTGACTAAACCTGAAAGGGTTTAGACTTCTGCTGCCTATTATTAAAGATTGAGCTTTATACTGGAAGAATTCTGAATTGATTTACTGGTAAGAAGTAATCTTCCTTTTTCAGAAGCATAATCTTCAAATTAGATTTTACTTATTTACTCATTTGTTTAGTTATTTATGTTTGAGTCAGTGTTTCTAGGCTGCACTCAAACTCATGTGCAATCCTCTTGCCTCAACCTCCCAGTACTGAGATATAGACATCCATGCCCAGCTTCACTTAGTTTATTAACTGTGCGTTAGGTGCAATCCTAGCTGGCAGAGATCCTTTCTTGAGTTGCATCATCTGCCTTGTTTTCAAGGGAAGTGTTTCTCTAGTGAGAACTGGGTGCTTCCATCAGTCAGGTCTGGTGAAATATGTTACCTAGGCCTCACCTCCTGCAAATTCTTAGCAGAAGCAGCTGGAATAGGATTTCACTTTTCCTAGGACACATCTCCTCCCGAATGTTTAACTAGCAAGCACTTTGGCTTTCTTCCATCTCTGCTTCTCAAAGACGAGCTTTAGTAACTGTGATAGAAATGGACCTCACTCCTTATTGGTTATTGTCCTCATTGTTCTCATAAAAGCAGCTCAAGAACGGAGGGTTTATTTTGACCCACAGTAGAACACAGTGTCCATGATGGGAAGTCCTGGACCCAGGAGCTCAGGATCAAGTCTCATGTTCTGTAGAGACAGATGTGTGCTGCTGCCTGGCCCCCTTGCTTTTGTCCTTGCCATTCAGTCCAGGAGCCCCACCCATGGAATGGTACTGCCCCCATTTAGGTGGGTCTCCCTGCCTGAATTAACCTAACCTAGAAACTCCTTCACAACATACTCAAAGGTTGGTTTCCATAGTGACTCAGAATCTATTAACATGACAATATTAACCACCACATGAGGGACTTAGAGCAGTCAGTGGCTATGACATTAACTACATCCTTGTTGCAGCCCCGAGAAAGGCAACTCAGAGGATGGGCCGTTGGCTGGCCAGAAAACAGCTTTAAATATAAGACTAAGTTCATTTCTTTAAGTTTGTTATCAGATTGACAGTTTTGAAATATTCCCTATGACAAAACTGTCTTGTTTATCAAGGTGTTTATCAAGGACATAATAGATCCTAGAAAATGTGTGTAATATATAGCATTCAACTGTATTTCCTTTTAAATTGTTTTCTTTCATGTCTCACTGACATGTGATTATGTACTGTTTGCTATTGTACTTTTATTAACTATTATGCTTATTTAAATTTACTAATCATTAATTTGAGGATATAACTTTTTATAAGTCTGTAGAAGAGAAGCTCTCTCTGGCACAAGAAGACTTGATTTCAAACAGAAATCAAATTGGAAACCAAAATAAATCAATTCAGGAACTGCAGGCTGCCAAAGCTGCTTTGGAGCAGGACTCAGCAAAGAAAGAGCAGCTATTGAAGGAGCAGAGTAAAGCGCTGCAGGACGCCCAGAGGGAAAAGGTAAGCTCCTTCGCGCTGGACTTGCACAAGTCTTGAAGACCAGGTGGTCAACCCCGGCTCCAGCGTGGTGGCTCCCAGCGGGGTCTGAGACTGTGTGAGAGCATGTGTATCGGAGCTTCTGTGCTTCGTCGCCTCTTTTTGCGGTGTCTTCCCAGTTTTCTTACTGCCTTTTGAGGGTCTATAAACATTTTTCACACGATAGAATTTGTTATATTCCCCAAATTGAAATTTTCCCTTTAATTATAGAAATGAGTGTTTTTAGGAGTGGGGATTGTGAAGCAGGGACAGCATTCAGGATTTATGTCTCAGGTTCTGACAGGCAATATTTAATTGGTGCTTAACTGCAACGATTTTAGCTCAAACATCTTGTTTTAGGGTTAACTATCCCTAGTAGATTTTTTATAAAAATTTATTTAAAACCCGAAGATTGAACGTCTCCCCAAATTAGAGAACAGTATATAAAAACAGCGATAGCAATAGCAGTTGGGGACGTGAGTGGTATCGCTGTGTGTCACAGCCTTACTCTGCCTCGGCTCCGTTCACGTCACAGGATTTACTGTGAGTCTTTAACCTCAGGGGTGACATTGCCAGGTTAGGTGGGAGGGGAAGATGCATATTCTGCCCTAGTTAACCTCGGTAGAGAGGCACAAGCTGGGCTCATAAATAACATTTTAGCATACTAATTTTTAAGAAAGTAGATGCTTTAAAATGTATAATTTCTCTACAGTCGGTAAAGGAAAAAGAACTAGTAAGTGAAAAGTCTAAGTTGGCAGAGATGGAGGAAATTAAATGTAGACAAGAAAAAGAAATCACTAAACTCAGTGAAGAACTCAAGTCCCACAAACAAGAAAGCATGAAGGTAAGTCACAGTATCTTTTCCTTGTCTCTGTGTTTTCCTTTACATTCATCTGTAAGAGTATTAGAGATTAAGACTCACCATGTGATAGACACGTTATTTACATTCATCTGTATGTGTATTAGAGATTGAGAAAGAACTCACGTGATAGACACGTTATTTTATTTACATTCATCTGTAAGTGTATTAGAGATTGAGAAAGAACTCACTATGGGATAGACACGTTATTGTTTTTGGCAAATACTATGGCCAGAGTTTTCTTTATTGCATGATATGCATATCCATATTGAAACTCCTTTTGTTCTCTGGTTACTGAATAGAGCAAAGCAGATACAGAATAAGTTTAGACCTGAAATGATGAAGTAGAACACTGTTCTAGAAAATTATGTTTACTAGTAATTTATAGACTTGTAAGAGTTTAGATTTAAGAGAGTCTGGTTTTTAAATTATTTTTCTTCTTTAAATTCCTCAATAATCTTACGGTTTTAACATTTTATCCCTTAGAAGCTTAGCTAGGATTCCAGTTGGAGAAACTGTCTACCATTTGCTTTGTGAAGTGTGACACAGTTTCGTGGGAAAGCTCGATGCTCTCTCGGGCTCCCCTCAGCTTCTCCTCAGCGAGTGTGATTTTGTAACTCACAGAGTGGATCTTATTCAGTGTATACTCGGAGTGTAATGCTATGTTTGCTGACTAAATGATCTGACAAACACATTAAGTGAGCAAACTGAGAGAAAGGTGGAGAGATCTGTTTCAGATAACGTAATTAACACATGCATGAAAAGTATCAGCCGCGAGGAAGACTAGCGAGTAGGAAGTAAATAGTCTTGCCCTTCGCATCAGTGGTTGGAAATACTGAGCTTCAGGACTTGTGTGTGGTGCTGTGAAAAGTTGCGTAGACTTCAGCTGCCATTTGACATGGTGGGTTAAAAGTTGTCTTAGTGTGCTTGCTGCCGCTGTGGTGGGCACCATGACCAAAAGCAGCCTGGGAGGAAGGGCCTGTGTCATTCTATGACTCTTGGTTCACACTCCATCACCGAGGGAAGTTAGGGCAGGAACCTGGTGACAGGAACTGAAGCAGAGCCATGGAGGAACGCTGGTCGGTGACTTGCTCAGCCTGCTTTCTTATAGCACCCAAGGGTGAAACCAGTCAGCTGGGCCCGCCCACACCAGTCAGAAAATACCTCCCAGGTTTCCCACAGGCCACATGGGGGTGGGATTTTCTCAATTGAAATTTCTTCTTCCTGAGTGATTTTGGCTTGTGTAGACTTAGCAGAAAATGAGCCTGGGCACAGGGATGAATTGTTTCTGGCTCTTTTCAACAGGAAGTATCAAACCTCAAGGATGCCAAACAGCTTTTGATTCAGCAGAAGCTAGAACTTCAAGGCAAAGTGGACTCGCTGAAGGCGGCCCTGGAGCAGGAGAAGGAAAGTCAGCGGCGGCTGCGAGAGCAGGTGAAGAAGGAGGGAGAGAGGCAGAAGGAGGAGTTTTCCGAGAAGGAAGCGAAGCTGGTAGGTGAACCAACTTAATGGTGGGATACATGCTTTAAAGTGGAGCTTTGAATCAGTCCAGGAAGATTTTCTACCTAGAGACTGATTGAAATCATTTTTATACTAGAATTAGAAAAGACATCAGTTTCATTCAAATAGCTGCTGTTTTAGGAAAGATTTTATTCTGTATTCACATTTTAGTTTAGATAGGTGAAAATCCAATTAGATATAAATAGCAAAGCATCTTTAATATAGAAACAAGCAAGCAACCACACAGCCGTAGACATGGAGGTGTCTGGACACACTGATTCAAAGTGATGTTGCAGACTGGGAGTAGACAGTTCAGGTTGGAATTACGATGCCTGGAGTCTGCTTTTCCTTCCCTGCATTGCATTTTTACCTCATAGGAAGCATCTGGCTTTCCTTGACTGAACCGACTCCACATCTCACCAGATAACTTTGCCAAATTTTTTAGTCGATCTGAAGGGTTTGTGTTACGGCTTTGGTGGGTTGATGAGACAGAGGATGCATTGAGGCAGGAGATTGTAGCCTTGTCAACAGGGCCTCTGCTTTCTCTTAGCATGTGCCTATTGCTTTGTTCTGCCTGACTCCAAGGTCTCCAGTTGTAGCCTGGCTGATCATCATTACTGCATTATGACATCTGAGCAAACCTACTTAAGTCACACATATGTGCAGAATCAGGATTTTAGTGTATGATGTAATACATTCTCCTGCCTCCTTTCCAAGCAGTATGATTTGCATCTTTGGTATTTTAATTTCAATACGTAGAAATTTTATTTCTCACTATAGCTCTCCCTCTTTTCCCTCAGCATTCTGAAATAAAAGAAAAGGAAGCAGGAATGAAGAAACACGAGGAGAACGAGGCCAAGCTTACCATGCAGGTCACAACATTAAATGAGAACTTGGGCACCGTGAAGAAGGAGTGGCATTCCAGTCAACGGAGAGTCAGTGAGCTTGAGAAGCAAACGGACGACTTGCGGGGTGAAATTGCTGTCTTAGAAGCGACGGTTCAGAATAATCAGGACGAAAGAAGAGCGCTGCTAGAAAGGTGATTGGTGCCTGATAAGATTAGTTTGCCCTGCTGGCGGTGGCGGCTGCTGTGGGCTTTTAATCCCAGCTGTCAGGAGGCAGAGGCAAGTGGATCTCCGAGTTGAAGGCCAAACTGGTCTACAAAGTGAATTCCAGAACAGCCAGGGCTACACAGAGAAACCCTGTCTTGAAAACAAGAATTTAAAAATTAGTTTGGCCCTCTTATAAGTAATAGATTGTCTTATGCCACATTTCCCCACTAAACATGGAATGGATGAAAGTGTATAACCTCTTCAGGTATATAAGCAGCCATTAAAAAAAAAATCAGACTTTAAAAAAAGAAATTAAATAGCTGAAATTAATGTATTATATTTAAAATTACCAAAGTCGTCCATTAGCTCTATTCCAGAAAGGTCCTTAATGGTTTCTTAAATGTTGATGATCTCTTTTGTAATTTGTCCCGTAAGATGCCTTAAAGGAGAAGGTGACATAGAAAAGCTGCAGAGCAGAGTTCTGGAGCTGCAGAGGAAGCTGGATAACACGACCGCAGCCGTGCAGGAGCTGGGCCGGGAGAACCAGTCCCTCCAGGTAAGGTGCCGCTGCTGGGTGCTGCACCCATCCTCCCGTTTCTCTCAGGGAAAAATATTCCTGCCTTTAGAAAACAGCCTTCAGGGGGCTGGAGAGATGGCTCAGAGGTTAAGAGCATTGCCTGCTCTTCCAAAGGTCCCGAGTTCAATTCCCAGCAACCACATGGTGGCTCACAACCATCTGTAATGGGGTCTGGTGCCCTCTTCTGGCCTTCAGTCATACACACAGAATATTGTATACATAATAAATATTTTAAAAAAAAGAAAACAGCCTTCATGGCTGAGAATGTAGCTCAGGGGTGGAGAATTTGCCTGTCATATGCAAGGACCCAAGTTCAGTCTCCAGTACTGAATACCACCATGATGACAGTAAAACCCATGTTGAAGAAATATTTTCAGATAAATGCTATCCATGTAGAGATAGCCTATGGATTTTTTGGGTGATTATATGAAATATAAGACATTCCAGATGTCTCCCACCTGACAGTGACATCATTCATGGATTGTCACAGAGAAGGGAATTGAAACATTCAGGAATGCAAAACAACAAGTCGGTTGGTAAGTATCTAAAGAGATGATCTCAAGCAGACTTGCTGGCGCAGACTTTAATCCCAGCGCTAAGAAGGAAGAGGTAGGGAGATTACTTCGAGGTGGAAGTCAGCCTGGACTGGGTCAAGATCTCATGTCAAGGAAAAGAACAGAAAACGAAGTGGTTTAGGTTTCTCTCACAATCATGAGACATTGATTACTGTAACACAATGAATGAAATTGCCAGAGCTTTGTAATTGTCAGCGTCTCTGAGGAATAAAACTATTAATTTGATTTTGTCATTCAGATTTAGAAATTAGCTATTTTGACAACTGGAAGTTAAAGCATCTGACTTTTAAATTTTTGTTTCAACAAATTAGAAATAAGCAATTCATCATTCTGCGAAATATTAGTATTTTAATGTATCAAAACTTTTTAAAAACAGATCAAACACACGCAAGCATTGAACAGAAAGTGGGCAGAAGACAACGAAGTACAAAACTGCATGGCCTGTGGGAAGTGCTTTTCCGTCACAGTGAGACGGGTGAGTGACCCTACAGAGCAGATCCCTGCTCACTGTCTCCCGAAACTGTCATTAACTCAATCTTGGTTCAGAGGACCGAGTCTCCTTGCTCCGCTGACCCCAGTAAACCAAAGAGGTTTCTTTATTGTTGGACTCAGGTGGTGAGAGGGACACGGAGAAAGGAGGAGGGGCTTAGGAGTTTTGCTGGCCCATTTGGATCTTGGAAAAACAGAAAGGAGGGTCAGCTGGGATTTTCTCCGTTGCCTTTTGGATCTAGCAGGTTCATGCCCTACTGTCTGACTCCCACGATTTTATTACTAATTGAATAATTTAGATAACTTTACAATTCCTTTTCTTAGCGACAGATTTTCTAAACATTAGTCAGTGCTTGCTAGTTTGACTTTAGTTTTCGTTTCCATCACATGTTTTTCTGTTATCCTCTGAACAGTTGTTTTCTGAGGGAGAGGGCAGAGAGCACACTCATGTGTTTCAGTGATATTTGAGATTTTTGTTTTTTGTTTGAGTCAGGGTTTCTCTGCATAGGCCTGACTCCTAGAACTCATTATGTAGACCAGGCTGGCCTCAAACTCAGATCCACCTGCCTCTGCCTCCTGGGAGCTGGGATTAAAGGTGTGTGCCACCACCCAGCATACGAGTTCTTTTAAAAGAAGCAAAAGCAGAGACTTAATGAAATGTGTATAAACAATTCTCTTATGTTTAATTCCGAGTGAAGCTAGAGTCCCGAGACGGTGGGCGACTAGGACTAGTGTTCCATTTGATAGGGTGCTCTAGTGCTTTAAAGACGGGTCTCCTAGAGTTCTTCGGGGAATTCTAGGATACAAGCATTCGAAGGCTACCTAGAATGTTACCAGTGTTTGATCAATTTAAGGTTTAAATTACATAGGAAATAAATTCATGTACTGAAATCTGTTAGCACATTTTGATGGTGTGGTTTGTAAGAGACGTGTATTTTATAATGCTCTTGCTATAACTTTTGTGCTTGAAATGGTTTAATTTTTGTCTTAACAGCATCACTGCCGACAGTGTGGAAATATCTTCTGCGCCGAGTGCTCAGCCAAAAATGCCTTAACCCCTTCTTCGAAGAAGCCTGTCCGCGTGTGTGATGCATGTTTCAATGACCTGCAAGGCTGACGAGCGACCCGGCTGCAGGAGTGCACACTAACGCTGGACTTGCAGTACAGTTGATTTGGACTCTGGGTGCACAGCAGGCCAAATGGGAATGCGTATATTTTGGAATGTTACCAGTATCAAGTAAAACTCTATTTTTGTGAGACTTTGGTTTTGATTACTTTTCTCCATTTAATCCCCCAGACAGCTTTCATGCCAAGGTCAGAATTAGCCAATGAAATGTAAATAATCTTTGGATGGAAAATAGAAATGTATTTTTTTAAATATAATTTAATTATTCACAAATGAACACAAAATCCTTAGTTTCTTCCTCTCAAATTATATGTACAAAGTGTATGGATGGTTGGATCATTTGTTGTGCTTTCTGTTGCACAATGACACAGTGACTTTATTATGTGTCCTCTTGGTGTTCACTCTGACAGGAGTGTAAGACCGTTTTCTCCTTCGTAGGTCTGTGGCTCAGTGATGGTGTTACTTTATACACTGATTACTTGAGTGTCCTAAATGCAGTTTATGCTAAAATGACGTGCTAACCATGAAGTCAAGCATCGTTTTTGTTTTGGCAGTATTGATTAAATTCTCAAGTGGATTTGATGAACACCTTATGTAAAATTAAATGGTTTAACTTTATGGTACTTCTAGGGTTGTATTTCTAAAACTAGAATTATTTTCAATTTCTTTATCTTATTTTAGACACCCACACACTGTCCCCTAAAATATTGTATAAAACTCTCCACCCTGAGCTGGAGGGTAACAGCACTGTGTGGTGGCCTGGTCTTGTTTCTGCTGGCGGAAAGTCTTCTGGAATTAGCACACACTACAGCCTTACTTTGTTCTTCTAGCCTCTTCATGAAGTTTGCTTTTCAAATGAATCTTCTGCCCCTTACCTGACTCAGTCTTGGTTAGTGTAGCTCAGCTTCATTGTGACTGTGTATGCAGTTTAGCCTTTTTAAAGATGGGGCCGATACTGCTATTGTCCTGTCTGTGAAGACCCTGTAAAGTCCTGAGAACAGATTAGAATTCTTTACACTTTCTCTGACCAATAGGAAGGAAAGACCACTTGAAGAGGTGGAAGGCCGACTTCATGTTTCTGATGAGGGCGCCGTGTTAACTGGGAAATCTTTTAACTTTGCACAACCAGTGCTAATGGAATTAATGACATTACAGCTAAACAAGAGTGTGTATAGCCCCGAAATCCTAAACAATGATTAAAATAGAAACAAGGTTGTTAGACCCCGTCAGGGTCATCTGTCTGTCACTGTTGGACTGAGCTTTAGCTTCACCGTCCTGTAACCTGGAGATGGGGAGCATCCGAAGACTGAACCTACCACATATGGTTTTCAACTTATCCTTCTGAAGAAATATGAAGTTCCACGTTCAGTCAGTACAGTCATTTCATAACAATAGCAGAGAAAGAAGAGCTAATATTTCATCTACAAGAAAGAATTTACAATACACACTTGCTGTCAGGATTATGCATACTTACAACATATACAAACAAGAAGAGACTAACATGTATCTTTATTAAGCAAAGTTAAACCCTGCCGTCAGTAATTGATAAGGAGACTAAGTCCCAGGACTTGGATAAATATACATCCTTGAGCTTATATAATAGTGATGCAATGGCTCCTCATTAAAAATAGATAATATAAACTGAGCTATTCGTGCATTTTATATCATTGTAAATCCTTTCAAGTAGTGCCATGCTTTTGGTTTTTTGCTTATAAGTACTTTGATGTATGTTTTTAAAATGCAGACATTCACAGCACTGCTTCACGAAAATTCTGGGTTAAAATTCATCCTTTAGTTGAAGCCACTGAAGCCTTCCCTTTGTTTCCCTCCACTTCACAAAAGATGGGGCAGGTGGCAGCAAATAAAACCATGTGTTTTAGGTAGTCTTGTTTTGCCCTATCTCATGTCATAGGTCCCAAATAGCTTCCCTCCCACATGCTACTATACCAGACCATTGTTTCTTAACTATTACCAATTTAGTATGTATTAGAAACAAACATTTAACATTTTTCTCGTTTAAATAAAAAGTCCTCTTCTGAGTTCCTTTTGGCTGCATACTTTAGATGTTTGCTAGTAGCGTTCTGTTGTCTGTGGGTCAGAGCTGGCACATACAGAGTCCCAGTTCTTGGCTACAACGCAAAATGTATTGGCATCAGGTTTGCAAGCTGCAAACCCCGGCACGGAAATCAAGATGCGCTGGTTTGTGTCCAGTCAACTGTATGTACAGAGCTGTTCTAACAGAAAGCAGGCAAGGCTGCTGATACAGGACGTAGTCCTTCTGAAGAAAGAAAAGGAGGAAACACAAAAACCTCAGTGCAGTGTGCAAATCAACATTTTGTTCAACTACCTCTGAAAGTGGAATTAGCTGGTTTAATAGTTTCCTTACGGTGACCTGAGATAGCAACTGCCAAACTTACGTTCCCACCCCACTTCAAAGTCTCCACGATTATTTTATATTTTATATAGTTTTGAGGTCTTTCCGCTACGTTTTTACTCTTGCATTTGCATAAGATGTCTAGCCTCAGTGGAAGGCAAATGACAGCTGTATATTTTGATATTCGTGACCTGCTTAACTCTAGCAGTTTTTAATGCACTTTGGCTATGAAAAATCACAGGTAACTTATCTGATTTAAATGTGCCATCAATTTAGTATTCCTATACATAAGCTTGATGAATGATCTATCATTACAGTGTGCCACATGCTGCCGCGTCTTAATTGCCCTTTGCCTGAATTTTAATGATCAAATTGTTCTCGTTGCACATGTGAATACTGTGTATAAACTTTCTGAATTTATGTAAGATTGTATAAAATAGAATTGAAAAACCACTGTGTCTGTGAGAAGTAATGAACTTACTGTAACATGGTCCAGCCACAAGTCTGACATTCTGTGCTTCTCTGAACTGGGTGGGTCATATATCCATAGCCTTTGTACAGACTTTTGCATGAGTATTTTCTCCTTTAAGTTTTGGGGTTCATTTTATTGTTTATACTTGTGATCATGTAGTTGTGCCTTATTTTCTGAAAGAGTTTGGCTCAGTCAATACTGTAATTTCTAATCCCAGTGATTAGAAAGTTCCTGCTTACAACTGGCATATTACGAGACAGTGTTTAGGTCTATGTAAAGTGGAAGGACCCTTGCCACGTGGTTTAATATGTCAAAGATGATATTAAAGACCATTTCTTTCCAGTAATGCTATCCTATGACTGTGATTGTTTGGCTTGCTTTAAAAGAGAACATGCTGTTAGCTGTTTTTGTTGTTTTGTTTTTTAACAAATTCACCAAATATTAGGAGTTTGCACTTCAATACAGAGTGGCCATGTCTTAATGTTGCCTAACTTAAGATACTGATTAAGTTTCCGATCAAGAATTCATTAGTGTCATATTGGTTGAGAAGTTCTCTATCATTCAGACTAAGTTTGTGAAGAATTAACAAAGCCAAAAAGAAATTAAATATATTTGATCCTTTCTTTCACTGTGTATATAACAATTAATAACCACCTAGACATCTAGAGATACTTTCGTCAAGATCCAGTACCCAACTGTTTTTGTTACCATTTTTCCTGTATCCGACTGTCCCCAAATGATTTATTTATTTCCCTATTTAATTCAAATGTTGGTTAAACTCAGGAATTTAATATGCACATTTAAAGCATGTGATCATATATTAAACATTTTCTGTGCTGTATAGAATTTGTATTTCCATGTGACCAGTCCTTGAGCTATTATCTTTTCTCTATACTTTTATGCTAACTTTCTCAATGATATTCACAGAGAAAACCTATTTGTGTAAATGTGTGGTTTCTGGGCTAAAGTAATCCCGAAAGTTACCTCATCTAGTTTATTGCCAAAGCTCCATGAGTAAGCAAACTTCCTTCCTAAAGCCAATTTATATAGCCATAAATTCCCTCATAAATCTTGCCTTGCAAAAATTGGTTTAGCCTCTTTTTGGATGTAATTACTTTAGCTCCATCCAGACGCCGTCTCACTGGATGTGTCTTTTCCTCTTCGCTTCTACTCCCCTCAGTTTTCTGTTAAATTTTTAAAGCTCTCATGGAAACGATGTTTCCGTCCAGATATGTCCTTATACTTTCTCACCCCTCCTTTTCCCTCCGCTCCCTTGCTTCCCCTCACAAGTCACTGTCCCCTTAGTGTTGGTTTTCCCAGGACTGACTGGCACTCCCGTAGCGACTGGGTCTCCACCGTTACAGTGCCTGGCCCTTGCGCAATGGCCTTTCTGTGCTCCTGGTCCAGGTGGTTAACCACGCATGTGTTTACCTCAGACACCGTCACTATCCTTATTTCAGTTTAATTATAAATAAACCCACTAAGACTTTGGCTGTCCTGCAACCAAATTTGACAAGTTTGTCATTTCCGCGCTGTAAATTACAAAAGGTAGCCTGTCTACAATCGACACGTGTAGACTTTCATTGGTATAGTCTGACCCCTAAGACCTACTCTCTTGAATGAAATTAGCATATTCCTTCCTGATAAAGATGCGGTCTAGGAGGCATGAGTCAAGAGGGCCGAATGAAAACGAAGTATTGGGAGGAAACACATGATAAATTAGTTCAAGTTGCTTCTCTGGATAATTCTAGTGACGTTGTGAATCCTGCCAGACGCTGGGAAGCTACTGCGGTGTTAACAAGCATGCGCAACTCCAGTCCGGACCGTCATTTTCTGACGAACACCATTCTTCAGAACATGAAGTCAAGACAACTTGACTTGTTCCAACTCTCATGAGGAAGTGCTAACTGGTAAATGGAAAACAAATCCTTTTCTTTAGACAGTTTATTTTCCTCTTGGAGTTCTCTACTTCCAAGTTAGAACATTTACTTGGAGAATATACTTGAATATAGAATATACTTGAATAGGAATTTTAAAACTGATACTAAAGCATATACATTTCTTGTATTAAAAGAAATGAAACCTTGTATCCAGCATGCCCATTGTGTTGGAGGAAGAAATATACAATACGCGATTTACAGGTCATGTACAAACCTGGTATCACTGGGGACATCTGCAGAGGAGGAGGGACACAGCAGTGGGCGTGGCTTTCCCACTGGTGCTTCCTATCATGCCTCGTAGACTGAATCAGACTGGAGCTTTAAAGACAGACTGGATAGCAGTTTACATTCGCTAAGCGGCGTCGTTATTTCTCTAGACTCTCCTGGCTCAAACTCTCAAGTTGTGGCATGCATTTAGAGCGCATGGGTTTTTTTTTTTCTTGTCATCATAGATGAGTGTTAAGAAAAGAAAGTTTGAACAAACACCTGAATGCCTAACCTGTAAGAATGTTTACCACCTATTTTAGGTCCCTCAGTTTGACTCTTGGTAAAGCCAGCAGTGCTGCTGTTATTTGGGCCACGTTCCCTGTGGAAAAGGGGAAACAAGTATAAACGCCGATTGCAATTGTAACTGAAGATGTCTCACATGTTTGTATTGTTGGTATTTTGTTGGTTTTCTTTTTGGCATCTACTCTAAACACTCCGATCAGACAGGAAATTGCAGGTGGGGTAAGCTAGTTTGGTGTGCGAGTCGGACAGACAGACTTGGGCAGTTAAGAGCTGCGGTATTCAGAGACGGTCTCATAGAACAAGCTAAGCATGATCAGGTGACTTTCCTGCTTGCGTGTGTAAATTTACACAGTAGAAGGATGGTTATGTTCCCCAAAAATAGGAAAACTATACATTCTGGAAGTGAAAAACAGGTTTATTTGGTTACATTATTACTTTAAGATGGGAAGAAACTTGGAATCCCAATCTTAAGTCTCAGGTTTGAGCCAGGAGTCTGCTGCCAGGTGACTTCATGATTCGGAGGGGCCCTGAAGCTAATGCTCTTCACCTGCAGGTGATTTTAAGCGTACTGTCTCTGTATTCCTCCCAGGAAGGAGACAGGGATGGAAACTTCTTGGGTAAGAAACACTGAGCATCTCTGCCCCCTCTGTATTTGACAGCAGTCAGTGCTGTTAGTGCTAGTTATCCCCCAAACACAACGGCCTTCAGAGCCTGTGCGGAAGAAGGAATTACTCCCAGAACCTATGAGAACGTAGACTCTCATAAATAGGCACCATTGTATCCCCAAATATTTCACTAGTAGGTGCCAAGTCAAGATTTTGTGTAATAGAAAATATCTATTTCTGACAGGCAGTCCTCTCGCCATTATACTGCTTATGGAACACAGACTTTGTATCCAACTTTATGAAATGTTTACATTTTTATGCAATTACTCATTCCTCACTACCAAGAGGGAGGCTGAAGCAGGGTAGGCCTGTGATTGGTACAAGGTTAGACTAAGAAGACTGGAGTGTGAGTGGGAAGGGCAGGTAGCTGAGCATTCCTGGTCTATGTGCTCTGTTAAGAGTCAGGTTCTTGGGCCAGGTGGTGATGATGCACGTCTTTAATCCCAGCACTCGGATCTTTGTGAGTTCAAGGCCAGCCTGGTCTACAAGGGATAATTCTAGGACAGGCTCCAATGCTATAGGAGAAACCTTGTCTCAAAAAACCAGTCAGTTCTTGGTTGGCATCTGCCTAGCATCACCCGCTGTGTTCCTCATCTTCCTGTCTTCTTGTCTTTTGACCAACCCCATCTTTCTGATCCTCAGAGCTCACCTCTCCCCCATGTTTAGGCCTCTGCCAGGCTTTTAAAGACTCTTAAGCTGCCCTGCAGACTGATTAGGATAGACTTCCCAACTAGAGGGCAAGGATCACATGGAGTCATTTTATTTTCCAGCGGTTTCTGCTCAGTCCAGTGTGTGGTATTTAAAGCGTCATCAGCAAACACTTGGTAGCTTGATTGCCTCTGCCACCGGAGGAGGTGCTTGCTGACACAGAACACCATTTACTGTATGTCAGACTTGAGGTGAGTTCCTCACGGATGTCCTTCTCTTTCAGCAATGATTTAACAAACCAAATATAATGATCTTGCTTGACAAGGACAAAGTTGAGTGCACATAGCTACATTGTGATGCCTGTTCAAGCTGGGCAGCATCTAGTTCATGCCTTTGATCACCTTGGAGCAAGGTCTAGATATGGTTTCTTCTGCACACCAACCTACAGCCATCGAATAAGCTATTAAGGTGGCAAAGATGTTGGCTTTTAAAAGAAACCCTTTATCCTTGAGAGTTTGTTTTCCTTTCTAGAGAAGGTGCCTATTGATTGACGCCAAGAGGTTTTCTGTTGGGCGGTCTTTGAAAACGTGCTTCAAAACCCCTCAAAACAAGGGAGAAAATAAGAACTTGACAGTAAATGAAAATGAACGTGTTCAACAAACTGGGACAGTACCCATCTAGAAAGTCCAAGATACTCGGACATTCTCCAGGTGGACATGGGAATGAGATTGGATGGGAGTCGCTCAGTCCCGAGAACGGCATAATGACATCACTGTCCCCACATCTAATACCATGTGGTCGAAGATGAGTTAAATTAGACTGTTCAAGTGGACATCTGATGACTTTCAAAAGACTGTTCTCACCCGAGTGTCAAACATCAGAAGAAGGACAGGAGTTCTAAGTGATCCTTTTTGTACCTCTGGAATGACAAAACCTTTTATCTCTATCCCGAAGTAGAGGGCATACTATAATCTCAGAGATGTTCAAATTTTGGAAAATTTAAGCCACTTCTCTTTTCCTTCAAGATCCTCTGAAAGCCAAGACGTTCCGAGTGTATTTTTAAATGTGTGTAACACCTTGGAGCATAAATTCTAACACATATACACACTGCTTGCCCCTAGAGACACCATAATTTAGGTTCCTTAGCATACTCTGTTATTTATTAGGAAACTTGCTGAAGTAAATCCAGCTGCTTCTGGAGAAAAGCATTACCAAAAAAAATTTATTGATATCTTTATATACCACATCACAAAAAACCCTGAAGGGTTAAAAGACCAGTGGACTGAGACAGACAAGTGTATTAGTCTTGAAGATTCATTCCCTTTATGACAGGTGCTCATTCTGGTAATAACACAAACTTTGCATTTATTTTCCAGAACTTCCTAGCAGAATGCTTTGAGATTTGATTCTGGAAACAGGAGTAGGGTATCAAGCTGTTGAATCCCGTGGGCAGTGGAAGCCTTCAGAATTAGTCTCCTTTAAGACCAGATGCTCAAACTAGGCCACCTGCCGCTTACCCTTCAACAATGAGAATCTGTCATTGAGAAATATTCAGAGAACTTGCTTTTGTCTGCTTCTCAAACCTAAATGCACAATACTAACATTATATTTCTAAAAGTATAACTGAATTTGTTTTTATTAAAATGATAAAGTCAATTCCAAATCACTGGATCATTTTGAAATTTGAATTAGAGATAGGGAAGGGATTATTTTCCCTTTTCCAAAGGAAGCGGTCATTTTAAGTTTGCAAAACATAAATATTATGTTCTTCTGTCCTAATATTTGTCAAGTTCCCTTTTGATGCATGCTAAGAACTGTTGCTTTCTGGGTCCAAATCAATGGCTTGTTTTGAGTTTAAATTATGCAGTGATACATAAATAAGTTCTTCCTAGGGCTTGCTCAGTTCCTGTGCCCAGTTTCAGTTCTAAAGCTCGTAGTCGGCATTGTTTTTACAATGACCCTTGGTTCTAGAAATTGTTTTAAAAAATGAGTGGCAGTTTGTCATCTGAATGGACTTCTTGTGTTTACTCTCATTTGCTTTCTGGGGTGAATGAGCACTGATGTTAAAGACAGAATGCCTTCAGTCATATTAGAGGTTCGTTTTCTTCTGTGAACTCACTTGCGAAAGCCTTGGAGATGGAGCTGGGTCCTATATGAACTTGGTAATAGTGTTTCCTCCAATTGCCAGTTGTGATTGGAGCCCATTGTTGTGATGTTTGGTTTATTGTTGTGGGATAATCCTTTAGCACATTGTGAAGATGTCTTTGCTAAGGCACCTTTGATTTAGTAAAGAGCTGAATGGCAAATAACTGGACAGGAGCAGATTAAGTGGGACTTCAGGCAGACATAGGAGCTCTGGGAAGAGTCTGAGGTGCATGAGATGCGCCAGCGAGTGGTGGAAGGAGTCGGACATAAAGTATGGAGAGGCATGTGGCAGAATGTAGATTAATATAAATGGGTTCATTTAACTTATAAGGGCTAGTTGGGAGCAAGCCTAAGCTAAGGTCAAACTCTCATAATTAATAAAAAAACTTTCATTATTCGGGAGCTGATGATCCAAAGTCTGATTACGATTTACAATGCACTTAACCCTGAATCGTGACCTCACATCAATGGAATTACCTTCTAGGATGGAAAGCCACATGGGTTCTGGGAACCACGGAGCAACCTGACATTTCTCTCAAGTTCACACACGACAGGGACTTGATTGACTTCTGCACCTTTTCCTTAATGGAGTAGATCATGATCTCAGTGAATCTGGACTTTTTCAGACATTGCTCACCACAAGGGGTGCCAGGTAACCCTGCGCAGTGGAGCCACTAGCAGCTCAGGCAGATAAAGGCCGTGCGCATTGCTCCTGTTCACACCACTGGGAAAGGAAAAAGCAGGCACCTGAAAACATCACCTCTGCTGTGGAGGCTTTGTGAAGTCTGTTCAAGCCTATACTCTAATTCAGGATCATGTAGAATTTATGTAGACCAACTGGCCTTGAATTTAGGAAAGTCTTCTCAGTTCTACTTTCTGAGGTTACTAGAGTTCACCACCACACCAGGCCAGGAAAAGATCTCCAGATTTAACAGGATATATCTATGAGCTTGCTGAGAAAAAAAGTAAGTCCATGGCTTAGGAATTATCTGTCTGTCTACCTGCCTACCTACCCACCTATCTACCTCTCTACCTCTCTGTCTATTGAGATTTGGATGAAGATTCGGACAGGGTTACCAGAAGCTTTTGGTATTTCGAAAAGCCCACGAACAGAGCAGATAAAGCTAGGTGACAACTGAGAATGAAGCTGTGTGACTTTTATCTCACTATTGTCTTTATTTCTCAGTTACAAGAGAGAAATCAAAGACCATTTCTATCAAGAGATTAGATACAAAAGACCTTGCACTGGTGAAATTAGCTCAATGGAGTCTATTCTTATTTCATAATAAACATCCAGTGTTAGGGAAACAGCAAAAGAAGTTTAAAAGACATGAAACAGAAGTATTTCTATAATAAATTTGTCTTATTGGGACACAACATTGGAGTGGGAAAGTCAGTCTGTGGGAAACCTTGGGAAATTTGGTTAACCCTCTTCTGCCATGACTGCTAAATGTAGACAATAATGGTCTTGTTAGATTGGTGATAGGTTTTAATGAGTCAGTCCATACCACATTTATATACCTGTAGTGAGCAGATAAAATCACAAGTGAATGGGTATTGACATGAGCACAGGCAGCCATGCCAAGGACCCCAATGCCTCAGACCCATGAATGGCAAAGCCTTCCCATGGTCTGAATACCAGAGTAAATAGGAAGGGTTGACTGTTAGCTAGAACTGGCATTTGTAGGAACTATCAAGCACAGCTTTCTCCTGAATAACTGCATTCTAAGACTGCTCCCCTACAGAGACCTCCTACTGAGATGAGCTAGCCTCCCTCCTCCACTTGAATTTCTGGAGGCTGCTGCTGCTGCTGCGACAGCTTTCCTGTAGGTGTATCGGTCCTTCATCCCTGTCACCACAGCTGAGTCAATCCCTAAACCATGCCTGCACCAGTGCCTGTGATGTCTCAACTGCTTAGCACCTCAGATTCCTAAACTCTGGGGTTCCCGGCTACTGTCAGTTGAGCTGCATTAAAGGACGTGGTACAGAGGTCCCAGCCCCATCCTCTGCACTGTTTTAGATGGTGGGAAGACATACTGCCATCACTGAGTCAGACTGAAATCATAAAGCCCAACTCCACATTCATGGTAGGAAGTGCATTCACTCCATCTCAGATTTCAGGCAGGCAGCAATATGACTGGCTGAATATCCTCTAAGTGTCAGCTTCGGGAATTCTTAGAATTCTCCCTGTGCTTCATATTTCTTAATGTTATCTAACTTCATCTAAGCTTCTGATAACCGAGGAAACGTCAAATTCCACAGAGCTCCCATGTAGACTGAAATAACATATTGAGGATTCATAAAAATGCCCTGCCTATAATGAGAGTTCAATACCTGTGGAGCCTTACAAAAATGTAAGCCTATTTCCACCTCCACCAAAAGTCAGAATTCAAAAGCATACTTCTGCTCCTTCTTTTGAACTAGGAGATTTGCTGTAGGGAGAGCGGCTGCTGTCAGGATACTTGGTCTAGGGTGGGTTCACTGCCTTAACAAGACAATGCTTTTCTCATGAATTAATGGCTTGATGTCTCGAAGTATTGAAGCAAGTAACTGTCCTGGTTGTCTTTGTATCATGTTAAAGCAGTCGTTTTCTCTTCTTCCCCTTTTTGTATTGGGGTATAAAAGTATGGAATATTAAACACAGGCAATTTCAGTGTTTCCTGGAACTCCCTCCTGGTACTGTCCTGTTTGGTTTTATCATTTTCACTTGTGTCTTTGTTCTTAGTTGTAATCCCCATGCCCCCTACCCTGGTAAGTGATATACTTGTCGAAGCTGGTTTCCAACAAACACCCAGTCACATTAAGTATGTGTGAGGGTGATTTTGTTCCGTGCTATGGGGTGGAAAAGCCAATTTACTTTCAGGCCCTCCAAAGCTGCTGCTTCTTTTGTTTCCTGAGGCTAACAGTTCCCTAGTGATAGGAAATAGTCCTGGGGAGTCAAAAGCAGTGTTAGTTAAACTGCAGTAGGGGCCTTGGTGAGATGACTCAGCAGGCGATGGTGCTTGGGGCCAAGCCTGAGGATCGGAGTTTCATCCAAGGACTGATGTGTGGAAGAAAAAGCTGTCTTCCACACGTTGTCCTCTAACCTCTCCATGCACATGCAGTAGACGACCACCAACACGTACATTTCCATACATGTATAAATTGTTTTGTGAAGTGAAATGGGTTTTTTAAAAATGTAGACAGAATTTGACTTTCCAATCCATAAATTAGAAACAAAAATTGAAGTCATCAACAAAACCTTTCACATTCTTCTCCTTTAAAGGAACCTATTTCTACCACAAATGACTGAGCAAGTAAAATGTTTTGAAATCTTAGCCAAAATCTCTCATCCTCATGATATTGGGATTCCAGATATGCACCATGTAAAATTAGCAGGCAGACAATGGAGGTTGCTTTTATGAGGAAAACAGAATTACAGTTTAAAATATACTTCAAATTATTTTTCTACCTGACCTTGAGTATAATGATTTCCAACATTTGTTAGCCCTCAGAGTTTCAGGAAGATAGAAAAGCCAATCAACTGGTTCTGGACTTTTAGGGGAATGCAGAAGTCTTATCTTTGCCTCAGGATCTCCAGGTAAAACGCAACAGCAGAGTAATTCAGGCAGTTGATCTGGTAGCTCTGTCAGAGGGTTCTCCAGATAAAGTGCAGAAGGAGGAATGGAATCTAAAGAGAGCACTTCCTCTCTGTCTCCCCCTTTGTCATTAATACGACTGGGAGGGAAACACAGGAGCTGTCCTGATCATGCAGAGGTCTTCGTGGTCATAAGGATGCTGTGACGGTTTGGACTTAAGTAATCTCTACAAGAGACATGCTTCTGAAGAACATAGTATTGGGGGATTGAAAGATGGCTCAGTGGTTAAGACTAGGGACTGCTATCAATGAGGACTGGGCTCCCAGCAGTCATGCAGTTGCTCACCATCATCTTTATCTCCAGTTCCAGGGGATCCAGTGCCATTACTAGCTTGTGACATTAGCACAGGCTACAGATAACGTTAGGACAGTGAGGAGAAGCTGAGGAGTGAGATATGCACACGGCTGATGAGATTTGGGGACCGTTTGTCACTGTGCTACAAATGAACCTACTCTGACTGCTGCAGGACCATTTGAACCCAGGACAAGTTCTTCTAAACTCCGCACGTCTGTTCAGCATGGAGCAGTCACACTCAGGTTATACACGGACCCTTAGGAAAGAATACATTTATAGCCTACTCTTTAGAAGGCAATATGCTTTGACAAAGCTTGTGTCTGTCCCCAGTATTTATACTTTCAAAACAATTTGACACCAAGAATTGAGAGATGCATAGATTTTTTAATTCCCCAAACTACTGTTTCTCTATGTTTCCCCAAAACCTTTTCGATTTCTGTTTTGCAAAGTTGGTAGAGGAAGCTTGACACTTCCTAGTTTCATGCATATGTGGGCCTTATTAGCACCTCCTCTTCCTCATACTATCCCTTCCGAATCCTTTTACCTGAAAGCAAATGCAGGAAGTCAGTGTGCCTCCACCCACCCCACAGAGAAAGGTTCTGGTTTGGACTTCACGGTATCAATCATTCCTGTTTTCCCTGCAGATCTATCTCAATCTGATGATATAATCATTAGCCTTAGTCTGCAGTATCCGAGGGAGACTGTGTTCCTCAAGGGCGGAGTCTTGCCTCATTTTCTACTGTGTACAGAGTAGCATCCTCCCGTGTAACACTTAGTAAGTGCTCAATAAATATCCAAATGTGTATTTAATGCAGCATAAAATGGGAACAGTAGCAACTGGGTTACAAAGCTCGCAGTAAAAGCCCCGAGGGAGGAAGTGCCAGTTGCAGGAACAAATAGCATCCATAAACCGGGGCTGCATGTTTTCCCGTTTTCTCCTCATTCAGTTCCAGGCAGTATTATCAGGTGTTGGAGGATTTCAAAGTTCTGTGACTTTCCGAGGGACCAGCGCCTTTTTTTTTTTTTTTAAAGAACCACTGGGCCACGTAATTGGCACACTTGAAACTGATGGCCACAAATACAGCTTTAAATCGAAATAGCTTTAAAAAAACAGACTGGGAAATTATTTCTCTGCATATGCAGGGTTTTGTGCTAATAAAGAAACGGAAGCTGTGGTGGTTTGAAGTGTAAAGGCACCCGTGGCCAAGCCTGGTGGCACAAATCCAACCCCAGGTCTGTATGACCAAAGGAGAGAACTGACCGCAGCAAATTGTCCCCTGACCTCCATACACGGGGTTGTGAAATGTGCGCCATCTTGCCCCAAATAATGAAGTAAAAACTTTTTTTAAGCCCACAGGAGATGGGACAATGTGATAACAGAATTTGCAGGTTATTTTTGAAAGCACTGATTGGCAGCAGACAGAGGTGATTCCTCTACGTGGAGGGTGTTATGTCATAGCCCAAGGGAGATTTTGGTGGCTCCCATTGTGGGTAAGGACTGGCGGGTGACAGAATGTGCCATGTAGACAGAGCCTGAGTGTGGAGTTTGAGAAAAAGGAAGTGGGAAGGGAAGAGAGAACGAGAGAGAGGGAGAGAGAAGGAGGGGGAGGGAGAGGCAGAGACCTGTTTGCCTGGAGGAAGAAAGATAGGAACCTTAAAGGGTCTCTTAAAGGGACCTTTGACCTGGGTAGTCAGGGAACTGCTTGCCATGCCCAGATGGGCGATTGTGCCAGCTTCCCAAGGGGCGCCTGGATACTAACAGAGGTGATGGCAGAAACTTCCTGGAGATCACGGTAACAAAGGGAATCAAGCATCCATCCAGCTCTAGGGAGTAGAAGATTTCACTTGTGTAAAACTGAGGTCTCCTAGGAGGATTTACCTTCCTGAGCACGCTGCAGTGCCGGAAGCGCTTACGTAATCCTTGATGATGCTGGGAAGGTTGTTCACAAAACCAAGGCTTGCCCAAGGTCGGAGAAGAGAAAACAAGAGGGTGTTCACGTGGGACCAAGAGCTGAGAGTGATGAGGTGCAAAGAGGCCTCTGGCAGATGTTTCTTATTTATCTCCAAGTAAATTGTTTCAGATTTATCTCCGAGTAAAATGCAAAGATTTTTTTTTTTAAACTTCCTCTCTAATACTGATTTTCTTCTAACCTTTTAAAGAAGTTTTTTTTTTTTTATTTTTCCTTCTCTTCCTCCCCCCCACCCCCCCCCACCCATAATGGTGTCTGAGATCAGACTCAGGGCCTCAGGCATATTAGAAAAGCACACCACCAGAATGCCCAACCCAGAAAAAGAAAGCTCTTTGGTTCTTTTAGCTTCTGTCAAGATGGGTGATGTTATGTAGACTAGGTTGGTCTCAAACTCCAGATAAATAAATCTGACTGCTATCTCACCTTCATTTGAGAAGATATTTATTGGTAGTGAATATAAGAAAAGGTCATTCGGTTGAGATAAACATTTATGAAATTAATACTGTAGGAATCTATTTTCCTCTCTGCCTTTTATACAGTCTCATTATGTAACCAAGGCTGTCCTGGAACTCACTACTTAGCTGCCTACAGATACAGGCTTCCTGCATCATCCCCCACGTCCTGGGGGATACAGTCATAAGTCCCCATTCATCCCCCTGAGTACTGAGGATACAGTCATAAGTCCCCATTCATCCCCCTGAGTACTGGGGATACAGACATAAGTCCTCATTCATCCGGGGATGCAGGCATAAGTCATCATGTTCATCTCCCTGAGTACTGGGAATATTAGTATAAGTCGCCACACTAGGCAAACATGGACTTTGAATGAAGTAACGCGTATGTCTTCACTCTGCTGGATAGATGGCATGGATGTGTGCGCATCCCCTCTTGCAAACCCGCACTGACCACTAGGCTACGTGAAGAGAAAAGACTATGAAATTAGTCATAGGTCTGAGCAAGCACGGACCTTCATGAGGAGGCTTTCTGATGGCTTAACACATTCCTGGGGCTATCAGCTGACCTTGACTCACCTGACTTCACTCCTCCAGGTTTGCAAAGAGCCTCGACAAGTCCTCGTCCAACAGATGCTCATAAATGTGCAGGCATTTGAGTGGACTCAGAAAGATCTTTTAAAAGCTTGATGCAAGCACATTAGTTTTGGTCTTAAATTATTGAAGCATGCCCTTTGTGAGAATATTAAGCATAAACCGCTGGGTATAATTTTAAACATAGGAATCAGTATTCCCAAGGCTTAACCATTTCACTTAATACTTGTGGCATTTAAGTTTCAGCACACACGCTGGAAATGAACTCCTCAGCATGAGGCGCTGCTACCGATAGTGAGCCCGAATGGCATCTCTCGCGAACATTCCCTCCAAATGAGCCTTCTGTGCTTCCCGGAGCCAGAGAAATCCCACAGGTTGCTGTCTGCCAACAACACTAACTTGTGACCAAAACAACACCCGTGCTGTGTTCTCATTGCTGCCTTCTCCTGCAAAGATCCCAAAGCCCTCTACTTCTAGAGCATCCCAAACAAATTAGTGACTTAACAATGCCAATGTTTTGTTGTGGATAAAAGGTGTCATGAATGCTGAAGGGAGTCTCGGCTGTTAGGGCTTGGTGTCATGATTTCACACATCAGGGGAGCTAGACTAAGAAAATAAGAGAGAGAGAGAGAGAGAGAGAGAGAGAGAGAGAGAGAGAGAGAGAGAGAGAGAGAGAGCGCACACACAATCAACTGACAGTAAAGGGGACAAAGGGCTGACTCTTCCCAGAGGCTAAGGTGTGAAAAACTGGACTTCAGGGGTCAAGCCTTCTCCACTTCCCAGTCCCACAGGTACTGAGTGCAAAGATCAGGCAGTTCTTGGACAGGCCTCAGAGTTGCCTGGAGGCCTCACTCAACCAGAGTATCAGTTCCCACTGGATCGAGTGGAGCTGCTATGTCTATCTTAGAAGTCCCTAGGGAGTTGGAAGCAGCAGCTCTAAAGGTCCCATGTTGAGAACTGCTGCCTCAGAGCTTCCCAAAGCTGCCAGAGAGCCTTGATGTGCAGGAGTCTGTAACATCCAAATACTTCCAACTGACAATTGTAAAACCACAGCAATGGCCACGGAAGAGCAACAGTAAAACAAAGCAATAAACCCTGGAAGCCTTCCTTGCTACAAACTCACTTGCAAAGATTTAGAAGAAACACTCAGCCGGCCAGTGGTGGTGCATGCCTTTAATCCTAGCACCCGGGAGGCAGAGGCAGGCGGATCTCTGAGTTCGAGGCCAGCCTGCAAATACTCGTGTTGCCGTAACTGCCTTGCTTTGTAGAAATGTTTGCCATTCTTAAAGCTCAGTTCGCCAGCATATTTACTTCACTGTTTGAATGATGAGTGTTCCATTAACAAGCAACTCTGGGAAGCTCCTATCATTTGTGCAAGGAGAGGTAGGTACATTACATACTTAAATCCACTGGGGCACATAAAAAAGAACTTTTGTGAGTTCAAGGACAGACTGGTCTACCTAGGAAGTTCCGGGCAAGCCAGTGTTATATAACGAGACCCTGCCATAAACCAAAAAGCAAGACAAAGCAAAAACACAAAGTGAGAATATAAAAAGCAAGATTGAGGACTGGATGCTGACTCAGCAGTTAGGAGCACTTGCTGCTCTTGCAGAGGACCTGGGTTCAGTTCCCAGCGTCCATGCCAGTGGGCTCACAAATGACCTGTTTCCTTAATTCCAGAGTATCTGGTAGGCTTTCTGGACTTCCTAGACCCTTCATCCATCTTGCACACATACATATATGCCCCTATATAAAATTTTAAAAATAGTAAATCTAAAATAAAAGCTAAATTGGTTCTCTTTTGATTTTTCCCATGACCTCTGCATAAAATGCCACCTGTGATGTTGGACTGTTCGAGAAGACCCTTGCCAGATGCAAACCCTCTTAGACGTCTCAGCCTCCAGAATGAACCAAGTAAATGTATTTTCATTATACATAACCATGGTGATATTCCATGACAGCAGCAGAGATGGACAGACCTTGACTAAAGACATTTGTCAATACCAACTTTAAACAGGAGGCCTACGAGTTCCTAAAGTCAGAGGCAGACACAGGGTTTGAACTCGGGTTTACCCAAATGATGTTTTCTGCCTGGAAGCATCAAGGTTTAAAAGCACTGTAGGCAGAGGTCATTTAGGGTACCCTATGACCCGACTACTCTGTGGTCCTGAAGAAGTGGCTCCCTTCTCTCCCTTCTGCTTCTCCAAATCAGGGCTGCTGATGTGGGATTCCCCTCTGTATGCTGTAAATACCATTGGTTAATAAAGAAACTGTCTTGGGCCTGTGCAGGGAACAGAGGTAGGTGGGGGAAAACTAAATTGTGTGTTGGGAGAAGGAAGGCAGAGTAGAGAGAAGTCATATAGCCCCCACTAGAGACAGATGCCGGAACTTTAGTAAGCCACAGCCACGTGGCAATACACAGATTAATAGAAATGGGTTAAATTAATATCTAAGTTAGCTAATAAGAATCTAGAGCTAATGGGCCAAGCAATGAATTAATGCAGTTTCCTTGTGATTATTTTGGGGGTCTGGGCGGCTGGGAAATAAGCAGCCAAGCGGTCTCCTTCAACCGGCTGCAGCACTGGCCAAACTCCTGAGCCTTGTTTCCAAAGAGAGCAGTATGTCTGTTCCGAACACGCCACACTGTACATATGGTCCCAGAAATCTGCCTGTGGCCTTGTGGCTGGTAAGAAGCCTAGAGGAACCAGAGGGAAGGTGATGTGTTTCCATGATGGTGACTGTGAGCTCCTTGGCCCAGGAGTGTATCACCTTAGAGACACGAGAGAGAAGAGAGCCGCATTGTACGTGGGAAACTAGAGATTCCATCCAATCCTCGGAGTCTGTTTAAAGAACTAAGAACTGCGTGTGAGCCTATAATCTTAGCACTGAGGAGCCTGGGACCAGAGACTCCAGAGTTCAAGCCCACCCGTCCTAATTAGCAAGGCTCTGCCGTAGACAGACAAAAACAAAGAGTTTAGTGTTTAAATGAAAATGACATTTCCTTCATGAGCTCCGAATGAGGGTACAGTTTAATTTCCTTTTGTCTGTATGGAAAAGTCAAGTTCCCAAGGAAGGCTATTAATATTCCCCATGAACTACAAAATTTAACTACCACATTACTATTTTAAGAACCAATAAATAAATTCATTCACTGGTGAGAAGATCCCACCCAGCCCCTCGCTGCCTTCTCAAGTCCGTCTGATCAGGAGACAGTTTCTGCAACCTCACTCCAGGTCTTGTCCTGCAGAGAGAAAAGGGAGAGCAACACATTTTGCCTGGGTTGGTTGTCCTGTCTGCTTCGACTCGGAGTCTTTCTGCAGGCCCCATGGTTCCTGTGGGCAGTGGCTCCTCCTGTCGCTCAAACCACAGCTCCTCCCTCCTGATGCAATGCATTTGAGTGGATCAGGGGAAGAAACCAGGGTTGATGTTTGAATGTTGTGTTTGAGGATTTTTGAGGCTTCTCTACTGTGTTTCAAGTCTTAAAGAACTTAAACCTACTAAGAGGTCAGAATCCAGGTCCCACTGGCAAAGGCTTGTTGAAATTAACTATTCAAAAATTGTGATTGACTTTTAGAACTTGAAGAGAACTCTCAAAGTCATCTTGCTCCAAATAGTTTACTTCAAGTTAAGGAGGGAGGCTCAGTGAGGCAAGTAGCAGTAACAGCCAGTCATTCATTGGTTAATGGTGGGGTAAGTTCGGAGGGATGGACTTACAGAAACTCAATGACTATGATCTCATCTTCTGAGCCATCATAGATGTTCTCTGTGATTAACCAAACGCCATCCTGTGGTACTGGCTGTCTCAGCACTTCTGTATGTCTTCAGAGTCTACAAAATGCTGTCCTAATCCAATACCTTAGATAGAAAAACTTTTCCTGTGTCCTGCCCAGGCCTGGAGTCCTTCCCCTGGCTATCGTAATGAATAAGGCAAGAATCAGACAACTTAAAATAATGATCATATTAAAAAAAAAAACTAAGACAAATAGTGGTAGAAAAAGAAAGTCTAAGTAGCAAACAATTCACGTGATACCTGAAGGCTGTAGAATTCATAGCCCAAGAATTCTGTAATCATCAGGGAAGACAGCTTTCCAGAAGAGACATGTGTTTGTGTCTGTCTTTGCTCTGCTTAAGAGACAGAGCTTTCAAACATGAACTCCTGGATATCACGGGGGCCTTGACCTCTGCCTCTTCTGTTGATCTCTTGCTTTTACCAGAATAAACCGAACCTCGAACATACCAGGCACTTGAAGCCACAGACACTCCCAGGCCACTTCCGAAGGTGTCGTCTGACACCTCGAACCAGAGTGTGATAGTTGGAAGGCAGAAGCTGGTGAGAATGTGTACTTGGGACCTGTTTGATTAACAACAGAAAACCGAGTCACAGAATGGTCATTATGCAGATGTGTGGAGGTGACCCCGCATCCTTCACGGTATTAGTCATCCACTAAGGGAGGAACTGGGCTAAGTGAAGCCAACAGTGTGAGAGAGACTTGCTCAACATAATTATCTCTGCCAACAAAGACTATGCAGCAAGCTCGACTTTCCTTAGCATAGAACCACACACTTATTGTCATAATATTAATACTCGTTTAAGTTTTTTCATGAAGGGCTTGAGAGATGGCTCAGCAGTTGAGTATGTTTTGTTCTTGAGTTTAGTGCAGCGTCCATGCCACGAGTTCACAACCACCTGCAAGTCAATTCCAAGGTGACCCGATGCCTCTGGCCCTTGGGTATCCGCACAAATATACATCCACACACAGATACATACATGCATACACATAATTTAAAAGAGATCTTTAAAAATGATTACCAGATAACATACAATGATTGCTGAAAATCAGAAATAGAACAGAACTTAAATATCCCAGTCATACAACCATTGGCACATTCTGATATTCATAATTTTTAAATATGTTTACATAGCCTTCTGCAGTTTGCTTTTTGAACAGCATATTGTGAGTCACATAAAGCTGTATTTAGTCTTCTATTGCAACAGCATGATCTATCCGCTTAAGAGTTCATATTGCCAACCATACCAGGAAGGAGCCATCACGTAACAGCATGTAAGACTTTAAGACAACTTGTTAGCATTTCCATCGAATGTTTATCACATTTCCAACACGTTCTGTTGTGTTCAGGGCACATGATACTGACATGGTTCTGAATGGTTTGGACCAAGTTAATCATTGTGGAGATAAAACAGAGTCCCAGACCATCTTCTGTCATAAGGGGTCCCAGGAGAAGATTCTGGAATCGTCTCTGGATGTGCAGAGGGGCTGTCCTGGTTTTCCTGGTAGGATTGATGGACCGAAAGAGGAAGCCTATTGTTGGCAGAACCTTCACAACAGCAAAGGAATCTTGGAGCCAGTTGGGAACCTCCTACAGAAATTGGGGCATATGCCTTTTGTTGATGACTGAAACCATAGCAACTGCCAGGAAAATAGTCAGCAGCCAGCGGGGAGAGAACAAGAGAAGGGAGGCAGTGTTGGAGTGTTGGGGAAAAGGGCGTGCCAAATTTGCAACCCGAAGTGTTCACACATGAGTTGATCAACCTCCTTTTCAGAGCCCGGTGGATGTTCTGGGAAGAAACATCCTGGAACATAGGTCCCCGGGGATCTTGTTAACCCTTTGAATTAACAGACTGGGGTACAGTACCTTCCCCCATACGCGGTGGTGTGTATATTACAAGTGGTATCACACAGGTGAACATAGCACCTGTAAGTGGAGACTACACGTTCATTTCCTGGCCACCCTGATCCGAATAATCACATGGAAACTATAAATTACAACATTGTTTGGTCTATTAGCTCAGGCTTCTTATTGGCTAGTTCTTACATCTTAAATTAACCCATTTCGATTGATCTATGTACCGCCACAAGGCTGTGGTTTACAGGTAAGGTTTTCCGGCATCTTTCTCCTTCGGCAGTTGCATGGCATCTCCGACTCCACCTACTCTATCTCTTCCAGCCTGGCTCTGTCTTGTCATAGGCTGAAGCAGCTTTATTCATTAACCAATAAGAGGACTTCCCACATCAAGCACAAGCCCTTCTCGTCTTCAGAAGAGTATGGAATCCAGCTGCGAATCTGCACTCTCCCCCCCCCCCCTTCTGCCCACAATGTACAAAAGGAGATGTTTGATTTGTTCCAGGATCCTCGGGTCTTACACCATATAAAGATCACTGATTTGGACTGATTAATCTTCCCTAAGTGACAGCATCATGAAAAAAATTATAAAATCCACTAGGACTAATCTGACTGCCTCAGAAATGCACGTGTGGAATCTGCTTTGGTAATACCTCCTTAATTTTTAATGTTCACCACATGCACGGGACTGATTGCAACCTGGGGTGTGTACACTTAAAAGCTTACTTTAGGCAAGTGTTTTCTGAGCTACGTTATATCAAGTTATAAATTTCATTTTGCAAACCATCACTGTGTGAAAATTGCTTCCATTTTTTGCAGAACTCATTACCCATCGGCAATTAGCCCTGTTTGGCTGCGTGAAACAGCATTATTCAGCGTGTTCTAGAACTGGTGCTGTGGATAGGACAATACCATTTATATTTCCCCTGCCTTCATACTAAGATAAAGCCGAGGGAAGAGGCGCCTTGCCAGCTCTTACTGTCTTAGTAACAAGACGCATAATTAAAACCAGAATGACAATGTGTGAAACTTACCACGTTGGAGAAAAACCATCTTATTTTTTGTATATTGGTGGGCCACAGGGAAGAAAATATATCATTAGTGACTGGAGAAGGACCACTGCAGGTCTTACCGAAGCTCCCTTTGGAAAAGAGCTGGGTGGAATTTACCCTCCCGCTTCTCCCCTTTTTCCTGAGAATTCCAGAATGAACGTTTACACCGATCAGTGATGCAGTGCCACAGGCTAACATCTTGTGGTCCTCCACCTTCAGGGAGCATGATATCGTGTCTTTATTGGGCTTCTGCTTAGCTGGCTTCTCCATCAGTGGGCGAGAAGTCTAGGAACTGCCAGAGGTATCTGAATCCTTCATTTCAGACAAAGAATTGCAGTAGGGTGGGCCTGAATGGACCGACCTACATCATCACACCATCCTACCGTGAGCAATCAATCCCTGGCCATAGCAACAGCTTGACCACACTTAGTCAACCCCCAGATGCGGTTACACAATATTCCTGGAACAGGAGACATCGACACACCAACGGCCACTACTGGCCATCTTGCCAACGTCCTGAGGTATTTCTGTACGTTGAGGAGAAATCCAGTCTTCAATCATTCTCTCAATGACCAGGAAATAGAGATCCCATGCTGGCCTTTTAGTTTTTGTGTCAAATATGCTTCTGATAAAAAGCTCGGCAGAGCCTCTTAGCATCATTTTCAGATCGCTCTACATACAAAACCTATGTCTTCTCTCTCATCTGATGGTTGGTTTCAGCAGGAATCACTGCACAAGACTTCATTAGGAGAAGTAATTAACTGGGAAGTGTTCCTTGCAAAGGATGTGCTAGTCAGAGCCACATCCTGCCCTCGGAGGACCAGTGGTCAATCATCTCCTCCGATTTGAACTGTAGTGATGGGGTACCCTGACCCTTGGTGAGATTCTCCCCGTGCTTCCAAACTTTAAGGGTAATTCCAGCCTTGAGAAATTTCTTAAGTATTGAGAAGATTTAAATGAGTCCCCTTTTATTGTTTGTACACCCTGTCGTTGACGGTCTTAGTGTGGTTTTCTGAGTGAGCATTGTCTGCATAGTCATACTACATAGGCACATCCACGCTTAAGAGGTTTTGCCTCAGACCATGACTCTGGGGTCTGAGACCTCAGTCTACATGTTTTTAAAGAGGACATGGCGGGCTGTGGTGTGTGGTGGAGGAGGTTGCACATCTTCTAGTATCTTCTACTACAACACTAGGCAGCTAGTATCGCATAAGGAGGCCCCAACACAGGATCTGCGTGACCTTGTCCCTTAGTATGGTGGGTCTGAGACATTTTTCTAGCATCGGAATCACCTACAGAATATGTTAGGTCATCCCTTGTCCAGAAACACAAGCCAGTTGCTAGACACCAATCCTGCCTGGAGTTTGATTCTGAAAGAATGTGATCGGGCTGTAGAAGCTACCTTCCTGAAAAGTTCTCTGGTGTTGTGGAAGCTGACGGTCTGAGACCAGTTCTTCGGAACTACTGCTCTGGTTGTGAATAAGACCATTGTGTGTAGGTTTTTTTCTTACTCTTTACTCATTTGGATCTTTGGAGCAGGGTGGGGGGTTGCCTCCCAGCTCCAAATAAATCAGAGTCTTATTACATGCCCAGCCTTAGCTTGCCTTATTTCTAGCCAGATTTTCTTAATTATCCCATCTATCTTTGCCTCTGGGCTTTTATCTTTCCATATTTCTTTATACCTTTCTTCTTTCTTCGTGGCTTCTGTGTAGCTGGGAGGCTGGCCCCTGACATCCTCCTCGCCTTTTCTCACTCTTCCATTTTTCCAGATTTCTCCTATTTATACCCTCTGCCCACCAGCCCCACCTATCCTGTCTGCCTAGCTAGTGGCTGTTCAGCTCTTTATTAGACCATCAGGTGCTTTAGACAGGCACAGCAACACAGCTTCAGAGTTAGACAAATGCGACATGCAAAGATGTGCTGCATTCTTTCATCATTAAACACATGGTGCACAGCATAAAAGAATGCAGCACATCTTCAACTAATATTCCACACGATAGCCAAAGCAGCAAAAGAAATGTTTGAACCTTGGGATTCAATGCAGATTTAATCAGTTCACCTAAGTCTACTATGTACATTGGGTTTCCATGTAAGAATTCTTTTATGAAATTTAGATCCACCAAGAGAAAAACTGGCTTAAAACCCGCCGACATGGATACATTCTCAGTCTCCTAGTTCTTACAGGCTTTGATGTGCCTGCCACTAGAGCCTTGAAGAAAGTTTTCCAAATACTGCTTTATGTCCTTCCACAACCAACAACCCAACCACCATGGCTGCATCTAGGATACATCTGACTGTGAGCATCGCTTCTGCCTCCACATGATGCCACCCCGGTTGGAAGACACTGTTGTGAAGCCGAATATCAGGAATGGGCAATTTAAAGTTTTCTAGCAACTACAGATAAGCTACCAACCAGCCCAACAAGGTCCTTCTGACCCCAAACAGTCTCCTTTCCTGGTGTACCTGTTAGAGGCACTGCTGGGCTTGGGATGAATAATTTGACAAGAGAACATTCTGAGGGGAGACCTGGGCCTTATCTCTGCAAATGAATCTCTTATGAAAGACTACTAGTCAGCTGGCCCTAGTATCTCCTGTCTTATGACTATGCTAGGTGAGGTAATTCAAATGGGTCTATATCCGATTCCTACCAGACCTTAACATTTGGAAGTGATTTATAATTCATTGCCCCACATGCAACGAATGTAGACAGAATGAATAGGACCTGGATTTAGTAGCAGCAGTGGGTGATAATCAGAGGCTTCATTGGACCCTAGAAGATCCCCAGGGGACACTTCAGGTCTAGGCAGATTCAATACCACAGTACCATCTTGGTGTAGGAGATCTTTCTGACTTTGTGTTGCTTTCATTGGTTAATAAAACTGCTTTGGGCCTGTTGATATGGCAGAACTTAGGTAGGTGGGGAAAAATACATGGCAGAGTCAGAGATGCCATGGATCCGCTGGAGACAGACGCTGGGAATTTTACCCGGTAAGTCACTGCCACATGGTGACATACAGATTAATAGAAATGGGTTAAATTAAGATGTAAGAATTAACCAATAAGAAACTAGAGCTAATAGGCCACAAGCAGTGATTTAATTAATAGTTTCTGTGTAGTTATTTTGGAGCTAAGCTGGGCAAGCCCTCCTTGCAACACTATCTGCACTCACAAACCTTGTGCTCCAGAGAGGAAGGATGAGAAGTGAGAGCCAGGATGCAGGGAAGTCATTTTTCAGACCCCTCTGGTCACATAG
This sequence comes from Chionomys nivalis, assembly GCF_950005125.1. Taxonomy (NCBI): domain Eukaryota; kingdom Metazoa; phylum Chordata; class Mammalia; order Rodentia; family Cricetidae; genus Chionomys; species Chionomys nivalis. The sequence goes on from NC_080110.1 coordinate 11,065,724, forward strand.
GGGTGGCTCTGTACCTGTTCTCTCAGGAAAGGTCGGGCGACTTTTCTCAAGGCCAAGGAGGGCCATGAGAACACAAGCCTAGGCTCTTTCCATTCTTATTCATGTATAATTTCAACTCATCCAGAGCAAAAGGGGAATTGTGGAAATGTCCACACAAACACAATTTGTTCTGCCTCAGACACTAGAAGAAAGTCTTCAAACCTAGACGTCTTTTGCAAAGGGTGTATGCTACCTCAGAAGTGGGCAGAAAGCACGGAGGGTGGTAGTGGTGGGGTGGTTTTACCCCATTGCAGCTAATAATCCAAAGCTGTTTGAAATCAGAAGTTTTGATTTATAGAAAAATGAGAAGTGCTAGAAAAGCTGAGGCTCTTCAGGGGCTTTCTTTTATAGAAATAAGCAAAAATCTAAGCCATATATTCAAGTCTTGCATATATGGTTTAGAGACCAGTGACTGATCTATAATTTATGGTGTTTTATACCTCCATGCCTGGGCTGAGGGGCACTGACCTTATTTTCCTCAACCTCAACCACTGCTTATCCTGGAGATTCATGTGTTGCCAATGCTAAGTAGCTTAAGAGGAGACTAAGCAAATACAATTAGGCTCAGATTTGTTCAATCAGCTCCACTCCCTGGAGTCTTAGAATCTGTTTTTACCTGCCCTTTTCTCTGTCTCTCAAGCCGATGAATAGGAATAAATGAAATAATCCTCTCATTTCTCTCCCTTGTGGGAAGTGAATTGCTTTGGAAGGCTATTTTGTAGATTTCTGCCTCAATTCTGCATTATCCTAACCGTCCGGCTTCCTAAATCCTTCCCCGTTCAGTAAGGGATTAATAAATATTTGTTAAGTAAATGAAACAATAACCAAGCCTGCACTTCGGACCCGGATGCTAGTTAGCTGCTCTCTGGTCTCCAAACTCACTTATTTTCCGTGTCCGCTCCGGTTCTTCTCCTCTACACCTGGTAGCAATTCTGCTCTAAACTCCAGCCTGGGCTTTTAAGAAGTCTCCCTATTCATTCCAGAAACCCCACACCCCTATATCTCCTACGCCGTCCGTTTCTCTTATAAACACTTCTCAGAGGCTGTACTTGGATTGACACAGTACTGAGAGTTTAATCACTTAATACAGACTGTAGCAGTCCTCAAGTGAGCTCCTCGGGTAAATAGAAGTGCCAGTCTGCGCAATAAAAGGCCGGCAGTCTTCCAATGAATTTGGTTTTCCATTCTGGCTCCTAATTGAATAATTATAGGTATATTCAAAACCAGAATTCATTTTGATGTTACTTCCACCCACTTCTCCCCTCTGTGGAGTTATTTCTAATGTAAGATATCCCTTTAGAGTGACATGGGTCATGATTGAATTGATTTGTCCAGATGGAGCAGAAAGGGGACATCTGGCTTACACAGGCTTGGAGCGGTGACCTTGGCTTTTCCTCCTACGGTCAAGGCACAGTGATACTCATTCTGGGACGGGGAGGGGGGTGATGCTGGGCAGAAGACATTGCGTGGGGATGTGAAATTGTTTTGAACATCGAAAAAAAATGAAGATGGACAAATAAAAACATCACCATTGTTGTAACCAAGTAATGATGTCGGGAAACAATTAGAAAGAAAACTGTCCAGGAACACGAAGACAGACTGGTACAGAAAATACTGCCTTTCTTTTCTCAAGCTTGGCAGTTAATTAGATTTCTGGGCACTCTGGAAAGGATTGTATGTGTGTGGGGGGGGGGGGGTCAGCTGCTGTAGTGAGATCAATGAACTTATAAGGTTAAGTGTGCGACACTGTTGGTTCAAGATTGGTTACTTTTGCTGACCTGAACTAGAATTTCTTCTTTCAGAAGGCAGCAAGATGCTAACACAGGGGCCATGTTGATGAGAGCGGCCTGCCCCGCCACCTGAGGCCATGTTGATGTTTGGGTCTATGCTGCTGCAGAGGGCCATGATGAGGGCCCTGGGGGCAGAGCACAGAATCCGTGGTTCTGCCACAGCCAGCGGTCTGTGTTGAGGTCTGTGGCCCATGCTACCAACAAAGGCCAGGCAGATGTCTGTGGCCTGTAACCATGTTAATGCCTTTGGCCTTTGCTGCTGACAAGGGCTAGGATGGTGTTCATGGCCAGAAGTCACGTGGAAGCCCATGCTCCATGCTTCCACTGACTAAAGGGCAAGGAAGTTGCTCTTGAAGTCATGACTGCAGACTCAAAGTTGAGAAAGAAGGACATAGATGGCTTCTGTGATGACCTGTACCCCCAATTCCATCCCCCCATAAAAGTAACTGCCAAAGACAGAAAGCCAAAGTTTTTTTTTTTGGTTTTATGAGACAGGGTTTCTCTGTAGCTTTGGTGCCTGTCCCGGAACTAGCTCTTGTAGACCAGGCTGGCCTCGAACTCCCAGAGATCCACCTGCCTCTGCCTCCCGAGTGCTGGGATTAAAGGTGGGCGCCACCACCGCCCGGCATCAAAGAACTTTTAAACGCTGTGGTAAGGGTCCTGAAGTGTGTATTTTCAGACATCTGATTTTTCATGGCAAGATTAAACTTGGAAATAAGCTAAATAATAAACACAAAATATGAGTATCAGCAAACAAAATTGTATTACAGTATAGTTTTGTTGTTTGGAAAAATACAACCAGTTATTTTTGAGAAACCCATTCTGTTGTTCTATCAGACACTTGGCTATTCTGATTCTTTGCTTGAGAACAAACTTTTGGATCCAGAGAGTTGCATAACTAGGTGCCTCACCCAAACTTAACACAATGGGCCTTAACATCTCTTCAGGGTTCTGCTTCCTTCCCCACCTAGGAACCCCGATTTATCCACACGTATACCAACCCTGAGTTCCCATGCCCCAAGGTGGTCAGATCTGAAAGTTCTAGTTTCATGGCTGCTGGGGTAATCTTGCCTCCTTTCTGGTACCAGGACATCTCCTTTGTCCTCCACTGCAGATGGGGGATTCACAGTGTGGATGGAGAAGCAGCAATTCAGAGAACCCCAGGAATTTCCCACACTGCCCGCCAGGCCCTGCACCATGAGTCAGCAGTCAGAATTGCTCTTGTATTTCAGTACTAGAAAAGTTTCTGGCCACTAGAATTTGTGGTCCCCATGTGTATACCAATCACATGCACGTTTTGTAAACAGATCATTTCTGGGGAATAGTTTTCTAGTTTAACTATCTGGTCTTAGGAACCCTGGCTCTCCACAAAAATGCAGCTAAACATCTTGAATGTGTGATTATATTGATTTCCATAAGCGCCCTCACATTTTAGGTTAGTAGAAACCCTCAAATTACCACTCACAGTTTAGGCTTGTGGAAACTGAAGCTTAGGAAGACGGATAAAGAATTTCTCACTAGTGATTGACAGCCAGAACTCAGAATTCAAGTATATAGGTTGGATTTCCATACACATAGTTAAGAGAAAAGATTGCCAGTCGTTATAATTGAGAAAATGTTTTTGGGTTTTTGTTTGTTTTTTGTTTTTTTAATGGATGCAGCTCCTTATGCCTACAGATATGTGTAAGTCTTTACCCCTCATCAAGGAAAGTTCTCTTTGTAACAGATGGATACCATTACAGGAAACTACAAACTGACCAAAACGCAGAGTTGCAGGGTTCAGTGCAAATATCACATCTGCAGAACTCCTGTCCCCGAGGCTCAGGGAACAGACCAGAAGAGGGGCCAGGAAATAATTGGGAGAGCCAGACATCAGGGAGTTTGCTGTGAGACTGTCTCCTGGGAATGTCAGGAGCTACAGGCATGAAGTCTCACCCAGATGACAGCCTAAACGTGGGCTGGACAAGGACAATGGCAATAGACTTGCTAAAGCGGACAGGGAAAGCCCACAAGGCCTCAAGACACAAAAAACTCCAGGCACCTAAGAAATGCCAGGAGCAGGGGAAGCAGTGAATGTCAAGAGTGAGAGGAGTCTGCCCTGTGGTAGAGCACACCACCAATTGGCTACCCAATGCCAAGATGCCAGCCCTGAAAACATACATTTGAGTAACGTGATGCAGACCGAGTAGGCTGTGTTTAGGAATGTACATGTGTACATATATGTATAGATCTGTGCATGTCACAGTTAATGAAAAAAGCCACGAGGGCAAACAAAAAGCAAGGAGAGGTATATGGGAAGGTTTGGAGGGAGGGGAGGTAAGAATGAAAATGTCAGTATATTACAATCTCAAAACTAAAAGAACTATGAAATGGATATAGTGATGGTTACATCTTTAGTAAAGGAAGGACGATGGGTGGAATGGGCGTCTGCTCTCAAAGACAGGTCCGCACCCTTGGACTGTGATCTTACTTGTAAAGGAAGGTTGCAGATGCAATTAAATTAAGGCTCCTGAGATGAGATTTGTTTTGGGGATTGTCTTTGAGGGCTCCAAATCCAAAGCCATGTTCCTCTATAAGACAACAGGAAAGAGAGAAGGCCTCAGGAAGGAAGACTTGAAGATTAAGGAGTAGTGGCCTTCAATCAAGGAAAGCCACGACGATGAAGGAACTGATGGAGAGACGTCCTTCCCAGAGCCTGCACGGGAACAAAGTCTCGCTACTGGAGTTTGACTTTCTAGCCCCTGGAACTGAGAGATGACAAATGGCTATTGGTTTTACTTGGCCGGTTTGGGGAAATTACAGCAGTCCCAGCAGGTTAACAGTGGGACAATACAGTTGAGTGGCTCAAACCCCAAGTCCCCAACTGTGACTGTTGGTACACCATCGTGATGACCTTGCCTGTTCCCTTGGGCCTCTATGTGGAAAGATGATGCCAGGTACCTAGCAAGTTTTCAATGAAGACTGGGTTTATGCAATTTTGTCATGCGCTTGATGTTCCAGTACACCAGATGAGCGTCCCATGCATGACCAGTCGTTTAGCTTTTGTATCATAATATTTTAAAAAGACTCAGTCACCTGCATAAGAACTGAATAAATGGGGTGTGTGAGTGAGAAGGAAACGTGGGACACACAACAAACCCGCTTAGGAGTTTATTAAGAGGAGTTTATACAGGCCTGGGGAAGTCAGTGTGCAGAGAGGGGAGGGGGGAGATGGCGTGTTCAGCTTTGAAAAGCTGCCTGGCACATGCACACAGGGGGTTGACATGCCTACGTCATAAGTAGATGGGGATCACGTATGCGCGCAAGGGCTTAGCTGAGTAATATGTGGATGATGTAATCCTTGCCATACGTGGGTCACACGGGGCCCTTTAATATCCCCGGGGGGGGCTATTGGGCATTTCTGCCCGAGGGCTTGTCTGCACATTCATGGCCCCTAGAACTCTGAAGTATCAGCCTATTGTGGCTGAAATCATAGTATCTAAGAATAAATGAATGGGAAAGCTAAAAAAACAAAAGAGCTGTAGTGACTAACTAAGCAGTAATGTTCTATCATTGCGAAAAGCTTGCGAGGTTATGATAATGACCACTGCCAATTTAAAGTGACAGGATATAGAAACACCTAGAGACAGTCCACCTGGCATGGCTGGGAGGGATTACCTGGACCGAGTTAGCTTCTGGGGATGCCTAAGGATTATTTAGGTTAGGTTAACTGAGGAGTGAAGATCTACATTGTGGTTTGTGGTGATGTCATCACTTTGTGGGTGAGGATCCTGGACACAGGTTGAGCCCCAGAATGCCTTTCCCTGCCATGTTGGACTGTGCCCTGGAACCGCGAGTCAACGTAAGTGCCTTTCCCCTTAAGTCTCTTTGGTCAGGGCACTTGAGCACAGCATCAGAAAAAGAAACAGGCACACAGACACTACCTGTACCTCTATCCTTCATGCTGGATATAACCCAGCGCGCCGAAGAACAAGACCCAAGATCTTTGCCAGAAAGATCTGGAGCCAGAATCTAAACTTAAGCTCTGCATTCCAGGAATTGAACTCTGGGTATGCTGCCCTCTGATGGTGACCCCACATGGATCTGATTTCCGGGAAATATGAGCTACAATTTTGTCTGATTTCTTCAAAATAGGTTCGTAAATGCCTAGCCATTTGGTTATCATGCTAACATTGACGTAGTTAATTTGAGTACACTTAGCTTTCTTCTACCCATTTTGACACTGATAATCGGTATTCATTTCTCATGAAAATGCAGTGCGCGCGTGCATGCGTGTGTGTTTCATTTTTGGGCGGCAGAGCTGGACCGAGGTGAGATGAAACAGGCAGATCTCTGTGACTATGGACCTTAGCTGTGCCGGGAGGCTCCTTGTCCTTGGAATCTCCCCACTTGCCTCCTCCTGCTTAAAATGCCCAACACAGTGACACACGTGTCTAGCTGCGTCCTTTGTCACAATTACTCCAAGGATAAACGACTCTAGTCTGGTAGCCTGCTTGTCTTCTTTCATCTGATTTTTCCTGAAATGGATTGTTTTGTAAATAGATTGTAGCTGGGCATTAAACACCGGAGTCCTGGGAAAGCTTTACGAAATAAGCGGACTGATAGGAATATATTGACTGTGCTTGAGGAAAAGCGGGACCACGTGTTGCTTAAGCATAAAGTCCTTCACTCGTTAGGAAGCAAGGACTGAAAAATTCTATCCTGGGGGCATATCTGGGGATAGCGGCCTGGGAGTGAGTCTGAGCTTATGCCCGTATTATCATTGAGAGAGAACAGGGAGTCTAGTGAGGAAAAGAGTTCTTCCCTTTGTTGGACCCTAGCGTCCAATCACCAAGGAGTCGCCGCCGCCCCAAGAGACCATCTCTCATATCACAGCTGTTGTAAAAACATGAGAATTTTATTAATTCTGTCATGACAGGGTCTTCCAGCAGTCGAGAGGCTAGAAGACCCTGAATGTCTGGTACAGGCTATTTTTAAAGGGAAAAACCACAGAAGGGAGGGGTGTCTGGGGGGTTGTTCTTTATTATGATTGGCTTATTCAAAAAGGCTATTACCAATTGGCCGGAGAGTGGTTGCCAGATCAGATGAGGTCAAGGAAAACTTCTGAGGGTCATTTTGCCCCTTCCCAGGGACCAAGTCAAAACATTAGTAACTGAGTCAACACCTAAGGGTTATCTTGCCCCTATTCAGGGAGATGGAAAGTTCCCAACATCTCAGTACGTGCATGCGTAGCTGTTATGTCCTTGGTTCTCAGGGGAGGTGGGGAAGTACTGAGAGTTGTCAGAAATGGCTTCAGAATTGTCTTAAAGTTCTACACTTTGCCATCTTTGACTCGCTCAGTGAATGGGACCATTCACACCCAGCTATGCAAGCAGAAGCTTGGAGATCATTCGTGTCAACTTTCCCTGCAATTTTTCTGAAGTCTGGGTGGTTTGTCCTAGATGTCACACCATGGGATATTTCTATGAACTCCCATGTTCATATCAGCCGAAACACAACTTCTCATATTCGGTAATTCTTCTCTTCGCATCCTCTCTTCTAAAGTGGATGTCCACCCTCTACCCTACCCGATCCCATCATCCTGCTCACTTAATGCCATCCAGACAGATTTCTGAGCATTCTACTCAGTCCTGAATGATCAGACTCTAACCAGCCTCAACATACCATCCATATCTCAGTGGGTCCTTCTCTTGTCTGTCCCTGCCACTTCTGTGCTCTTTATCCTGTGTGACATCTATAGGGGCTTAGCATGTGGTCCCTTCTCTCCTCTCTGTTCTGTTTCCACACTACTGCTGCAGACTACTTTTTTATATTATTTATTGTTTTTTAATTAAAATTTCCACCTGTCCCTGTTTCCCATTTCCCTCCCCCTCCTCCCAAATATTGCCCCCTCCCCCCACTCCCCTTTCCCTATCCCCACTCCTCTTCTCCTCCCCCCAACTCCATTCCCCCTCCCTCTCGATACTGAAGAGCAGTACAAATTCCCTGCCCTGCGGGAAGACCAAGGTCCTCCCACTTCTATCTAGGTCCAGGAAGGTGATCGTCCAAACAGGCTAAGCTCCCACAAAGCCAGTTCATGTATTAGGATCGAAACCTAGTGCCATTGTCCTTGCTCCTGCTGTTAACATTTGGTCTCTGACCTTGATTCAGACAAGTGGCCTTGGTCAACAAAATTAAATGAGACTCGTAGTCTAGGTGAAAGAAGCTTAGCATGTCTCCACCATGACCTTAAACCTCTCCCATCACTGGAAGAAAAATATACCTTTTGGTCCAGGAAAAAGGACAAGGGACACAAGGAGCTGAGTTGGCCGGCTGAGTCCAGCATAGACCATGTAAGCCCCAGTGACCCACAGGCTTACAAAATCGCTGGTTATTATTTCAACATTTGGGGGTGACTTGTTACATTGCGATAGCAAACAAACACTAGACACATTGGTTTGCATTTTCCTCTGCTTCTGTTTATACACGTGGGTGATGTCATCTTGTCTGTGACAGCTAAATGACAAAGTCCTCTTGATTCCTCTGGGATTTTCCAATCTGATTAATCAGGCACAGTTGTCCTTTCCCGTCACAGGAACCCTTTCTCCTCAGGTGGGAAGACAGAGCAATGGGGAACCATGCAAGTTCAGAGCTGGCTGCTCCACCTGCACTGTAATTGTAGGTGAGGGCACAGTGTGCCGTAGGAGGCATTTTAAAGGTCATGCTCATTTAAATGGCGCATCTTGTTCCTTTTATCCAGAGTCCTTTGAATTTCCTTTTGGAAGGCTAGTGAATGTTTTTGGCCTTTTTATTTCCTCTTCCAGATAAAACCACTACCTAAAAGGATGTTATAAATTAAGTCACAGGGCCAACACATTGACTATTCAAAATGACAACCAGGAGCTCTCCTGACTTTGAAACCTTGTCCCCTGCAAGCTTGGAGAAAGGCTGTGCTCTTAAAGGGAACTCCAAAGGTAAAGATTGGTGCAGCCATAAAGGTAGAGTGGTTGTGTTGACAGGAGTTTCTGTCCCACCCAGTCCTGCAGCTGTTTAGTCCCAAAGTAACACAGAGGTCTACATTAACTAAAACTGGTTGGCCTAGTAGTTTAGGCTTTCTTAATTACATTAACTCAATTATACCAAGCCCCAATGTGACTTGGTACCCTTTATCAGTGAGGTATTCTCATCTTGCTTCCTCTGTCTGGGTGATGACTGCAGACTGAGCTTTCCTCTTCCCAGAATTCTCCTGGTTCTGGTTGCCCTGCCTACACTTCCTGCCTGGCTACTGGTCAATCAGCATTTTATTACACCAATACAAGTAACTAATCTTTACAGAGTACAAGACCATTGTCCCACAGCAATGGTTGCCCTTGTTTGCTTTGGGTTTTGAAACAGTGGCAACAGCCTTGTATGTGGGAACATAAACAGAGACAGAAGCCTAAACAGAAATTACGGTCACAGTGCTAATAAAATGGTGGGCACACACCTCAACTGATGGAGTTCTTCTCCGTGAAAGAAATTTTAAAAATAACTGCTTTTGTCTTGCTCAGACTCGACTCATCCAGAATTCCAAAGCAGACACAGTGAGAGTAGAATCATTTCACTCTAGAAGCTAAAATGCTCTGGATTAGTTTGGGGTAGAGGTGAGTTGGGGAATAAGAACTTCGAACAATAGATTCTCCTCTAAGTTAGCCACCAGATTCTCTTTTAGTGGTGTTTGCTTGCAAAATGACCATTCATTGCTATCCAGTGCCTTAGACACCAGTGACCTTACTCAGAGTGTCTTCAAGGACTGGAGATTTGGTCTGTCTTCTTTCTACCTGAAATGCTACTTTACTGGAGGGAGCAGTACTGCTAAAGGGGGGTGTGTCCTGACACCCACATCTTTCTGCACTCTCCTATGGGAGGGTTTCCCGTCTTTGGATGTTGGAGCAACCATGAGGTCAAGAGGCTTGACCCGAGAACCTGTGTATTATAATGTAAGACTGGGCTGTGTGGTTCCTACCTCCTTGGGAGAAGAAGCCCAATGGAGGGACCCATTACTCATGGGCTGAGGGGCAGGAAGGCATATTCAGTGGGTTTTGTTAGTGACCAGTTTATGTTGGCTACATTGATGGTTCCCTTCAGGGTTTGAAGGCCACCTTGGTTTGGGTCTCAAGGGTAAGTGAGAAGTATCCTCTGGACTTCCAGGTTGACTCTTGGGAAGGCAACTTAAAAAGCTTGTAAGAACCCTCCAGCTGCCCCTGGTGGACATGTCCATGGGGTTTTGTTGAAGCAATGCGTGTGAAACCTCTCAGTCTTCTCGGAGCAGGGTAGGTGGAGATGCAGCCTTGGGCTAGGCTGTAAAACGGGAGAAGTCTGGCTCCTTACAGTGCTTCTTTGACAGGATCTAGGGAACTGTGTCCCCGGACAGGGTGACTCCATCCTTCCCATGAGGCTAGGGGACCCATTTCCGGAAGCCTTCGTAAGATGCTGTCCAAGTAGCTGTCTCTTGTAGGTTCACAAGTTGTTTCCCCAGCGTCAGTGTTCAAAGGCCACCCATCCTGTGGCTTTTCTTTGTCCTTTTCCAAATGGAGATTATAAGCAGATTGTTGTTACGAGCAGCCTTGTCCGATCTGAGGGGACAAGGAGACCAAGGGGTGGGAAGGTATCTGAAATGTCAACGGGAAGCTTTTAATTCAGAGGACACAGGGAGAACTTTTCATTAGTGCCCTTGACATTTTGAAGATAATTTACCCATGCGACTTTGGTATAGTGAGCATGTTAAATCCACCTAAATAGCAGATTAATATTCACTTACTGTCTAGCTGCTATTCCCAAACAAAAGACCTGTAAGAACTTGGGTCAGAGATTTCAAAGCCACATTGCTGACCTCCCTTTGATGTTTCTGTTTGAAGAGAGTCAAACGTGCATGAAATTCCTCTTAGATCCTGCTGATATGCATGTGCTTGCACACGCATGCATGTATTTAGTGCATGCCAGGTGTTCCTGAACGGGGAAAACAAAGGCCCTTCCTTCAAGGCTTACATAGGGACACATGCATTCAAAGTTAATTGATGTGAGCTCTGGATAGTGACACACATTCTATGATCCCAGGAGTATTGCTGACTCAGCCAGCCAGCCTGGGCTACTTAAGAACCTAAAAGACATCTTAGAAAAAGATGACAATGGAAAGAAAACTCCTGATGTCATTAGGTGCCCTGTTTCCCTTGATGAGAGGTGACCCTTAGGATTCACCCCTGCAGAGTTCCTGTCCCACAAATCCCTTCTCCTACCGCAGCAAAGTGGATTCTGCCATTTGGCTACGTGGCTCATGGGGCTATGGAAATGACCTGTGGCACGGGGGCATTCCTCTCAGCTACCGCATCAAAGTCAGGTCTTGATCATTCCATCGGGAGGGGACTCTGGAATAGATGCTGACATTGTGGCCCATCCCCCCACCCCAGGCCGCCTCCACTCCTGCCATGGGAAATGGGAAGTGGGGTGGAGACTATCCATGGGTTGTTTGTGGATGAGCAATCAGCCACATTCTGAGAGGCTCAAGAGTTTTAGTGCTGCCATCTGGAACCCCCTAGAAACCCGTATGTTTGGACGTGACACATTTTATAGCAGTTAATCATTCATTTTTAGTGCGCTGTAATTTTAATTTCATTAATAGCACTTTTTTTTTACCACTTTCCCAGCAGATTTACTTCCTTGGCTTAGTAATAGAGATTGCTAGAAACCAACAAATGTTTTTCACGACTTGACCCTCGTGCTGGCCGTGGCTCAGGCCTGGCTGAAATGTTACGGCAATGCCTGTGTTCACCGCAAGTCTGCGGAGAAGGACGTGCTTCCATTGTGTTATCGCACGTGATTACCTCCGCACTTTAAGGGCCCCACACCGAAGCGCTCCCCACTTTATCAGTGTACATGTGTGCTTGCCCATGGCAAGCATATGCCCCCCCCTTTGTTTCATATAATCACTTTCAGGTATCAAAGTCCAATAACCGTGGAGCAAGAATTTTCCCTTGGGTTTATTTCTTATCTGCAAAGAGGAGGAACCCAGTTATGATGTTGCCATGGCAGTATTACGGATATTGACCCCGCAAACCTCATAATCTCTTAATTGACTCTGACTCTCATTTAGTTAAAGGTCAAATGAAGCAAACAGATCCCTGGAGCACTGTTTAAGGAGAGCTGCTGAGTTATCAACCTGAATCAACTCAATTCAAGCTTCCAAACAAATTGGAAATTATGGGGGACTTTGCTCTAAGTCTCAGAGCTGAGGGACCAGGCATCATGGAACTTCACATGTCAAAACAGAATGTGTGCAGTGTGTTTTCTGAAGGGTGAGAGACCACTAAAGGCGGGCTATCCTTTGATTTTGAGATTCTTCCTCCCCCCATTGCTATTCTGGAAATTGATGTTATCTTCCCTGGAGAATAAAAAAATAAAAACCTCTGACCATTGATAGGGACACTCATCCATTCTATGTTTGGCTTTTATTTTGGCAGCATGAGTTCTGGGCGTTGAATGCTCAGCTGCTTACAAGGCTGTCTGTTTTCTTGTTACCATATCGATGACAAATTCAGTGTAGACGAGCGAATCGGAACAGCAGACTACAGCTCAGAACTCCTGGTGCAAAGGGGTCCTCTGGCCTCAGTTTCTGTGTATCTGAGAGTGCAGGCGTCAACAGCACCGAACCTTGCTCGAATATTCCAAACACTAACTTCCTAAGGGGACTTCTTGCTGAAACTCTAACAAAGCATTTACCCTGTGACGTGCTTGTGATTCCGTGCTTCTCAAATGAGGGTTCCACCAAAAATCTGTGTGCCCAGGTTTCTGGGTGGTAATAAAAAGCCCACTGTGCTTTTGTAACCTGGGTCAAAATCTGAGACCCACAGCTTTAGGGAGAAACAATTACAGATGATAGCCTTGTCTCATTCTTGTATTCGTCTGTAATTCTCTCGCAGTGTTAGGACATTTACCACATCGAGTTTGCACTTTGAGAGCCGACTTGACCACCTCTCCTTATGTCACGACCATCAACCTAACCCCTGGAGCCCACTGTGGAGTGTCGAGGCCTATATCCATTTTGCTAACAGAGCTGGCATAAAGCTGTCTGGCTTCCTGCCAAGGCTGTCTAGAAGTGAATTGCTTCACTTCTGGAAAAAAAACTGAATCGAGTTTTGCAGCTTTGGGTGTGCAGAAAAAAGGTCATACTTCATTTGTGAGTGCCCTCCCGCTCAAATACGGGAGTGTAAAACTGCCTCACTCGGGGATAGTGATAATGGGATGCTTCTTTCGATGTTAAAAAAAAAAAATTATCCAACCTCTGATTGCAACTTAAGAAAATTAAAGGGCTAGAGAAAGTCCACAAAGAATAAGGGGAAAAATTGTGTCCTCTCTGCGTGATTGGTCATGGAGACTGGGCCAAGGAAGGCTGTAGGGGGCAGGAAAGGGACACCCAGAAGGATGCACAATTTCAGGGCCAGCTTCTCCATGAAGAGCTTGGGGAAATCGCACAGACCATGAAGGTGGTCCTTTGTCTCTCGATGTGACCCACGAGACTCTCCCCACCCTGAAGAGGGAGATGCTTGCTCCTGCCTGTTAGCCTGGCCTTTGGCTTCTTGTCTGGAATGTTTGAGTTTGGTTGGTTGGCTGTTGTTATTATGGATAAGTACCTCCAAGACCAGAATCTGTACATGTGTTCAGAAAAGTAGCAATTTAGGTTCACATAAGACTTCCCTTTTTTTGTTTTTTTTTCCTGATGTTGCAGCTGAACTGCTAGATTACTGTTATTTGATAATGTTCCCTGCCTGGATGGAATGTTGTGGCTCCCATAATTTGTGGATGCTTTGCTCCCGTGAATATGAATCATATTGAAATATTGTAAAATCATAGATCATGTTTAAAATTTAAGTCGTTTGAACAAATGGACATGCCAGCAACTTTTGGTGTTTTAAACTTCCCTTTAGGACCATTCCAAGACAGATTACAAAACATGAAGCCTGGAAAGACAGTATACTGCAGTTGTAGAGGATCAGAGTTTAATTCCCAGTACCCACGTCCGGCAGCTTTCGAGGCTTAGGACTCCAGCTCAGGACTCTGGTGCCCTCTTCTGGTCTCCACTGGAACTACACCCAAGTTAACATACAGGCGCTTGCTTGCATGCGCTTAGAAGTGCAAAACTAAACCTTAAATATCGTCAGCCACTTTATTTAGCATATACCATATTTTAGGCAATGCTCCTTTAAGCCCTTACTCAGTAGGCCCAAGACGGTAACAGTATTTCTATGGATATAGTAGTTAGTTTCCAAAGAATAGGGTTCAAATAATGACAGATGTGTAGCAAGATCCGTTTATCTGATTTCCGTTGCTCTCATTTGACTGAAAGCATTTGTCCAAAGGAGGCTAGAAGCAATTAATCAGGATACGAAACGGTGGTGCCTGTCCCATGCATAACAGCCCGAGATTCCGATGTGCTCTAATGACTCTTTGATATCACACAGCCCCTCGTTTATCGATGCACAGGGAGGAGCACACAGATGCTCTAACCCTTGTTAGGACAGATCCTTTGCATTTCTGGTACTGCTTCTTCCAAGCTATTCAACGTCAAAGTGTTCAAGCTCAATGTATACACATCAAGCTAATGTTCTTACCAACAGACTTCTGTTTGAGTTTTGTTGGTTTGTTTACTTTGTATTATTTTGTTTGCTTGAGTCAGGGTTTCTCTGTAGCCCTGGTTGTCCCAGAATTCACTCTGCAGACCAGGCTGGCCTCAAACTCGGATCTGCCTGCCTCTGCCTTTTGAGTGCTGGGATTAAAAAGTGTGCACCACTACACCTGCCTTTGTTTTTGCGTTTTAAAGGGAAACTTAAAAACAAATTTTAGGTCAGGACAGCCTTAAGAGTTAAGCTAACTTTGCTAAAACTTGCATTGTCTTAAGACATCTTTCCTTGCTATAAGTACGACATGGTGATCAGGAAAGGGAAGCATTTCTTCCTCATTGTTTCTACATATTTTTATTCCAGGCCCTGAAATGTGGTTTTAATTTCACTGCTTTCCAGACACAAGTGTCTAATTAGAAGGCCCATGAGGCACTTATGCTGTACTGTTTACCTGTGTGTTTTTCTCTTAATTTTAGCTTTGGGAAGGTTTAAACTCTCATGGTACTGTCTTCTTCCACATGGTCTCTGCTTGCAGCAGAATTAGTCCCAAGAGTTTAAGTGACAAAGCGAACTCACAGAAAACACAGGGACACATTAGCTGCTGGCTCCTGGTACAAGCTTCTCACTGGGAATTAATCGTTTAGGCTCTGTCAGAAAACAGTGTTACACAGAGAAATCCTTTCTGGAAAACAAAGAAAATTAAGAATACAAAAGTAAACCGAGGAAGCTGATAAGGGGTCATCACTCCAAATACCTTAGTTTTCCTGTTACAAACCAAAGCCCCCAAATTGAAATGATTGGCCCAAGATTATTTCTCTTACAGCGAGATTAAAATGAGCCTGGAGCAGAGTGGTGTTAAAAAATCAGAAAAGCCATCTTATTCTTCAGTGTTTCCAAAGCCCTCTCTAAAGACCATCCCGGTGGCCCTCATTGTAGCCACTCAACGCGAGGCTAAGGAGGGAACAACACTGTCCCTTCACAAACTTCAGAAACTCATTTTTACCTCCCTGGAGCCAAGACAAGTCCCTGAAGGTGTTATAACCATCATCTATGGTACCCGGGGCCTGAGGGGAAATGTTTATACCTGATACAAATATTCAAGAAAGTTTCACAGCGTGTGGGGGTTTGAGCTAAAAGGTCACGAAAGAGGGAACTTTCTAATCAGGTGTTGGGACTGCTGCCCTAATCTCCAGGCTTAAGGCATTGGCACCTGCTGGGTGACACATGCACACAGTGCAATCCTGACAAAAAGGGGCGAGTGATTCGTAAAGACAACTGGTGTGCTAACAACAGCGGAGTTCTGATTGAAATCTAGAAGCGATAAGTAAAAGTTCAGAGAAAGGTAAGGCTGCCTTCTCTGGAGGAGGCCCAGGTGGCATTCTGAAACACAGCTGCATGACTACAGCTGTTCCAAGCAGGGAGTTCTTACAACAATCATGAGTGAGTTAATGGGCCTCGGTAGAGAAGAGTCTGGACTCTCTGGCTCAGGGATGCTCCTCCAATAAAAGACAACCATTACATGAACACCTCAGGTTAAACTTTCATGGCATGTGGTGGCTGAGTGTAAAATGACAGAGGGTCAGACATCCTGACAAAAATCTCCATTTTCACTGAATGCAATCCCTTCCTCACAATCTTAACCTTTTAAGCCTCTCTTGACTTTCTAAGACCAACCTGGCAAATAACACAGTTGTTACAGGACTTTGAACTGCTTTTCAACAATAAACACTGCCATACTCCTATGAAAAAACTTTGTTAGAAAACCACATGGATAAGGGACATACAGGCAAAAGATGGTGTTAAGTTCAGTAAAAGCTGAAAAACCAAAGGTGATAGTGATACTCTTAGGAATGAGACAATGAGAGTAAGATATTTGTGCTTTGGGGAAGAACATGGAAGGAGAGATGAACAGAAAACAGATCGGAGGGTGTGTGTAGAGAGAAAGCAGCTGGTGACATAGCTGGGGTTACTTGAAGAGAAACCACTAATACAGATTCCTCAATCTTGATTGGCTAAAAGATATCAAATTCAAACAACTCTCATATCTAAGGTGATCTGGAGTTGAATTTGGAGTGGAATCCATACCACAACATCTCTCAGTGTAGACCCTTCAGTAAGTTTTATGACATCTTTGTATGTCTGGGAATGTATCACAAGTATATTTGGATCTATATGTGTGTCTGTGTGAAACCGAGCAAGGGCCCGAGTTTTATGCTCTTGTTGCAATGTTACTAGACTGAGCACAGGGAGAGCCTGGGGATCAGATGTGACCACGTGGATGATTGGATGGCACCAGTACAAACCTTGAAAAGTAGCTCAAGTGAACTTATCTAGTTTAAGAGGCAGTCACTGGCATTTGCTGCCATGCTCCTGGAAAGCACAGCTCCTACCTAACATCATCTTCCAGCTGGCTCCTCGGTGAGCTTGCTGCTTTGGGAGGTTCTGGAAACTTGAGGAACTGGATTATTGGAGGATATGCTTTGAAGGTAATACTTGATATACCTGGTCCTTTCTTTGTTGTTCCTGTTCACCAAGAAGTAAATTGAAGTTGATTTAATTTTTCCTTATCAATAAAAACTTGGAAGTCAGATACTGGGCTAAGATCCTGAATAATCAGAGAACTGACAGAAGTAGTGCGATGTGGGATTTCCCTCTGTACTGTGAATACCACTGGTTAATAAAGAAGCTAACTTGGGCCTGTGATAGGGCAGAATAGAGCTGGTCAGGGAAGACTGAACAGAATGCTGGGAGAAAGGTGAAGTCAGTGAGAAGCCATGTAGCCCCACCAGAGACAGACGCTGGATGGAACCTTGCCCGTAAGCCACAGCCACATGGCAATACACAGATTAATAGAAATGGGTTAAATTAAGATGGAAGAGCTGGCCAATAAAAAGCTTGCCAGGCGGTGGTGGCACATGAGTTTAATCCCAGCACTTGGGAGGCAGAGACAGGCAGATCTCTGAGTTTGAGGCCAGCCTGGTCTACGAGAGAGCTAGTTCCAGGACAGATTCCAAAGCTACAGAGAAACCCTGTCTTGAACAAAACAAAAACCCCAAAAAACTACCACTGAGAAAAATCCCCAAACAAAAAGCAGTTAGAGCTAATAAGCCAAGCAGTGATTTAATTTAATACAGTCTCTGGTGGTTATTTCGGAGCTGAGCAGCTGGGAACAAGCAGCCTCCAACAGTAGTAAACATCTCTCATTCCTTGATCCAAAAGGACCAAGACTCTAAGCCCCTCTCTACTACCTCCTGTGTCTATCTTCCTCAGTCCCCCAAAACCTCTAGGGCTAATTTTGGTCAGCTAGCAGCTAGCTCCATCCTGATTCAAAGCAAACTTTGACAGTCTCAGAGGTTTCAGAATACAATCAAAATATACCACAGCAGTGAATGACTCCCAGCTCTATAACATTGCCACGGTGATGCTTTACCGATACGGTAATAGTCACCAACCAGACTCCATCATGAAGCATGAGCCAGGCATTGAGCAATTGGGGAGAAGCTACAATCTATCTGTAACCCAACAGGTTACTTTCTATGCCCGCAGGCATATATCTCTCCTGCCTCTGTGATCCAGCAGGGAATTAGTCCCTCACAGCCGGGCAACTCCAGGAGTAGGAACCTCAAAGCACTGTGGGCTCCACTCTGTCCCCTCCATCATCGTGCTAACATCTGAGACCTTCAAAACGTGAGATTCATATCAGGCTACTTGCTGTTCACATCTCTAGCTCTGTCGTGTTTCATGTCTTGGCTTTCATGGTCATATCAGTGGTTCATGGGATAACCAGCCTCAAGTTGGCCTTGGCGTATCTTGCTCTCCAAGATAGTGGCTGGGAAATGAGCCCCGAGAAGCTTCAATACAGGGCCAACCCACTAAAGGCATTCCTAGACCCTGGAAATCAGAAGTGCTAGCTTGTAGGTGTGGTTTTATAACAGCCTAAAGTGTGCAAAAACACAGGTATTTCCTTGGCAAGCTGATTAATAGAGACCAGGTGCTTAGTTTACCCTCAAGCCTCATTTCAAGGCAGGCTAGCAGAGTGCTCGAAATTGAGTTTGGTTTAACTAGTAAGCTTATCAACTTGGTAACTGACCTCAAACATTTTTTTCCTGACCTGTAAGGTGGGGGTGATGCTTGCAATACCTTCCCTGGGATTGATTTGAACTGGACTCTGACCAGCTATGTCAAGGATTTGTCATTCTTGCTACAGCCTTGATGAGTCTGACTCTGGAAACTAAATCCCATTCATGTTCTTAAAGAAGGAATGTGATTTGCTACGATTTCATGAATGGCAAGACTAGGAAGAACCCTTCCTCAATCTCTGCTTCTCCACTAACAGTGCTGTGCAGTCACACTCCCGGTTCTGTGGCCGTGAAGAGACACCACGACCATGACAGCCCTTCCAAAGGAACACATCTAACTGGGACTTGCTTACAGTTTCGGAGGTTTAGTCATTATGGCCTTGGCAGGGAGCATGGTGGCGCCCAGGCAGACATGGTGCTGGAGAAGCAGCCGAGAGTTCTACATCCAGCTCCACAGGCAGCACGAGAAGAGAGAGACACTGGGCCTGGCTTGGACTTTACTAGTGACACTTTCTCTAGCAAGGTCACATCTCCTAATCCTTCAAGTAGTACCACTCCCTGATGACTGAGCATTCAAATCAAATATAGACCCGATGAGGGCCGTTCTTATTTATTTTATTTATTTATTTATTTATTTATTATGTATACAGTATTCTTCCTATGTGTATGCCTGAAGACCAGAAGAGGCCACCGGACCTCACTACAGATGGTTGTGAGCCACCATGTGGTTGCTGGGAATTGAACTCAGGACCTTTGGAAGAGCAGGCAATGCTCTTAACCGCTGAGCCATCTCTCCAGCCCCGAGGGCTGTTCTTAAACTACTACAGTGATCAAGGTAATTCTTCTAAAAGAAGGCATTTAGTTGGGGACTTGCTTAGTTTCAGAGGTTTAAGTCCATTGTCACATCGTGGCGGGGAGCAGGGTAGCAAGCCTGGCACTGTAGTAATGTTACAACCCAGATACACGTGCTCAAATCAGGCCATACCTCCTAATCCTAATCTTCAAAGAGTTTCGCTCCTTGGTGACTAAGTCTTCAAATGTATCAGCCTATAGGTGCCATTCCTTCTTAAGTACAACAGCATCTTTGGCTGGGGTTGGAGTGGGAACCTGAGCATGCCTAGTCTCCTCCCATCACGGTCCACAGAGGAAGTGTGATTCCATTCATTCTGCACTATACTGAAAGCTCCCATCAGCCCCAGAGTTGAGGGGAACCAGTTCCCCGTGGACAGACATGTTCTGGGATCTCGTAGTGGTCATTGGTCTTACCCTCCAATCCAGCTACAATCAATAAAATTGCCGAGTTAGCCATCTCTCTGCCTGTTTCATTGCTTCCCCATAGAAGCCGTACCGGGTCTCCCCTGTCTAAGCCTCTAACAGGTGCCATTGCTATTTTTCAGGCAGTAGGGCATACTAGTCCAGACATCTGTGAAGATGCTGTCTCTGCTGAAGGAGTTGAACCATGTATCTTGCCCAAAGCTAAATGCTTCTGTTTCACTAGGGGATCCTGGAGCCTTTTTGTGGGCGATTCAGACCAGATTTAAGGCTTTTTCTCCTGATACTTTTGTCTACTTTTTGGAATGTCCAGGAGGAGGGGACAGACTCCTGAAGGGAGACAATGTCCCCTGTCTTAAGATGTACCCAAAGGAGTTGTTCTCCATTAAAGACGTGTGAAATGTTTGACCACTGCGGAGATCAGCATCACTAGGAGGCTGTGCCGGGAAGGTGACCAAAAGGTATTTCATTGTCGTTATTTTTTGAGACAGACTCTTGCTACATAGCCAGAGCTTTTTTTCAAATTCATAGTCCTCTTGTCTGTCTAAGTGCTGGGATTTCAGATGCATACCACTGCATCCAGCTTCAGGAAGGATTTTAGGTGGTTGGGATATAGCTCACTTGGGTCGGGCATTTACTCAGTGAGCATGAAGCCCTGGGATTGAGCTCCAACACAGTACACAAGACTAGGCACGCCGATGTGCAACTGTATTCCCTGCATTTGGAATGTGAAGACGGGAGGATTAGAAAGCTCACAGCCACCTCATAGCCATCTTTGGATATATAGTGGGTTCAAGGCCAGCACGGATAACATGAGGGCCTGTCTATAAGCAAAACAAAGCAGAACACCACATACACATATGAATCTCAAACAGAAAAGGAAAAAAGATGTTAAAACCTAGTAATTGAATCTTCCAGCTTCTATTTTGTCAAATAAGAGACTTTTACATTGATTGGTCATCTCATCCATCATTTGTGGACAAGCTATCATTCCACTCCTGCTTCGTAGAAAAAAATGTTTTCTAAAATTAACCATTCCAGTTTGTCATGACTATGATTATAATATTGTCCAAAAATGGAGTGCCTGACAGGGGTGGACTGTGTATGTCACACCGACCTTTTACTGATAACTTTAGATCACCCTTTTCCCATCTTCTCAGAAGTAAAAACAAGAAAACTAAACACAGCAAAATTAACTGATAAGAGTTTGAGTTATATTAGATGGCTTCACCATGTCTTGCTAAAGCAAAATGAAAGACACATGACATTCAGAGTGGTTTTGTGAGGATAAATGATGGGAAAAATCTATGAGACACTGTTGGCGGCCTCCTAGGTTGGCTTCAGTAAGCAGTGCAGTGTCTCTGGTAACCAGAAGATGATGTGTAAACATTTTGGGGGAACAGAGCCTGTTGCTGGCTGTAGGGTAACCCAGGGAGAGGTTTGTTCTGAAGGGGTCCCAGATAGGATATTCTGTACCCACATACTCCTGGCTAGCCACAGTCTTGGCTTCTACCTGATCAGGGTTCCCTGAAATGATATTCTAGAGGATGGAATTGGGAATCTTAAAGGGAGTAGTGGAAAAAATCCTGAAGGCATCTCACGGTCAATGAGGTTTGAGAAAGCCCATGTTTGTGTCTCAGTCCCGTAGAGGTTTCTCGGGGCATATCCAGTACTGATGATCTTGGAGGGGGTCTCACAGGGAAGAAACTGGTTCCCTTTGTGTGCCCCCCACAATTCTCCAGATACCTGAGCATGTTCCTTTCCCCATCACTTTGCTACCAGAAAGACCTAGGCAGGGAACCTAGGATCTTACAACCTGCCTGCTCTCAGCCCTTGAGTGGTTCCCCATGGCGCTCAGGAGAAAGTAAAATCCCCTTGGCATGGCCCATGATGCTCCATCCAAATGATCCCATCCCCACTTTTCCCAGCTCATGTGCTACCCACACTGATCTCTGCTTTCTGCACTTTCTTGTAGATCCTGGAATGTGTCTGGGTCTTTCTCACCACATGGCCTTGACGCAACTCTTCCCTCAGTAAGAGTTCCGCTTCGGACCCCCTATTGTTCCTAGTCTGCTCTTCACACTTGTCTGCTAATCTCAGGTTTGCTTTCTGAGGTTTCACATTCTGCGGTTTCGCTCACTGGGGTCAGCTGCTCTCCAAAAATAGTAAATGGAAAATTCCAGAAATGAACAGCTGCGTGGGTTTTCAGTTACAGTCCCTCCTTTCCCTAGCAATGTAATAAAACCTTGCTATACTCTGTCCAGCGGCTCCACTCTGAGGACCTTACCCACCCAGCCCAGTCTGTATCCAGCCCCCTGGTGGCCGTCTTTGTCATCAAGTCAATGGTTATGGCATTGCAGTGTGTGAGCATACATAGAGCTTGGTACCATCTGTGTAGCAAGTGTCACTGGGGGCAGGGGTCTATCTCTCCTCTAGATAAGGAGGAAATTTTTTTTTTTAAAGATTGACAATCTGTATTTTGTGTTTTATTCATTGCCATCCAAGTAAGTTTTGCAAATAATTATTTACCGACTTTTTTTCTCCCTTATTCCCTCCCTCTCCCTCAGTCTCCACGGTCCTGTGCTTTGATGGGTTATCCCCTTAAACATTATGCTCACCTACTCGTCCTGCACAGCTATTGCAGTCTTTCCAAAGAACAGACTTCCAGGGAAGGGTTGCTTGTAAGTAATCTTGCTCATGACTGTGCGGCTGAGGTTTCCTGCCCCAGTGTCCTCAGGCTCCTTGGTCCCAGCCAGTCCTTACAGCAGCAATGTTATTTGCATGAGAGGGGTGTTACATGTTCTTCTGGAGCCTTCTCAGGGTTTTGCTATTTCAGAAGAGCCAGCATCCCATCGGCAGTGATAATTCGGTGGGGGAAGAGAATGCTAGCCCAAGTGCTTCAAGCCAGAGACTAGAATGTTCTATGTGTTTCCCAAGACTCCGGGCCTCTGAAGCTTGGTTGAGGTCCCATTTCAAAGAGGCTTTGGTTTAAAGTCAAAGCTAATTGTTAAAAATATCTATTTCGAGAACTATTTACATTCTGGATTTTAAAAAAATTATCCCCTTCATTTTCCCTTTCTACATTTTGTTTTATTAGCCAGACCACAACATTCCTAACATCTACAGAGATCATTTTGACAAACTGGAAGAGAGTCTTCAAAAAGCTTTAGTGGACTCTAAGCCCACTTCCAAGTTCAAAGTCTGTCATCCCCATTGCAAGTACTTGTTTCGTAGAAATAAAAACGAGTTTGCCCCAGTCTGGTTTCCCTGATTGCTTTGCTTCGTAGCTGAGACAGAGGCAAAGACCCTCTTTCTCCTTATTTAACAAGGGCACTCACAAGTTTGTAGTTTCTAGCTCTGTGGTCAACAGAAATAAAGGGGGGGGGGTCAGGGGCTCAGCTCCTCCTGTCTTAAAGTTCAGAGTCAGTAGAAGGAAAATGGAGATGCCAACGGGAGCGGAGCTCGGTGACATGCAAGACTGGCGGGGAGAAGCCTGAGGTCTCGCGCATGCCCCTTCTCGTGCCTCTCATCCATCTGTGCTGTCAACCATGTCCTGGCTGGGAGGCAATTTCAACCTTGCTGCGCTTGCTAAAAGCTATCAATTCTTCTGACAGTTAATATCATGATGTGATGGTATCCAAGGGCAAGGCTCACCAATGTCCAAAAATATACCACCAGGGAGGGGGGAGTCATTAATAATGATATTCACTACTCTCTAGCCTGGTTTCTTAGACTCTTAATATCTTTCATAATTTAAGACCCATTAGTTTATGTTAATCTCGATATAAAGTCAAAGCTGATTTCCTTTGCAGGACACTTGGAAGTCAGATCCAAGAATCAGATTCTAAGCACAGTGTGGCCGTAGGTAAATGCGCTTCCTCACCAATAACAAAGCAAGTAGATCATTTTTCATATACACTGCGCAAAGCATTAAAGATGGGTGCGCTTTGGCAGGTGTAAAGACCACTTATATCATGCCTTGCCTTACTGGTGTCCTTCCCCGTCTTAATCCTGACAATGTTTTTATAATCTAAAACATTCACTGCAAATTTCAAACATACAGATCAAGTGGGATTTTTTTTTTTCTTTATTGCAGGTTGGAAAAGACAAGCCCACACAATGTGTAGATCGCTCCCTTTCCAGTCTGGGGGAGGAGCTGATGGGAATGTGGGAGGGGCCTCTGTTGATGGTTGGGGATTGACTGGGAAGCAGGCAGAGGGAGCATATCTCTTTCTATCGCATTTCCTTTACATTCCCTTTATTATTTCTTAATTGTTGCGCCACATGTTCTCATTTGGGTAAGACTTTTGGGAATGTATCTGTGTGGAGATGGGTTTAGTAAATGGCCCCTCCTCCTGCCCTGACCTAGCTCTTCCCCAGCTTCTTCACATAGTCTCAGCCTTGCTTCTGGGTCTTAAGGAAGAAGGACAACAGCCCACACCTGGCCGGCTACAAAGACTGACTCTTCCACAGCTGGAGGCCCGCCCACCAAATCCTTTGTGACCCAAGAGCTTCTAACAACCAGGCGTTCCCGTGGGCCGGGTCCGCGCGGAGAGCGGACAGAGAACTGGGGACAGCAAGAGAAAGGCATAGTGCTGGGGGTACACAGCTCTAACAGGAAGAGAAGGACGTGTCACTCAAACCTTATATCTACAGGGAGGGAGGGAGTCGGGCGGTGATCTTTGAGAAGGCACGCCAGATGGAAAAGTTTTACTTTCAGTGCCCTCATTCTTACTGTTTTGTCCAGATAATGAATGATTAAAAGATGAACGTTCAGAATTTCACAACTGACTACCGAAGCCAAGAACAAATGGCACCATTCGAGTCCATGAGTGTGTGTGTGTTTTGTTAGTATTTGAGGCTAGCAGAAACTTTGTGAGTGTCCGATTCCAAAGAAATGACATTTTCAAATGTCTGAAATGCCCCAGGAATGATATCTTACCGCTAGAATTCAGACAACTTATTCCTTGGTGCAAGATATTTACGCTGAGCTCATTTTTCACATCTATGTTCTTTAATAGACAGATGAATGTTTTCATAGTTGTAAAGGTGGCAACTTCAAAACTTATCAGAATACCCTCATGTATAAAATCATGAATATAAAAAAAATTAGCATTTAGATGAAACAATCTGATGTATGTAGATAGGATGTTTCTAGTCAAAGAAAAGTCATTACGGGTAGTCTGGGTAGTAACATGTATTCATTTCCCAAGTTATTCAACAAAATCGCGTGAATTATTCACAGAATTACCCAAATTACACTGTGCTAATTTTCAGGGCTTTATGGAAGCTAGTTTAGTTACTTTGACTCCATTCTTGTGTGTCATATGAATAAAAAGACAAACTATGTATCAATCCATATAACAAGTACACCATTATGCATTTCCAAATCGGAAGAGCAACTCTGCAAGCAGACCCCAAATCACTGCAGACTGAGGTAGGAAGAGCCCCGGGGCCAATAAGGGCCACACAGGTAGTGACTAAGTTCTGTTGCTGGGACAAAATAACAAAAGCAAAGTACGAAGAAAGGGCTTATTTTGGTCCACAGTTTGATGGTCCAAGCCCATCCTGGTGTGGAAGGCATTGTGGGGTGGTCGGAGGGTGATGCAACTGATCAGTTTCTCTGTGGTTGGGCGGCAGAGAGAGATGTATGGCTGGTGCCTAGCCCCCCTCGATCTCTTCCTCCTCCCTTCTCCCCTCCTCTCTTCCTCTTCATTTTTCAGTCTCAGACCCCATTTGACGAAATGATGTCACCAGCATTTGGTGTGAATCTCCTTGGTTAAATGTTTTCAGAAACACCTTCATAGTTACAGAGATGTGTTTCCATGGTGATTCTATCCCACACTATCTGCTAATACACGCTTGCTGCCAAGTGACGGTCTACTTACACCTTGCTCAGAGGACTATACCAAACTCTGCAAAGTTGGCATTACTCCCACTTATTGTCTGACCCTTCAGGGTGGTAAAGTTGAGGCCCAAATAACTCAAAATTAACCATTCTCAGGAGTCAGAATTTAATCAGTCTGCAAGAGCAAATGCAAGTCTCCTTTTCATAATTCAAATGGTCATGGCTGCAGTTCTGACGGTTTTGATAGAGAGCTGGAGTCAGAATTAAATAAAATTCAAAAGCAATGCGATATCTCAAGACTTGTGCGAGCACGCCACATTGAGGATTATAGCTGGAATGCTGAGGCAAATAAGTGTCACATATCAAAGACAGAATGTTGCTTTCAGTGTCTCCAAAATTGTCTCCAAATTTTTAAACAATTATAAGGCAAACGTCAGCAAGAAAGTCAACCTTACCCTTCGATTAAGCTTCCATATTGAAGGTGACAAGAGTTAGGTTGTTGGAGGGTGATGAACTTTTAAAGAAGTGGGGTCTGGGGCCTGGCAGAAAGTGTTCAGGGCATTTGGAGGTAAATTGACCAGAGACAGGCAGTGCTGGCCACGAGAGAATGTTCTTCTGCACTGGGATTTTTCCATGGTGCATTTTGGAGTTGGTAACTCAGTTAAAATGGTAACCTATTATGTCCATTTTTTGTAACTATATATAAAACTTTTATTCAAAACAAGAGAAAATTGTTTTTTCCAGAATCATCTTAAGTGATTTCTGTCGTTTCTTGGCTAATTTCTCACTCAGTTGACTTTTGGGGGACATGAAGCATTGCTTTCAAAGGGTAGGTGGGGGCCACCATGTAACTAAGAAGATTGCTAGCCTGGGCGGGGCATTTGGATTCAATCCTTAGTGTCACAAATGGAATAATTTTAAAAAGTCATTTCTGAGTTACATTTCTAGCTCCCCTTACCCCTCACCCTCCAGTGGCCCTGAAAATACAAATCAGTCGTTGGATTATTCTGGGAGGCTTCAAGCATACACAAAAGTGGATAGAATGTTCTAACAAAGTCCCAGGTCTCCAGTTCCAGCCTTCAGTTAGCATAACATTTTCCTCTTAAGATTTATTTTTAGAATCATTTTATATGCAAGAGTGTTTGTTTGCACGTTTGCCTGTGCACAACATACATGCAATGCTCTTGGAGGCCACAAGAGGGCAGAAAATCCCCTGGAACTGGAGTTACAGATAGTTGTGCGACATCAGGAGGTTGCCTGGAACTGAACTCATGTTCTCTGTAAGGGCAGCCAGTGCTTTTAACTGCTGAGTCACACCCCAAGTTCCCAAATTTGCCTTTTATTCTAAATTCTCTATTCTGTCTTCCCTTTTCATTTTGATTAGAGGAACACTTTTCTATTTCAAAATTTAATTAAAATTAACCTATTTTAGACAGTGTTTCGTATAGTCCAGACTGGCCTTGACTTTTCTATGTAGCCAAGGATGACCTTGCCCTTCTGATCCTCTTGCCTTTACCACTCAAGTACTGACATTTCCTGACCTCAAATGGTACTTTAATGGTATTTGATTTCAATCAACATCCAAAGAGTCACGTGTTGCATTTGGATGGTGAATCTTTTGAATTTTCTCTAATCCACTAATGCCTTTGTCAGTTAGGTTCACCCACTAAAGCAAAAATCCCCCGTAGGTCACATCAACAGTATGTTGAGTGCTGCAAGAACCCATAATGGGCTGGGCTGGCTTCGGGTGTGCGGCAGTTCGAGTCTAGCAGGTACGTAGGGGTGTCAGGGTAGTTAGAGCCATCCAAGATGTTTTATGTTTGCTTGATGGGTTCTGATTCTCAAGGAAGCCACCCCGGGTTTGTCCCTTGCGGGCCTGGTTTGCCGTAAGCAGCAAGTAGGACATTCTGTAGTGTCTCCCGAAGCCCCATCTTCTATTGAACATGCTGCTCTGACACATTGCACGGGCCAGAGAAGTCACAAGAGCCGGGTTCAAAAGAAAGCGATATAGACGCCGCCTTTTGATGAGGGAAATTTCCAGGACACAGTTGAGCAGGGAGACTAATCTGTGATGGTCGGAGTTGGTTGTGCCAGATTGAGAGCCAAAGCTTGTGAGAGTTTCTAACCCCAAATTTGGTAAAGCCACATCAAGAGCTCGAGAGCAGCCAGAGCTGGGGTATTCATACCAAGGTAATGGGCAAAGGCTCTAAATGAGTCAGTCTAATCATTTACTGCATCGTGCTGGCTCGCCTTTATTCGCATAAAACGTGACGAATACCACTGTCTGGGAAGAGCTGAAGGTTCATCTCAGGATGGAAAATACATATTGAAGGGGAGGAGAGGGGTTCCCTTGGATCTTTCCCATTACCGGTGTCTCTGGACTGCTGATAGCTAAGTTGGACAGAAGAGACAAGCGAAAGAGGGAAGTGGGCCTCCACTTACTGTGTGGCTTCTGACTTCCATCAGGTTAAGGTCTGACCGGCTCTTCATGTTTATAAGTGTTTCACCATCTTCTGTGGCTTTAGCAAGATGTTAGACACAGAGCAATTCTATGTTCTGGATTTTTTTTCACTTGCGCCTTTCTGTTCTGGGTCGTTATTTTGCCACCATGCCAACCCGAGAGAGGCCTGCTTCGCCATTGTGCGTGGTGGTGGTTCAACCATCATTGCTTCTCAGTGTGGAGTAAGAAATGGACGAGAATGAGATGATTCTGAAGAATATTTCTGAAGAGAGTGGAGAGCAGAGAGCCTGTGGAAGCCAGCAGAGCTGCTCTTGCTGATGCAGTTCTTGCAATGCCGCACTCAAGGCTCTTTGGAACTTGCCAGAAATGCAAAATCCCTAGTCCTACACCAAGACCTGAATTCCAATCTGCATTTAAACAAGATTCCGGGTAGTTCTTTTGTAAATGGTAGAGTTCTAGAGCAATCTATTTGGTGGTTTGTTCATGGAGCCGGAAATTATGTGTTTCCTTATAGAGTATGCATGTTAATCTTTGTGTCCTATGTGTGTATGGTGTGCATGCATGTATGCATGTAGACACGAGGGAAAGCAAAGGCCTCATGTTCAAAGTGGACGTATCCATCTCACTCCGCCCTGCATATTTAGACAGGATCTCTCCTTTAAACACGGAGCTGATCAATCCCACTAGCCACCTTAACTTTGGGCGTTTCTCTACCTCCAGAGTGCTGGGATTTTAGGTGGTTGGTCGGTCCCACGGGCCCTACTCTTACAGGGGTGCTGGCAAGTAGAATTCCCATCCTCACTCTGCATGGCTGAGGCTCCACTGCCCCCACCATCTTCCCAGCCCGGCATGTCAACTCTTGTTCATACGCCACTTTAGTTCCGAGTCTTTTTCCACTTGTAGGTTTCCATTTAGGGTCCATGCTTAGCAAACTCCTCAGCCTTTCCAGGAGCCACATTTTCATAATCACTATATTAGAAAGCTATATATTAGTGTGCCTAAAATAGTAATATGCCAGCATTGGGAGCAAGGGACAGTGAGAGCTAGCACCCCCTTCATCCCGATGGCAAAGAAGGTGGGGAAAAAATCCAGATTAAGCAGTATCAGCATGTTCTTGGGTATTGTATGGTTCAAATAACAATTTACCCCATAGGCTTATGTATTTGAATGCTTAGTCAGCATTAAAGGATTAGGAGGTGTGACCCCGTTGGAGTAGGTGTGGCTTTGTTGATGGAAGTGTGTAGCTAGGCATGGGCTTTCAAAAGACCACACCAGGCCTGGTTTCTTTCTCTTCCTGTGTATCAGGGTGTAGCTCTCAGCTACTGCTCCAGAGCCACGCCTGCTGCTATGTTTCTTGCCACGATGATAATGGATTAAGCCCCTGAAACTGTAGGCAAGCGCCATCTAAATGTTTTTTAGTAAGTGTTGCTTTGGTCAAGATGTCTCTTCACAGCAATAGAACAGTGACTAAGATGAATATTTAAAGGCAATTATCAAGACTTGAAAAAAAATTATGCCAGGAAAATAGCTCAGCAGGTGCAAGTACTTATCTCCAAGAACTATGGCCAAAGTTTGGCCCCCAGGATCCGCATATGATGGAGAGAACTGACTCCCACAGGCTTTCCTGTGACCTAACAAAGGTGAACCACGGCATCCACTCCCCTCTCCCGATATACAAATAAAAATGTAGTAGAAAATGTTCTTAAGAAAAAAAAAGCTAAACCAATTTGTTGTTGAGACAGGGTCTCTCTACACAGCCCTAAGTCTCCTAGAATTCACTATGTAGACCAAGCTAGCTGCAAACTCAAATCCACTTGCCTCTTCCTGATTAAAGGCATGTAACACCATGTCCAACTCAAAGCCAATTTTAAAGCAGCTGCTTCTCTTGGCTGCTTTTAGAAGTAGGCCTTTTCTTCCACCATTATTTTGGTTTCATTGTAAGGATGTTTTGCCATCTTGCCCTTCATGCATTCCTACAAAGCTTTGTGGAGTCCTTTCTGAGGATAATGTGCAAAGTAAACAAGCAAACCAAACCACTTTCCCAGGGAGAATATATCATCTTGGTAGTGACTACAATAGGAAAAGGAATGATTTACTCAAGGAATAAGCAATACTCATGAGCTTAAGAATTTGCTTTTTATACCAGCACTGACTTTATCTTGGTAACTTTATATGTGATGAGTCAGAAAGACCCAATGCTTCTGAGGGTGAGAATGGGGACAGCAAAGTTCTATTAGGATTGTGGCTTAGGGTGCTATTCATGAGGGAAATCCAGACCTCCAAAGAGGAGTTTATCAGAGGGATGTCTTTTAGTGATTTACTGGCCATGAGACTGGATGTCATGAGAATCTGAGCCTAATGTGGGGACCAAGCAATGACAGCAAATTTGGATCCCACCAAAATTCACTTGGGAGGAACTGGGAAGTTTATATTACGCTTACTTCCAGAGCACTGAGTGAGGGTTTATGGGTAGGAGCACAGGCAATATTAAAGGAAACACAGTGGAATGTCCACACCCAGCATGGATGAAGCCTCTCCAGTGGCTGCATAGAGGAAGCTTTTTCTTCCTTTATCCCTTTTCTCAACCTATATGCCCCTTGCCCTTTCCAGAGCCTTTGAAGTCAATGCAATTAGCATAGAATTGCATGCAGCTGATCGGGTGGGCGATCTGGATGCTGATGATCCCATGCCCCTCATGCCTTTTTGTATGGCAGATCAGTGGGCAATTAGCCCGGCTGGGATGTTTTATGGCAAGCAGACCTAGCCTAACTCCTGAAGATGGTAGTGGGTTTACAGGGCAGTCCTAATACTCGGGTAAACTCTAAAAGAAGCTTTGACTGGAAATTGGAGGGCCTGGAGTACTAAACTGTCATAAGCCGCCGCCCCTCCCCCCCCGTTGGGGGCCATCTGTCAGTTGAGGCTGGACCCCGACACGGAACCATGGCCTCCTATTTCACTTTTAAAATGCTCCAAGAATCTCAGGAGGTAAACGATGCCGCAGCTCACAAACCTTCCCGCTTTCTGAAGTGTGGGGACATTGATGTGATCAATGCCAAAGTCTAGCCTTGTCTTGAACCTTTGACTTTTATTGCTTTGTGGTAATCTTGGAAAAGCAGCTGGCTCCAGTTTTCCATAGCCCCTATGAAGACCAAGACCGAGTTGAGTTTTTTAGTGCTGCGGGGTGCTTGACATGTAATAGGCCCTCCGTTGTTGGCTAAGTGAGACACAGTTACAAGCTGGCTGAACTTCTTAAATGCTTTTAGGGAGTGAAAGGGGTTAAAAGATGTGAAGGGGAGTTATTGTCCGAGAGTCTTCTCCAGGAAGAGCTCAGTCCCTTGAAGATAAATGATTTACTATTTTTATCACCTCAAGCCTTACGTGATTCTTTCACCAGCTCTCTCCAGCCAGCTACTCCCCAGCCAGGGAGTTTTCATGTCTCTATGGTTAAGATCTGTTGGTTTTCCTATTTCTAGATATCCCAGAATATCTTGTGTATTTTATCATGTATCATATATTAGTAATATGATATTATATAGTAATTATAATAGTCATATCTAATCTATACAGATATGCATAATACATATATATTTGTTTTATATACACACATTTCTGTGCATGTGTGTATGTATGTTTAGGCTATAGAAATATATAAATTAGATCTTTTTGCCAGACTCACAAAATGGAATTGATTTCCCAGCAGAGGCATCTGTTTGAAAAAAAACTTATTTGATTCAAACCAATCCTGCAGCTTTTATTTTACCCAAAAGAGATAGCTGAGGCGACTCCTTGCTGCAATAGCTCAGCTGTGATCATTCCTGGTAATTGTCTTTGAACGGTTTGTCTTCAAGTTCTGCGTGTTGGTGTCAGGTTCTCTGCGTAGGTCAGGCGAGGACAACTAAAGGCAGGCTGATGACTTCCATCTGGGGCTTAACACTGTCTGCTCCCAGGTGTTTGGCAATTATCACTGAAAAAGCACCCCAGGAGAGACACGTAGGGAAGAGAGAAAAGAGAACAAGCCATCAGTTCTTGAGATAGGACAGAGGCTGGAGCTCAGTTTGGCTGCTAGAACATTCTCAAAAGCCCTCTGTCGTCCAGGCTTGCTTTTTCTTTGGGAGAGGTAGAAAAAAAGGTGCCTGTTAGTTGACCTGCTGGCTGCACTCTGAGGCAAAACAGCTTGCTTAGGCTGGATGAAATGGTTAGTCATTCCTTCACTTTCCTAGCTATTCCCCTGCACTGAGGTTACCTTTCCCAAGAGCAGACACAAAGATCATGTTATGTTCAGTGCCAAGAGGTAGACCCGAGAAAGTTCTAGCAAGAGGTGAATGACTGGTTTTTACGTAGACAAATTGGCCAGAAGGAGTTTCAAAAGTTGGCATCAGGAATTACATATCCTTTCTTTTTCTCTCACAATAATGAATGAGCCATGCTGAGCTTATTTGTAATTATACAAAAGTCCATTCATTAGCAACCAAGAACGGGGTCCCAGCTCTGGGACTTTGAAAGCAAGGCTCCCTATTCGGTCCAAGGTTGAGCAATTTCAGCATTCAGCTTTAATGTTGCCAACTCAGGTGATCTGAGCTTCCTTTGATGTCTATGTAGGCAGTAGAGAGCCGAACCTCTCGTGCAAGTAGAGTCGAACCTCTTCTCACTTGAATTTATAGAGCTCATCCCTTGTCATGTTTCAGGGACGTGGAAAAGCTGAAAACAGAGCTTCAATTTTATCTTGTGTTACTAGGGAAGAGAATTATCCTATAGCTACCGGGCGTTGGATGACTCAGCCTTCAGTCTCCTTATGGGAGTTGCTACAAAGGGCACTTCCCTGAAACAAGTCCATCCAGTGCATGCCTCTGGCCCTGCTGGCCCCTAAAAATAAAGGATGCAACTTCTGATTTTTAAATGTTTTTCAAAAGCAAAACTTGATTTTGGTATTTATTCCTTTATTACTGATACATTTGCTTTGAGATAAGGAATCACCATGGAGCTTCAGCAGGCCCAGATGACAGAAGTGTAGGAGAGACCTTAAGGACACCACATGGAGGCTACACCTGCTCCACGAACTGTCTACCATACTGTGCCTCAGTTTCCTTGCCTGCAAAAGAAATTAAAACCAGTGTTCACCTTCAGAGCCTTGCTGGGATGGCTAAGTGCATTAAGGACTGTGACATGTGAATGTATTTATGGAATAAAATTTCATTATATTTAATGCCTTCAGTGGAAATCTATATTCTGTAAGTATAATGTAAAAATTGCAAATATACACATAGTATGAGTGAAGGGAATGTGGTCTTTTAAATATTTTCTTAAGCAGTTGGAATTTTAAGAATTATGACCGTATTACATTTAGAGGTCCTCTAGGCTCCATAGCCATCTTTTCAGCTGTATACATACAGATATGTATACATATGCATTACACATATCACATATACATATTTCATATGCGATATATGCATACATGTATATATGTAAATATCTTTATTATCCATGCATGTGTATATATTACTATAGGAAAAACCAGGACACCAATACTCCAAATTTTCTTGGGGACTTGGTATTTTTTTATATTTTAATGGAAGAAATAAAGCTGCTGAGAGGGATATTTTAGGAGAGATCCAGGGAGAAGGGGCAGGTGTGGGAGGTGCCACGGTTCCCTGTATTGGTTAGAAGGCTTAGAGCCTGGTGGAGAAAGTGCAGCAGGGTGGTGTCAGTTCAGGACGTGAGTGACCCATGGTGAGGGGGGTTACGTGCGGAGGAGGCTCACAGCACCCCAGCAAAGGAGGCTGTATGAAGCAGGCTGAGGATCCCACCCCCAGTAACTGGAGATTTTAAGGAATATGGATAGCCAAGGTCACTGTGGTTGTAAGAGTTTGTATTCGTCTAGTTAGCAACATTCAGGCGTCTTATCTTCACCAATTCTAAACCTCTCATCAGTTCTAAGAGTTCTTTTGAAAGTACTGGTTTTGGGGGGTCTCGGAAGATGAAGATGTGAAGTAAAAATACATGAGTATTAGCCTTGGCTATAAAACACATTTTAATACTAGAAACACTAAGGTATATTGTGAATAGTGGCACTTTTAGCCTTAAAATAAGCATATTATAAAAATCAGCAAATTTTGAGTCGTGTTAAAGTAGGTAGACCAGAGTTTTCTGGCTGGTTACTCTTTAGATCTTTGACGCTGAAGTGAGCTCAAAGGTTTTGGTACTTGGAGGACAGGGCGAGGACTGGGGAATTGTACTGCCCTGTATGAAATCACGACAGTAACAGTCATTGCCACGGACTAATGACCATCACTGTGCCTGACATGTTCAGTATGTCAGCTCCAGTTCCCTCTAGATCCAGGAGAGCTAGGGGTTCTCAACCCTATTTTCCTGATGTGGAATCTAGGGTTCAGGATTTTGTCGTCATCTTTTGAGACGGGGTCTCATGAGCATGCTGGCCTCTAAGTGGCTAAATAGCAGAGGGTACCCTTGAACTCTGTCCTCTTGCCTCCATGCCCCGAACGCTGGGATGAGAGACCTGTGACATCACACACAGCTCAGAAGGTCTAAACGCCCCAAGGTCACAAAGCTACACGGAGCTGAGATTTGAAACACACCATTTGACTGCTCCAAAGCTCACACTTCAAGGGCAGGGAAAGATGAAATCGAAGAGGACGTGGGGGAAAATAGGGAGTCCTAGCAAGGGACTGGGGCCTTGCATAAGGTTGCTCAGTTCCTGCCTTAGCCCTATAGCAACAACCAGACTCAGGCGGCAGGCAGAGGGCATTTTTGTGCACACTGCCTTTCAATCCTAATGGCAGCCTGGAGGAAAGAGGAGTGTGCCCGTTGTACAGACGGGGCAACTGAGCTGGGGAAAGTTTCAGTTAGAGTCTGGCTCCAAGCTGGGCTTACAAAGGTAGTTTATCTATTTGATCAACGGTGACTTCCGTTTGCCCTGACAAATCAGGACTTCAAAATTTGGGTTTCTCTTTTTGGCCTTGCCCTAAGCCCCCCAGGGTGTATGAGATCGCTTTTGTAGCTACAGCTCTCTTTTCTGAGTTCACATCGGAGGATCCACATGGTGGCAGTGTAACCTCACACAGTTAAAACATGAAGTCGGGAGCGGGGAGGTGGGGGAGGCGCAAAAAACAAAACCATATTTCTTTCTACTGTACTAAGCAGGCCAGACCGAAGTCTGATAGAAAAACATGTAGAGTCAGTCGGGCTTTTATTAGACTGGCCTTAGCATTCTGCTCTTCCTGGGCGCAGGCACACAGACTGTTCCCCTGCCGCCTATGACTAGGGTAAAGATTCCAGAGACCCTTCCCCCCCCACCTTCCCCATCCCGCCCACGCCCCATGCTCAATGACAGCTGCGATTCTAATACCACAACGTGGAGAGCACTCCACGAACTCTTCAAAGCCAGGAAACGCCAGGAATATTCAAAATATTCTGTACCTGACCCTCACAGCCCTTTCTCTTTAGGCTTTCTGAACAAGGGAGACCGCCTTAGGGTACAAGAGGAATGAAGCCAGGAAGATGAAGGGGGAAAAGAGGGTGGGCATTGGCTTCAGGGCGCAAGGGTCGCAGGAGCTCTCCAGCTGCACGGCTTTAACACCAGTACACACGCGCACACGTGGGACAGCTCAGCCAGTGCCTGCCTTGCAGGCTGTGAGATACATGAAGTTATCAAGTCAGGATGAATCTTTAGACGCTTCGTTACGGAAGCTGTTTCTTCAGCAGTTTGCTCTTTTTGTTTCTAACTCAGAAAAAACAAGATTCCTACTATCTAACAGGAGGCAGGAGGACCCGAGAGCCAGGGCAGAAGCCAGAATGTGCTCTAAATCCAGAGAAGACTCTTGCCTACCAAAGAACGTAGCAAATATGCGTAAGGATGAGAGAAGGAAGACTTTTTTTGCTTGTATTTTTCTAAGTCATTTTGAAGTAGATGGAGACCAGAGAGAATCAGGTTTTTTGAGGGGAGTATCGACTTCTGAAGGGTCTTTCAGACCAGTTAAAAGTTTTAGAGATGTGAGATTTTTCCCCCGACTGCCCCAAAGCCCAGCATAAGGAGTCTGCAGCCTTTTGTTTGAAACCCAGCCAGCTAGCCCTTCGCTTTATAATTTTAGGCCCGACTGCTGTCTGCAACCCCCACTCCATGGGCCACACACATCCCAGGAGAACTAAATGTGGGCTGGCACCAAATTATGAACTTAAAACGTGAGCTTTGTTTAAAAAAATTCAAATAAAGATTCAAATAATTCAATTATTCGAATATTCAAATAAAATAACATTATTTGATTCTTATTAGATACTGCTCCAAAGACAAAGAAGAGACAACGGTGAGAAAGAGATTGCAGTGCACAACGCCTATCTGCGCTCTATGCGCTACCATACAGTTCGCGAGCTTCGGGCAAGGGGCTAGGAGGTTGAAACAGAGAGAAAGAGAGACAGACCTCTAGTCACTGGTAAGAAGCCCTCTACTGAATAGCACCCCCCTCCCCCGGAGGCTTATATACCCAACAGTCAGGTGGGCCAACAGGTGAAAACCTTATCCTCTGATCCTCAAGGCAAGGCAATCACGTGCTTGTGAAGCAGAGCTGGTAAACAACTTTGACACAGCTTTCAGTAACTCAAATCAGAAGTAAAGATCTCTAGCAGGGAAGAGCAGCTGGAGGCCAGGACTCCAAATGGTCCCAACAAGAGCTGATCTGATGTGGAGTTTCACCAAAAGATGGCTCGTGTCCTCTCAGGGGTCTGGCTCCGAGCCTGGATCTCTCAGAGATCAAGGTGTCACCCCAAAGCTAGGTGATTTCCTTGGCACTTACATCACATGTATGGTGACCAACTGGCCACCTACGGGACACTCCGAATGATGCTTTAGCAGGGCAGTGAGGTCAGAGAGTCTGGTCTCTATGGGCCCCAGAAAAGATGTTTTGATGAATCGTGGTATTTGTTGACCACCGTTTCACTCCCCTGGTTTCCTGTTTCTTCCCATCTAGAGTAATGCTCATGTTTAAAATGAAGCAGCTTACTGCTCTCTTCCCCCCCCCCCCCACCGCCCCGGGAGCAGAGGATTGCAGAAATCCCCATCCGTGTCTAGACAGTGGCTTCCAGACTGTGCCACCCGGGAGCTTGTTAGAAAGGCAGATCTCAGCACCCCACCCTGACCTACTGAGTCTGGGATCTGAGGGAATAGTACCTAGTGGTTTGTATTTAGCAAGGCTTTGGATGATTTTTCTCAAACCTGACACTTCTTCCTCTAGCCTCGAAATATGTCATCCCTGGACCACAAGAAAGCTCTGAGCGTATTTCCAGGAACCCAATCATCCAGATCAGAATGCTTTTTTCTGTTTTTCTGATGTTCTTATCTATGTTTGTAATGTTATCTCATACTTTGCATGTGGAGAAGCCAATGGGATTTGGAATCTCCCTGTGTTGCTGCGAATTGGAATGTTTTTGTTTTCCGTGCAAATGTTTGACTTGTGGTTGTTGCTTGTTATTGCAAACCAGGGGGAGGAACATTAAGTGAGCTCCTCTTCAAATAAGCAAGCAAGCAAGCAAACAACACACAATGTTTCATTTCCTAATGATTATTACCTTTGTGTGTGTGTGTGTACCTGTACATATGAGCACACATGTGTTCATCAGGAAAAAAAGTAGTCTGTCTTCATAAGGATGTGACAATAGACGCTGCTTTGGGAAAAGCGTAGCACAAATAACATTACTCACCCAGCCAGCATACCAACTAAAGCACCATCTGCAATTTAAAAACTACTTCACATATATTTTCTTAATTCTTTCGCTGTATGCTTCTTTTAAATCGGGAAACAGGTTCAGAAGTTTGCACCTCTATCACTGGCCATATGAACTTGGGGAAGCTATTACAGAATTCAAACAGTTTTCACTTGAGTAGCAAGGTTGGACGGTACAAGCAGCTAGCTTCTACGTGGCAGGCACTGTACCAGGTTTGTTCTGTGTCTCCCTCCATCTACCAAATAGCTCTACCAGGCAGGAAACGAAATGTTGCCATTTGAGTTGTGCAGCCTTGGTGACTGCCTCACAAAGAGCTGGTAATTTGTCAATGTCCCCACCACCTCAGGATGTAATAAGGCAGGATTCAGAAGTCCATTGGTGTTTCATAAACATTGAAGTGATGGTACATAGCAGGATGTTTTGGTGTATGTACATATACACTATGGAATTCCTAAATCAGTACTTAGCAGGCACATTGTCTCAAGACGCTTTTGTGTAATGTGAACACTTAAAAATACGTTCTTGTCAGCTTCCAAGCTTACAATATTTGGTTATTAACTGTAACCACCAAGTGATCAATAGTTTGTTTGAAGTTATTCCTCTTGTCAAAGTAGACCCTGGGTCTTCTGATCAATGGCTCCCCAATTCTATCATCCCTAGCCTCTGGACAGTACCATTTTCTCTCTGATTCTCCAAATTTTACTTTCTTATCCTCACGTATGGGTGAGAATATGTGGTAGTTTGTCTCTGCTCCCCGCTTGTTTTATTTTACATAATGTCCCCCAGGATCCTCCAAATCATTTACACAAGGACAGATTCCATTTTTCGCTAGGGTTAAATAGGACGCCATTGTGTTTGATATCATATTTTTTTATCTGTTCACCAGCTCACGGGCACTCAGATTCGTTCCACTTCTTGGCAATCATGAATAATGCTTCAAGGAAAATGAAAATACAGATATGCTTTGACACGCTGGTTTCATTCCCTGTTGTAGATTATTTCAAGGTGTGTTACTTTTGTTTATGCTGTGGAACGTTGCTCTAATGATATAAAGATGTGTTACTTTTGTTTATGCTGCATTTGTTCAACTCTGTGAAGCTGTGATTCTTTGCCTGTCTAAAACACCTGACAGGCTAATAAAGAGCTGAACACCTAGCAGCGAGGCAGGAGCAAGGATAGGCGTGGCTGGCAGGCAGAGTGTTAATCGAAGGAAAAAATGTGGAAGAAAAAAGGAATGCAAGGAGAAGGGGCATTGAGAACAAGGAGAGGCAATGCCAGGGTCCAGTCACCCAGCTACACAGATAGCCATAGAGTAAGAGTGAAATTAAAATTAAGATAAAGAGAAATAAGAAAAGGAAAAAGCCCAGAGGAAAAAGGTAGTCGGGATAATTTAAGAAAAACAGGCAAGAAACAAGCCAAGCTAAGGCTGGACATTCTAAGTAAGAAGAAGCCTCCATGTGTGATTTATTTGGGAGCTGGGTGGAGGGCTCCCCAAAAGAGAAAAACAACCAACAACAGTTTCCTTTGCATCTGCAGCCTGTAGTGGGATTACTGGATTATATGTTCTATCTTTAATTTCTTGAACTTTCACCCCGTTCTCCCAAATGTTTATGGTAATTTACACCCTCACTAACAATATGCAAGACTTTTGTCCCCCTCATCTCTACCAACACTTGTTACCTTCTGTTATTTTGATAATCGCCTTCTAACAAGCACGGGGCACTGCTCTATTGATTAGTGGTACCCAGGACTGTTCGTTTTCCTGTGGCCATTTGTTTATCTTTTGGAGAAATGTCTATGTAATTCCAATTTCTAATCATGTTCTTGCTTTTCTTATTATTGCATTTTCTGATTTCCTCGTCTAATTTTGGGTGCCAACTCTTTATATCCTGAGATGTAAATTCCGCATTTTTATTACATTGAGAGGTAGGGAGGCGCAAGCTAGAGAGCATGAAGAAAGAGGCAAGTGCAGGGACACAATGAGCTGTGTGACAGGATGTCACGCGACCACTTGACCCGTGAAAAAACAAACCTAGGCAGAACCACCTAGGTCAAGGAATGTCGGCTAACTCGCCTTCGTGATAATGGCAATGCTAGCTCATTAGTCTCATAGAATTGACTCTTCCCATCATGTAGCTGATACCACAACACATCTGACAAACTTTGATTCCCATTAACCTGACCACAGATGGGTGTGACTCACAGGGGATGCTTGAACTTACTCTTTGGGTATAGAAAGAGAAGGCCTGCAAGGCCGAGAGATGAGCCAACCTGGAGTCTGCCCGAGGGCCTAGCTATCAGAGGTCCTGATCATGCCCAGTCAATGAGAGGAGACCATGCAGTGCTGCCCAGGGGCCTAGCAACAGGAGGCTGTCAGAGGTCTTGATTGTGCCTAGCCAATGAGGGGCGACTATGCAGTATCAATGGATCAGAACACAGCTGGCATGCTGGGAGGAGGGGGATATAAGGCTCTCCCCATTGCTGAATAAATGAGTCTGCTTTGATTTGCTTGACCCTGCGCTTTCTCACCCCCTCCCTCGAAGGAGCCATCAGGACCCAGCAACATTTGAGAATGTACTTGTGTTTTATAATAAAAATCTCTCTAGGTGTCTCACTTTGCATGTATCCAAATTCTTTCCCTGGTGGTGATACAAATGTAGAAATACTACACAAAAGCCTCTGCTCGCCCCGCCCCACCCCACCCCTCAGGCTTCCTGGCCCTTACTCCTGGCAACATCTTCAAATGATGTGCACACACGTTCTCCCATTCTATAGATTTTCTGTTCTGTAGGTTGTCTTTACTTGATTGCTTGCTTTCTCGGCTGTTCAGAAGCTATTTAATTGTTTGATGTATATTAGTCTATTTTTTTCTTTTGTTAGCCGTGCTTTTGGGTAGGATTCCCAAATCATTACCTAAACCAGCATCATGGAGCTTCCAACCCATTATATTCTTCGATTATTTTTAGTTTCGTGTCTTGGGAATAAGCTTTTCTATTCATGTAGTATGAGATGAGAGTCAAAATCAGGATGCCCCATTCTTCGCTTGCAGGAAACACCAGAAAGATCAAACAGAACTCAATCAAAACTTGGTTTCAAGACACAAGACTGTTTGGGGATCAGTCACCATCTTGCCGATTACAGCAGCTCCTGTTGGTGGTTTATTTTACCAATATACTATCTCATTCCAGAAAGCAATTTGGACTGCTTTATATAGGTCTAAAAATGTCTTCACATAATTCCTGGTTTTACCGAATGCCAGGAAGGGCAGGTCTCTTTCCTGAGACAGGTTCCAAGAATCCAGACTCTAAGTAGTTATTTTAGTTTAATTCAAGTTGTTATCCTACAAAGCATCAGGGTTCAATCCCCACCTATCCAGCAGGAAAGCACTTTGAATGAGAAGAACAGAAAGATACTGCAAATCGCTTTGCCAGTATTTGAACAGTGCAGAAATACACATAGTGAGAAAGCCAGAGTTCTTTCAGAATCAGATGTTAACATTTTAGGCTTTCCAACACTAAGCGTTGACCAGGAGAGAAAATAAAGTTCACGGTCCTCCTCCCAGCCTTCTGGATCCTTGTTCCTTTGTTTCCAATGCAAACGGTCCATTTCCCTCCTTAGTCTGCTCTAGCCCCAGGTCCTCAAAAGGCTGAGCACTCCATGTGGGGCTGACCCTCTTGGCAAGCAGTGTATCATCTGCCCTCTAATTAGGTTTACTGGTCTCAAGCCTCAGCCAGGAGCAGGCTAGGACTTTAATGAGCAACCACCCTACCCTCACTGGTATCTGTGGTGTCAGGGAGATTGTTCCTAATGCTAGAGAAGTTATTTGTGCATAAAATAGAGTTTATAGCCACAGTGTTATTTGGAAACTAAAGTTTTTGAGCTTAGATTTCACTGGTGAATTTTGGAACCCTTTAGGAATAACTTTATTGAAATAAAATATACCACATATAATTTATATATTGTACAATTCACTCAAAGTATGTAATTCAATGGCTTTCAATTGCAACCAGCGTGGTAATCAATTTTAGTTGTTCTTTAAACAAATCCTGAACTTTGAAGTATGGCCACCCCACCTCTAGGCAGTCACCCATGTGACTTCGAATGTTTTGAACGTTTCCCTGTATGACAAAGTCACTGGACAGGCAGTATGCTGTAGGAAGCGAACAAGGAGCAAAGCCGGTCTCTACTCTTTGCTTTCCTGCCTATCACCCACGCAACCTCCAGCAGAACTCTCAGGGGCAACTGTAGTTTCTTGGCTTGTCAAATGAGGATTTTCCCACCTCCCTTTGTTAAAAGCTTCTTAACTTCTGCAGTCATTTCAGTTTTATAGCTAAGTTGAAGGAATAGGATAAAGACCCCTGTGTCCTTCCCCATGTGCCTTCCAATTGGGAGAATTCATTCTCTCCCTCCTTCTGTCCATGTCTGTCCACCTCGGTCCCCCTCTGTCTCCCTCCATCTCTCCCCCTCTGCTTGTATTTCTTCATACGTTGGAAATGATTTGCAGATACATCTTTTATCCTGAACATATCAGTGTCTATATCCTCAAAACGCATTTGGTGTCTGGGACCACAGAGAAAAATGCTGGAGAGCAGGTTTTGAACACTGAGGAAACCCTAATCCGCAGACCGTATTCAAATTTGCCGGTAGCCCCTGTAATGATGGGGCTCCCTTCTGTCTTCAGTCTTCTTTACTCTGTAATTACTTCTCAGGAGCTCTCTGCTTTCTGACCCTGGCATTACCCGATGGGATGGCTCGCAGTTTGGGATTCTCTGGACGATTGCTTTAGAAAGACACTTCTGAGTCTTTTTGCTGATGGCTGTTTGTCCCATCACTAGTGATGTATTACATCACACATCTGCCAGGGTTTTCTATATAAAAATCAGTTTTTTTTTTCTGCAAGGGTTAACTGTCTATGAGATCTTTGACCTGAGCATCTTATTTTCCAACAAAATTATTCCCTGGTTTTGGGGTCCTTTGGTGATTTGTAGCACTTGGCTATCATTGTGAAGATTGTCATACGATGATATTCTAATGTCTCTTTGCTCTTTCTAGGTTTATAGCTGTGCTCTATTGTAGGACAGGATCTTATCATCATTGTGGTGTCCACTGAATTCTATTTGTCAGTATTTTTGCTCAAATCATGGATTTGGCCAGAAGCATCTTCCTCACTCTGCTCCTGTGTCATTTGGACATGCCCCTCCTCCCAGAATTAAACACTTTCTTACTCTCAGGTGCAAAAAAGCTGTTGAAACTCCTCCTACCTTCGTAGTTCCCCAGCTCTTGGGACCGGTCATTCTCCAAAGAGCTGGGATTCCTTTCAGTGAAGAAAGGGTGTAGAAATTGATATGTGAGGACAAGGGGGGCCTGTTGCTCCTAGGACTCGCCACTTCTAGACTCTTCCAGAATAAAGAGCTAGGAGCTACAGGTGTTCACTCATTCAGCCTGCATGTCGTTTCTATTCCCTTCTCTCTGCCTGTAGAGAAAACATGAGGTCTCCAATTACAGGACCTGCCCCTAGGTTCATGCTTTCCTTTTCACATGTCTGGACAGTTAGAAATCTGGCTCCCTCTATTTACATATATTAACATATGTGGAGCCGGGCGGTGGTGGCGCA
Organism: Chionomys nivalis; assembly: GCF_950005125.1. Lineage (NCBI taxonomy): Eukaryota > Metazoa > Chordata > Mammalia > Rodentia > Cricetidae > Chionomys > Chionomys nivalis. The sequence goes on from NC_080110.1 coordinate 11,109,191, forward strand.
CGCCTTTAATCCCAGCACTCAGGAGGCAGAGGCAGGCGGATCTCTGTGAGTTCGAGTCCAGCCTGGTCTACAAGAGCTAGTTCCAGGACAGGAACCAAAAGCTACGGAGAAACCCTGTCTTGAAAAATCCAAAAAAAAAAAAAAAATGTGAATTCATATACTTTTTTTTTTTTTTGTTATTCTTCCTTTTTTCATCCCCAGAAGCTATGGTTTTCAAGCATTTTCACCTAGACTTCTCCACCTCCTCCTGTCCCCCTCCTGGCCACTCTCTGATGTTGTAGGTGGTCTCTTTCTGGAGAAGGGGTTAGCCCAGGCTGCCTCCCAAGCCTAGCCCCTCTCTCCTCACCCCTGCAGTTCTATGCAATCCGGCCTCACACCCAGCTAAGGCCTGTGGTGGGCATCTGGGAGACCCCTGAGACTTGATGCTGCCTTTTTGCCTTTCAACTTAATTTGAGGTTTGGGTGTACTCTGCTCGCTGTTTCTGCTAAATGTGTGGGCTTCAATGAGCTTCATTTGTTCTTGTTTATTGCCACATTGAGGAAATGCCGGGTGATTTAGAGCTAGTGGTGAACTCATTGCTCAGCTCCCTGGATGGTGTCCAAAGGAGAATGTTCTGCTGTGAAGATGAAGTGCCCGATCTATGGATAAAGAGGGTGGGGGTGGTTAGAAAGCACACTGCACCCATGAAGTCCAATATGGCTGCCTAAACAAGACTTACATAATGGCCATACCAGTCTGCATCCTAACATGGCTGGGGGAATCTCACAAGGCCCCATTCCTAAATGAAGAGCTATGTGTGGTTAATTGACTTTGGGTATATGGTGTGCTGTGGGGTAGGGAATCAGTTCTCTGATTCTGACAGACTCTGACCAGTCCCAAATGGACACGTGTGTGTGTGTGTGTGTGTGTGTGTGTGTGTGTAGCAATTATAGAAGAGATCATGAATCTAAGAGGGAGTTGGGGGACATGGAAGAAGTTGCAGGGGTAGGGAGGAGTTGAAATGATATAATTACAGTGTACTTCTGTGTGAAATTCTAAAAAGAAAAGTTTAAGGTTAATTTCATGAAGCTAAAAGCATAGTACCTCTCATCAAGAGTCACTTTTAATAGCAGAAATGTAATGAAAATTTTCTAACAAGGACGTGTACTCATTTTTTTTTTTTTTTTTTTTTTGAGACCAGGTTCCTCTGTTGCTTTGGAGCCTGTCCTGGAACTAGCTCTTGTAGACCAGGCTGACTTCAAACTCACAGAGATCCACCTGCCTCTGCCTCCCGAGTACTGGGATTAAAGGCATGTGCCACCACTACCTGGCTTTAATTTTTTTTTTTTTAATCAAAGTAGCATGCAATGCCATTCCTACCATAACAACCATACAGCGCCTACAGAGAAATGACCATCTTGAGATCCTTATCTGTGACTCAGGTTGTCTCTCTTTACTTCCTGTTATTTCTTCTGCTTAATATTTCATTGCTAGACAGCATGCTTATATTTCTTGATTTAGCTATTTTACATAATAGAAATATTTGGTACCTCAGCCTCAGCCAAATCCATGTTTGGCGATTGAGGAGGAAGATTATTCAAGATTCCACGTAATAACTGTGCTCGTGTGTTTTTTTTTTTTCCTGTTTTGTGCCACTGTCACCAAGTGCCTGAGTCTGTGTGGTTGATAACGAACAGAAATTACTGGCATATACCTCTGGAGCTGTGAAATCCAAAGTCCAGATGAAAGCCTGTGTCCTCTGTCACTGCAGGGGAGAAGGCAAGGGGACAGGGTGGAGGTAGGGTGGGCAGCAAAAGTACAACAGAGAGGGACTGAGTATACACGAGCAGGGTGAGCACAGGATGAACTCGAACTACATGGGAAGCCTACTACCAAAATAAGAGTATTGAGCTACACACGAAAGCAGAGCTCAGGCATGTAGTCAGGTCTTGACGGGTCACCTCCTATCTGCTGCACTGGAGATAAAGGATTCAAAACATAAAATTGGTGCACACAGCCAAACCATAGCTTCATGGCTTAGCATTGCCTTTTGCTTTTCTTTCTCTTTATTTCTGTTTTGAGGTAGCCCAGACTGGCATTGGACTCATGGCAATCTTGCCTCATCTTCCCAGTACTAGAATTACAGGTGGGTACCACCATGCCTGACTAAGTATTGTGTTTCAGTAGCAAAGGATGTATGCCTAGGTCAGCAACAGGGAAAGAAATGTCCAGTGAAGTTCAGAGAAGCAGTCAAAAGTTCCCAGAGTCCTCCTCTCCCATATATATATTTTTAGCATATATACAATTCTAGGCTTCTATAATGAAGCAGGTGTTCAGTACAAACCATGTTGTTGGTACAGTTTAGGCATAGTAAATCACTCAGAACTTAGCCTGCAAGCTAACACACCAGCCAGGAGCCAAAGGGCAGACAGTGTAAGCAGAACAGTTGACTTGTTATGCTAATGTTTTTCTGCACAATAGTTGTGTTAAAAAATTCATACTTGAGCCAAGTAATATTCCTATGATTAATTTCCAAGAAATATGAATAGGTCTTCTTTCTTGAACAGCTTTACCCTGAAGTCAACAATTGCCCCATTTAGGTTATTGTTATTGTGTTCAGTTGCTTAATTTTGTGTGGTAACTACTACTAATTATTCTCTGAAAACCTTAAAAGAATTGTGAAGGGGGTGGCAAGCAATGGGATTGGAAAGTAATCTGGGGCTGTCTTACAAGACGTCTTGTGTGCCGTGTGCTATGAACTGAACGTCAAATTCATCAAATTGCAGGTCCTAGTCCTCAATACATTGTATTAGGAAGAAGAGGAGCGGACTTTGGGAGGTAGCTGGACCACCTTGAGGAAGAAGAAAGAAAGATGAGGGACTCCATTCCTAACCAGTATTTGATGCTGGGCTGACCTGACAGAACTGGAAAGTTTGATGTTTAGAGGAGCAATGCCCCTTTAAACTTAGGGCTTATCTTTTTCCTGGGAGAATTTCAACTGTGTGTGTGTGTGTGTGTATATATATATATATATATCACAAATATGTTAAATATGAACAAAAAAGATATAAACAGCATCTCATATGGCCTAGCAGAGACTGACCTTGAACATCTAATTCTCCTGTCTCCCAAGAGCTAGGATTATAGGCATGTACTACCATGCCCAGGCAATGCAGTGCTGTCACAGAACCCAGGGCATGCTAGGCAAGCCCTTTACCAATGGAGTCACATTCCTAGGTCCCTTTATACCATTCACATCCACTTTCTTATCTGTCAACTCGGGAATTTTGATGGTACGCTTAGAAGTAACTATTTAGCGGAACTTTTACAGTTTGATGGCAGCCTATATGTGAAAGCATTAAACCAATGACAATTTCAGATTCTCCTTTAGCATAGAGTTGAGGGTACAAGCTTTTGACTTTATTAGTCTCTCATCTTTATTGTCCAGATGACTTCAAGCAAGCCATTGAGTATCCCCATCAATGTTCCTAAGACATGGCCCATTATGACTTACCTCTCTGCTCTGAGATCAATCCCTTCTTCTGGTATCAGAGTTCCAGACACATCAGCCTGTTCCAACTATGAAGGAAGCTACATCTCTTGAGGCCTTGCACATCCATTCTCTGCTCACTCAGGATGAGTCCCTGTCATAGGCTTCTCCTTCATCCTGTTGTTTGTCCTCATCCTCTGGGAAGGTAGCCTCTGTGCACTTTTGTATATGGCATGACAATTGCCTGGCCTTCCTAAAAGCAGATGTAATGTGGATGCTGCTTTTTTGTGGGGGGAGTCCCACTTAAACCCTGGCCTGTGGGTAGACACTTGGTAAATATTTGCTGACTGAATGAAGGAAAAAAATAACTCGAGTTCAGTGAATAAAACCCACAGAGCAAAGAAAGTATATTAAGTAGTTATAAAAATTAAGATATACTAACAACTACATCAGATGCTAAAGACTGTCCCCAATAAATGAAATAATTATTTGCTTTACCTATGGATTACACAGGAATCTGATCCATTAGAACACATACATAACTTACAAGCTAATATAAAAGCATTGAAAACGGTGCTTGAGGATAAATGAACATACAAAGGGACGGTCAGGTGAAGAGCTGGGATAAATATTTAGACCAGAGGGTGCTTTAAGGTTAATGTAAACAAACTGCAAACGTGATTCTATGATTGCTAGGGGCCCATGTCAAAATTCCAGTTTGATCAAGTCCATGATGGTCAGCACCCTGAGGGAAAGTCACTCTAGTTTTCTGGAGGTTGGGTGCAGGAGAATACATTTTTTTATAGCCTCCTTTTTCCCCCAATTGAAGGGGATTTCTTTGAAAAGACTGTATTTATTTTCTTCATAGCTCTTTGGGCAGCTTGGCAGCCTTCCAAAACCCGCAGCATTAGAAGGCCAGAGATCCTGTTTCCAGCGTATCTCCCCTTTTCCGAAAACTCCTGTCTCCCTGCAATTAAAAGACGAGTTATATAATTGTGGTGTTTCCAAGAGCTGGGGTGGTGGTGGAAAGCCCTAAATCTGATGGGTTCTCACTTAAGGTATCTGAACACCCCAACTGACCCTCCTCTTGTTCTGTCCACACCGGTACCCTTAAGGTCCAGAGTCCCTCAAGCTCAGCTCTTTACTTCAGGGGAATAGGGATACCTACTCAAAGAGGATCTAAGAATCAGATGAGCTTTGCCCAGCAGAGCCCACGTTCTGTAACTGATTCCCCTTGAATTTTTATTTTTATGTGTTTTTAAATTTATTTGTGACTTGTCAGTGTACTAAAGATGGTTTCGTAACCTCTAATCTTTCTATCTGACATATAGATAGGTGTATAAAACTTATCAGTGTCTATGCAAATACTTTCCCAATGAGTAGGAACTTGCCACACTCGTGCAAGTTAAAATGGGTCATGAAATTATGGCATTCATTGTCAAGAGTCAAGAATGCCTTCAAAGATGGCCTGGGTTGGGTTTTCTCACCTTCATAGTCTTTACCCTGAGGTTTGGGGGCCACCCCTCAGTTGACCTTAACTACTGTCAGAGATTGCTCCAGATAGATTCTCCGAAGATTTGTTTTGACTCCCGTCAAATTTCTGGGTTAAGAAAAACAGTAGTAACTCAGATTATAAGCTCGCCGATACCTGAGAAATGTCTCCTCGCCTCTTTAAGCCTTTCGAACCAGATTCTTCTGTTTGAGAAGGTTGTGAGAAATGCACAGCATGTTCACAGCCACTGCATGTGTGGTGGCTTCAGGGACAAAGTCACAGGAGGACTGAAGTGCATTTATTGTCTGCTCTTCAACACAGTCACCAGAGGAGTGCGATTAATTGGATAGTAATGTCTCTGTTTATTTTTTCTTTCTGAAAGAAAGGATTCTGGTAGTACAAGGAATCTAAAATTGGAAATTCTGTATGTGTCTCATTATGGCTTGTGGGACACAAAGGAACTAAAACAATGGTAGTTTAAAAATAAAGTTGATTTGTTTGCTCTGGTAGTGCCAGAAATATGGCTTCTCAGAGCAGTAAAAGGGGATTATAATTATGTGGTTGTAATGTAATAGCAAAAATATATCTAGCCTTGAACATCTTAGCTGGTAAAAGGTGGACAGAATTATACAGAGAAATCTAGGGTGTTTCAAATATTTAGATTTACTAGTTCATGGATATTGAATTAGGAAGGCTTCAATAGCCATACCTGCGACACTAGCTTGGTGGGTAGGATATTCTATTTTGAGCATTATTTTATATTGTCTGAAACAAATTTTTGCCTTTCAATGTTTGAAACCTGGATAGTGGCCACAAGGGCAGTCCCTCAAGGCCATAGTTTTTGCACTGTGAAATAGTGTTCCATAATCCTCCCCTGGGACGAACAACGGGACATTTATAGCAGCGTGGCATCAACATATGTATTCTATTATCCACAGAGCATTTGAAGTGAGCAATAATATGAAGGTGAAGGTGCCATTTTCTTTCCACGGAGTCTATGCGAAGTGGAAGAAGTCCCGAGTGAGTGTGTAAGGAGTGGACTAGGTCCCGAGTGAGTGTGTAAGGAGTGGACTGGGTCCCGAGTGAGTGTGAGTTGTTGACATGGGTACAGCACATCAGGAACTCCAACGCCTCAGGCCCATGGGAGCAGCAAAACCCTCACAGGGCAAGGCTCGGAGACACGGCCAAACCATCTTCTGGTACAAGTTTAAATGTTTACATATGATTGAGCACTCAGTTCAGAAATCATCAACCACAGCTTCCTCCTCTGGGATGACTGGAGCTTGCGATGGCTCCTCTGCAGAGACTTCCTCCCCAGCTTAGCGAACCACGCCTGCTGGGTCATCGGTGTACCATAAACCCGCCTTCTTATCCAGCGGTGTGTACGCCCCCATTCAGATGTGTAAAATAAGCACGCTGAGGTTCCAGGTCGCTGTTGCAGTTGATGTCCCCCATTAGAGCAAGCACAGCCCCCCGATCCCAGCCTTTCTTTCTGTGTGTCTATGTGTCTGTGTTTTCTACATCCTCCTCCTCTCCCCAGTTAGTCAACCCCTGAAGCTGTGCCGAGCACAGAAGAAATGCTTACAGGATTGGGTTAGACACACAGACTTTGGCTCCCTTAGCTCTTTAAGTCTTGGACTGGAGATTTTTACTCAATTCTTAAGGAAAGAAACCAAGGTTCGGAAGTCTAAATGACACCCGGTGTGTATGGTGGAACATACCCCGTAATCCAGAATGGTTGTGACGGGTTATTTCTTCTCAATGGTCACTCGTGAACATATGTGCAATAATTGTGACAGTCACCGAAGGACCGCTCACCACACTGTGAGGGAAGAGGGACACCATGACCTTTGTGACTGCTCAGGTCGTCTGTCTTTTTGGCTCTATCCCTGTGATACTTCCTCTAGAAGCTGTTGATGGTTGGGGACTCTAGATTTATTTATCTAGATACCTACATAGGTTGTTTCCGTGCCCTGGGGTTTGGAAACATGTGATTCTCATCTGTTGGAGTGTGAGCTGAGCCAAGTGGCTTGTTGTGGGGGGGGGTGACATTTTTATATTGCTGTAACTAGCTCTATGCCTGTACAAAGTGGGTACTTGTTGAATATTGCCTGATAGACTGAGAGCCTTTGTGGTCCATTTACGCTTATGTTACAATTAGAGCATCCTTAACAGTGGACTTCAATAATGCCGTAAAGACAACAGGAGAAGTGGTAGTTGCTGTCCACCGAGAATGAGGAACTCATCTGGCGAAGAGGAAGAGGCATCATTTGCTTGCCAACAAGCTGGACTCATAGATTTGACCTTCCTAATCATCTTTTTCCAGGCTGAATTTAGACCTTTAGACATGCAACAATGAAGTGATGTTTTCAGTTGTGCTTCTCGGCTAGGAGTCCAGCGCTGGCAGCGCCCTCTGTTTTAATCTCCAAAGAGTTGGGTTTTTGCAATCATTTGGGTTTTATTGTATTTCTGTACTTACTCGATAAAAATTCATGGAATGGAAAACAGCACAAGAGTGCTGATTTTAATAAGTGATCTGGGTTCATAAACTTGATTCAATTTAGAAAAAAAAGAGATGGAAATAATAAAGATGCACCAAATGAGGACGTTTTAGCCTTAATTGGACATATTGACTTTAGACCAGTTGACTGTGATTTCATTACCGAGCAAAGAATGAAATTTTAGAACATGTGTAAAATTTCAGAGATCTGTGGGAAAGGTTATTTTCTAAACAGAATATAAATTTTATCATTTTTATGATACATTAGGTACCATATGGAGACCTGCTTAGGAGATATGTGATAATGATGTACGGTCTTTAAATTTTGATTTTTTTTGTGTGTATGCAATGCTTTATGTAGATCAATCTAGAACGTCGTGTTTCCTTCCTTCTTCAAATAATTCTTCAAAGTAGGCAGAGCTTTTACCATCATAGAGAACCCATAAGCTTACGAAGGGGCAAAGCTATGTACACTCATTGGCTGGGACTGTTAGACCAAAGAACCACAGGTTCTCAGCTTCAGTAACACAACTGATTTCCCCACAAGTCTGGAGGCAGCAAGTCCAAGATCAAGTTGCTGGCCCGCTTCTTGAGGCCTTTTCCCTTGACCCATATCTGTGTCACAATATCTTCATCTGAAAGCACTGGTATTATTGGGTTAGATTTTCTCAGATGACTTTATTTTGTCTTAGATACCTTTAGTGTTCTTTTTTTTAATGATTATTTTGCATGGGGAAGGGCACACAGTCATAGCAGGGACATGGAGGTCAGAGGACAGTGTGATTGGTTTTCCCTCTCCCATGTGCATCCGGGGGATTGAACTCAGGTCAACAGGCTTACCGAAAGAGTCCTTGTCCACTGAGCCATCTCTCTGGCTCCTGTTGTTGTATAGCTACCTTTAAAGGGTCTACTTCCCAATGCAGTCATAGTCTGGGGTTTGAAGGGCTAGGACTTTATATTATAAAGTTTAGGGGCCTAAAATTCAAGTGATGTATTATGATATGATCCAAACTTAGTGATTTAAACCATTTTAAAGAAGCAATAGGACAGGTGGCAAAGAAGAAAGTCATAGTTAGGAGGCCATTGCAGGAACAGGTGTTTAGGAGCACCAGAAAAAATATCAGGGAGATGAGATGGCTCTTTCTTTGAAGCGATGGCTTGCTCTCTCCACCGCAAATAGAGTATAAGAAAACCAAACCAGAAATCTTGTGAAACCAAGCAACGCAGCTCTATGCTGAGGTTGGGAAACTAGACCAGGTGCATATTACCACTCTGGGAAATTGTATGGTGGCTGCTCTGAGTCAAGATGGTGACGGCGTCTTAAGAGCTTTAATTTCCCTAATCAGGTCATCCCGGGGACCAAAGGGTCTGGTTTCACATCTTCAAAGGTGCTGAGCCACTTTCTGCCTCTGCAGCCTGGAAAGGTTATGAAATCAGTTGCACAGAGAGACAGAATTAATGCCACTTGATTGAGCTAAGATCATCGTATTCTAAAAAAGCAATTAAAATTATTCTGACCTTTGGAAAAGTAAATCACCAATTTTTTTTTCCTGTTACATTTGAATCAGAGGGAAGGCAAATAGTGAATTTAATAAGTATGAATGAGTTATGTCATTAAAGAGCCTTTGGGAGATTTTAATGTATTTTCTTTCAAGGGTAATTTAACAGTCACAGAAGCCCAGATTTTTACATTTCCTTTTATGCTGAAGAAGATTGGCATTTCATGTATGAAATATACTACAAAGCATATATTCATGTGTCTTAGCCCAGATTTCATTAATAGCCTTTCCCCCAAGCGGTCATGGGATCTGTCACTTCCATTGTCCACACAGCAAAACATGACAAGAGGCAGAGCGACTTCTGAGCAGCAGAAATGTTGGCTGCATTGGTAGCTGGAGACCTCTGCCCTTGCACCATCTTGACAATGGGGATGCTGGCAGATAGAGACTGCTACCCTTGAATCATTTTCTTTCATGATCATGTGTTAGCTCCAATCATGAAATGACAAGGCCAGCTAAAAGATAAACAATTATACTTTTATTAAAAGGGAAAACTCACGCCACAAGTTCTGCTGTGTCCCGTGGGAATCATCCAGAGAGAGCGAACACCTGGTCCATTGCCATTTTTCTTCCTGGGCTCCAGGTAGCCATGCCTTAACTAGGTTCCACTTCTTAAAGATGATTGGTTAACAAAGCTTCCCCCATCACTAGGTGTTAGTCTTGGTTCTAGGATGCTGGTAGATGGGTACCGTTGTCCTTTATCACCAACATTTTAATGGAAGGAAACAAGCTCCAATGGTAAGCCCTTTGACCTGCAGAATATCTGTATAAAATAGAAACCACACTGACTGCCGTGGAGAAAATTAAAGCAGAGTCACGAGGAAGATTGTACCTCTAAAAATTTCTCCAGGGAAGGGCTTGGGGGCTAGAGTAGCAGAACGGACAACAAGGTTGGCACTGAGACGCCGATTTTGTTGCCCAAGTGCATTGAGAGTTCCAGAAATTTCACTATCATTGCCCCACTCTAAAAAGGAAATTTGGGGATTAATTTTTGACAGGTAAATTGTAATCATTTTATAGTATAATATTATGGCAATCAACTTGCTGACAGTGTGCACCAGGCAGCTCTGACATGCACTGTTCCATACATGTCACAGGACACCAAAAATGCAAAACCTTCCCTAGCTGGGTACTGATCATTGGTGTCCTGGACACAGAAAGAGCCTGGCAAAAATGTAGGTGTTCTGAATATGTTTAAAGGAATCTCGGCTAAGCCACGATGTTTAGCAGCTCACACGCATTGACAGCACCATCATCTTAGGGTATATTTAGCTCACAGAGCACCATAAACCAAGGCATATCTTGTGCAAGAATTCCCCCGGGCACATTTTCAGGTGGCATGTCACTAACTGTGAAGCTAGAGTAGCCCACTGGAAATTCTTATGTGATTAGAGACCTACAATCACAGTTAGAAGAAGAGTAAGGCTATAGGAAGAAATTGGAAGGCCTTTAGATAGAAGCATCCAGAACAAGTGAAAATAGTGATTCATTTCATTTACCCATTGTGATAATTAGTGTCTATCAACTTGATACAGGCTAGAGTCTCCTGGGAAAAGGGAACCCCAACCGAGGAATCGCCACTAGGTTGTATTGGTCTGCAGGTGAGTTTGTAGGGCATTTTATTGATTCTTGATTGATATGTGTGTGTGGGGGGGTCCTGCCCACTCTGGGCAGTATCACCCCTGGGCTGAGGATCCTAGTATATAAAAAGCAAGCTGAGCAATCCATGAGGAACAAGCCAGGAAACAGCATTCCTCCATGGTCTCTGCTTGAGTTCCTGCCTCCAGGTTCCCGTTGTATTCCTGCTCTGACTTCCCGTAGGGATGGACTCTGACTTGGAAGTGTGAATGACACAAGCTTTCTTTCCCTTCTTTGGTCAGTGCTTCATCACAGCAGCAGAAAGTAAGTGAGGATTCTTGCCCGTTCTCACTTCTGATCGCTCGAAGTTGTACTTAAATTCCATCAAACTTTCACGTGTACTGATTTTTCTTCAACTAGAGAGCCAAACTTTGAAATGCTGTCAGTCAGTGGTTTGAAACAATTCTTCTAAGACTATTTATAACATATTGTTTCATGTGTGTGCGCATGCATGTGCACATAACGTATGTGTGCGTGTTTCCCTTTGCAGATGCGGGAACACACAAGCGTAAAAGCAAAACAGAATCTGTCGCATGTCTCCATGAGTAAGTGCTTGGGAGAATGATTGACAGATGGAGTTAGAGGGGTATTATTAAAATTCATGAACCAGAGACTTTCCGGTGTGTAATATTCAAAGATGCAATGGGTTCTAAGTGTCTTTGACATGTTCTCTAACGCTTTAAGCGTCTTGGGGAAAAATGTTGAAAGTCTGTCAGGAACATACTGGATTTTCCTATAGCATATGGTGATGAACTAGAATATCGTTTTATGAGAAAATACTGCCATGCTGGATTTCCGGCACAACATATCATACTTATTCTATATTTCTCTTTGGCTGTTGTCTTTCTTTTCTGCCTTTTGCTTGTTTTAATAGAACGGATTTTACTCCTGGTTTTGGGGAGAAAAGTCACTGTTTCCTCTTTTCTTTCTTTTTCTTTTGTCTGTCTCTTTGTTTTCAGCCCTTCATCCAGGGCCTTTTGTTTTCTGCAATGAAGCATTTCTACCGAGTTCCTACTGAGGCATGAGCTTTGATCCAGTTTTCGTTTCGACTGCACTAAGAGTTTTCTTTCTTTGTCTCCTGCATGGCTTGCGTGCGGTCATTTCATCCTGCCTCTGAAGTAGTTGCTTTTATCTCGGGCCTGGCTAGGTTGCAAGAATGGCAGTGGTTACTTATTCTCCAGCTTGCATTGGGGAAAAAAAAGTCCATTTTCATTTCAAGAAGATGATAACTAGAAAAACAACAAACGCCACTGGGCCCTCTTACCACATTCTCTCTTTATCCCCCTGAGCTCCCTTTTCACATTGGCCATATTCCCAGAGCTGGCCTAACCTACATCACCCAGTTCCAGGCTGTTGTGGGCTGGCATCCCCCAGGGATGTCTGCTTGAGAAGCTCAATTTACAAATTCTCGGAACTGTCATATTAAACTGTTTCCTGAGGCAACTAAGGACTAACACGCCATTACCCAAGGGCTTTGACTGTCTTCGAATTTTAGAAGTCTTATAGGTGTTTCTGGTTGGGCTGTGAATTTCAAATTCTTTGCTAGACTCTCTCACTGATCAAAACCTGGTGAGCTGGAATAAACTGGTCCTCAAGACAGCTCGTAACATCTGTGAGACAACATATAATTTCGTTCCCTCCCGTCGTCCCCTCCCCCTGCCCCGTGAAGATGATGAAATTTTCTCCCCAAAGGCACTTTCAATTCAGTGAAGTTAAAGTTTCATACTGGAAAATGTGTTGAGAAAAATATGGCTGAAACTGGATCAAAACTTCCCATGATTCCCAAGGGTGGTGAGGGGAGCAAGTGTGGATTTGGCTCAAGTAGGGCCTGGAAGTCTCGGTCTTTCAGGGCAGTTAGGATCTGAGTGTCAGACCAACATTCCCTGCAAGACAATAACCATCCAGAATAATAGTTTGCATATAACCCCCGAAACTGAAGCTGAAAATAACAACTGTAAACAGAATTTTCAAAGTTATCATTATGAGGTCAGGCTTTGGAGGAGACGTTTGGAAATGGGGAAATGTAAGAAAATCTTTGGTCTTCACTCAAATCCACTAAAAACTCTGTTGCAAATGCTATTGGCTTTTCCTTGCTTTTGAAGAGACTTCTATATAGGACAAATATATATGTTCCTTTCTTCCTAAAAGAAGTTAGCAGAAACTAAAATGCCTTTTTGACATGTCCCAGCCTAATTCTCTTAAACAGTGGTTCTCAACCTATGAATTGTAACCCCTTTGGCGGGGGCAGGGGAGTCCCATACCAAATATTCTGCATATCAGATATTTACGTTACGAGTCATAACTGTAGCAAAATTACAGTTAGGTGAGGGGTCACCACAACATGAGGAACTATATTAAAGGGTCGTTACTGCCAAGAATCAGATTCCAAGTGGCTCATCAATACCAATGGTATCATGATAGAAGCATGGGTAAGGAGGGAAAATTGTCTTAGAAATATGCACATGAAATCAGATGGCACTACCCAGGACTGTGACAAAGACCTTGGCTTGCTTTCTTCTCCACTTTTACTGTTCCTTTTCTTGCCCAATTTCTGTGATATTAGGTTCAATCTGTTTTCCATAATAATAACCATAACTTTATATCTTTTCCTTTGTAGTTTCTTTCTGGAACTTGAATCTCTGGAGAAGTGCTTAGATCAAGACTGTAGCTGTCATTGAGATCTCTAAAGTGCAGTCTAGTGGGTACGCAAATTATTTCCTTGTCAAGCATAATGGTGCCTACTTATAATCCCAGCTCTCAGGAGGCTGAGATAGGAGCATCGTGGAGGCCAGCCTGGACTACATAGTGGTATTTTGTCTCAAAAGATTGTTTTCCATCATAAAGTTGAGCAGTTAAGATCCACTAGAATTTATTTTGCCATATTGTATACACTTTGTTACTAGCTATACTAGGCTTAGAAACCTCCAAACCTTTGAAAGAGCTGGGTCCCCCCTCTCTGGAAAATTCTTTGTTCTAGTTCTGGCTTACTGGTACTGATTGGTTAAATCACAACTCAAATATAACTTCTTCTGGTAGGATACCTTTCAACAATATTACCAACCCTGTTTATGAGACTTTTAAAGAAAACTGCCATACAAAATGACCCTCCCAGCCTTAGAGTCTCCAGGGCTAGGAGAAAAGAGGGAGAAGTGGCACCATCTCCTTACCACGGTCCTCCCTGGACCTTCTGTGTGTATCTCCCTAGCGCTGTCACTTTTTAAAGACATGCTTTGTGTGGAGAATAAAGAACCGGGATCTTTTTATTTTGCAATCCTGGGCCAGCTTCCTACTGGGAGCTGATTGACCTTTCTTGATCGTCACCTTTTGGTTATCACACAGAAGGGTGTAAATTAGATTATTTTCCTTTCTGGAAACAAAAGAAAAAAGAAAGAAGAATATAAATAAATATCAATGCAGGCTTTGTTTCGTTTTTATGTTCACGTAGTCAATTATTACTTCCTTTTTCCCTGATGTGAAAGGTGTTTTTTGAACCTTTAAGTATTAATAAAAAAATACAATCTAAGACAATTTATTATAATTTAAAGGAGTAAAGAGGTCCTTAATTTCAAGATGCCCATCTGTTGTTAGCAATAGAAATTACTTTTCAAGTGGCAAAAACCACTTTCTGTATTTGTTTTTCATTTCATCCCCTTTACTTTGTGACAGCTTGGGAAGAGAAAACAAGGTCTGGGGAACCCAAGTGATCCCCCAGATTTACAGAGTTGGTCATGAAATTCTGGATTTGGAGAGCTGGGGCTGAAAATATACATGGCCTTTCCCCTGGCTTTTAATGTCATGGCATTTTCTACTGGCTCACGAAGTTTGTAGGCTATCTCTTCAAAATATCTCACGTATGGAATGAAGAATCGACTCCTCAGCATCTTTTTTTCTCCTCTTGACTCAGGTTTTGCTTCCACAGGAGGGAAGAGAAGAAAATGAATTTATTAGAACTGAATGCTGAGATAAAAAAAGACACATAAGGATGATCAGTCAAGGAATCTCAGGGTTGGAGGGATGGCGCCACATTTAAAGGCACTGGCTGCTCTTCCAGAGGACCTGGGTTTGATTTCCAGCACCCATATGGGGATTCACAACCATCTGCAACTCCAATTCCAGGGCATCCCATACCTTCTGGCCTCCTCAGGCACTGGGCATACAATGTTCACAGACATCTATGCAGGCAAAACTTTTATATGCATAAGATAATAATAATGATGATACATTTATGAATACCTTTTCCTAAAAACATCTGAACTGTGCTAGCTTGAATTTAAATTGTGTTTTATTATAACAGTAGGCTGGTTTTTGTAGAAGCAAGTTATTCTCTATTCTAACAATGTCATATATACTGATCATATGTCACTAGCAACAAAGGATACTGTTTTCACAAATGAGGATGGTGCCTGAACTTTCAGTACACAGAGTTTCAATCTCACATGCTCTTATGTTTTCTCAGTGAATTAACAGAGTGAGGTGGGTTTGATGTTAGAGATAATGGTAATTTTCTTGGAGAGTGGAAACTTCCAGAGCTCATGTCCAACTTAAAGGTGGTCTGTATTGTTCCCCTCAGGGCTTCTAAGTGAGAATTTGTGCCTCAGGCAGTGTATGGAATCCTTTAATTAAAATTTGGAATTCATTTCAGCATTTGGTATCTGACTTCCATAAATATAAACCACCCCTGGCAGGGACTGGGTTCTGCCTCAGAGAGTGGATGCCTTCATTAGAGAGCATAATTTAAAATTTTCATTTCCAAATCAGAAATGACATCAACACTCTGAGAACATGAGGACAACCTATGAGACATAAATCTCCCACTGAATGTCTGTTCTCAGATGTCTCAAGGGCATCATTTGGGGTGGCAGTCACAGCAAGCTGATAGTCAGCTGTACTGTGACTGTCAGAGGTAGTTGCTATAGACATGAAGTTCCTAAGGCTCGTGGGTATAAGGCCTGGTGACCACCCAGATGGTGGATCTAATCACTGAGAGGTGATTGAACACTGAGGTCTCTGACCTAATCAACGGATTCATCCATTGGGGACTCATAGTTTGATGGCGCTACTGGAAGGTAGTGGAAAGTAGTGAGTGAGTCCTGGTTGGAGGAGGTAGGAGCCAGGGAGCCTGCCTCTGCTGAGAAGACAAGTGAAACACAGAGACACAGAGACACAGGATAGTACCAGGAGGGCAACTCAGTGGATTCTGAATACTGAATTTACCTGCGTTTATTTTACATATACTTTTATACCCCAATACAAAAGGCAAAAGACTGCTTTAACACGACACAAAGGATAAGCAGAACAGTTACTTGCTTCAGTACATGAAATATGAAGCCATTATTTCCTGAGTAAAGCCTTTGATGTCCCAGGCAGGATATGCAATGAGCACACCCTGGACCAAGCGTCCTGCAGGCAGTCACTCCCTGTGTGGAACCTCCTAATTTAAATGAAGGAGCACAGGAGTATGCTTGAACTCTTTGACCAGCAAAGTTACACTTATGAAGTAGCAACAAAAATAATTTTATGGTTGGGGTGAACATCACACAGCCTGAGGAACTGTATTAAAGGGTATTAAACTGTATTAAAGGGATTTAGGAAGGTTGAGAACCACCGATACAGATGCTTAGTCTCTGGTCATATATAGCACTGTCTACACAATTTAAAAGACCCTTCCAATGACACCCTTGAAGGATATTGTTAGCAGAATCTGTGAATCTGTTAGCAACAGGTTAATTGCAAAGCATCAGAACTTCATATACACATTGTCAAAACTAGATGGACGTGTCTCATGGGCCAGTTCTTAGATTTAAGAATTAATTAATGTCTTATCATCATTTACTTAGAAATCCACATGGAATAACACATATAAACTTTCATAATTATCTGTTAGGGTAATAAAAAGGTTCAGTTCAAAATCTTTCCTTTGGTTGATTAGAGAATCCCATTTTCTTATTGAACACTCAGGTAGCTTACATCACCACCTCGAATACAAAATAACATACATTAATTTCTGTCTCAGCATGTAGTATAAAAATCCATAATTCAGATTTAGAATCATTGAAATCATAGAAGTATATATTTAAACTCTTTGATTTTTTTATAAGAAATTTATAACATTGGTGCCTATTTTTACTCTCAAAGTGTTTTGTGTATGAAATACGGAAGGCTATTGAGGACCTTCTATCTATACAGAGGGACCTCTAGAATGTCTTTACAACCAATTTTCCCCTGAGGACATGAATTGAGAAAAGAACTGTGAGTGTAGAGCCTTGAGGAGAGACTCACCCAGTCATGGAGGAAGTACCCAACTGTCTTCAGATCTAGACAACGTCCTTGGAAGTACCCTGTTTCCAGAGGGCCAGACTCAGGGAGAGGCTCCAGCTCTGGGGATTGGTTTGAGTAGCCAAAGTTATGTGATCCAGGACAAACTATGTGAGCACGCTGCGTTCCGCTTTCACAATCTGTGGAGGGAAAATAATAAATCCATCACCATTATAAGAAAGTTGAGTGGATTAAATGAGGTATAGGATTTGACACAATGTTCTATCAAATAAATGCTCTAAAACACTTAGCTATTTTTCCCCCACTATTAATAGCAGGAGAATAGGACTCACTGTCTTCATTTTGTCATTAAGCCAATTTAATTATTAGCATTTAGCTTCATTCTTTAAATAACCTCTCTTCTGTATTAGATGAGCAAAACGTAGTCACTATAGTTATAAGTCATTGGTACATACAGCAAAAGGAAGAAAAGACTCGGTCTCACCCAGAAATATCATCGGTCTTTATGATATCAACCCCTCCACATATAAAAGGAAACATTTCCCCTGTAAATATGTATCTATGATGTATAATCACATTTATACCACAGCAAAATTAATGACTCTACATATGTTTTATATTCCTTGACTTAAGTTTTGACTTGTCCATTCAGAATCTTTTAAGTCTTCATCCAAATTACTGTTAATCTCTGTGTCTGCAAAGGGCAGGGGTAGGGGTGGGGATCAACTTCGTGGTTTCTATCACTTGCTGTGAGAATCGAACCTGAATTCATAGGAACAGACACACTTTATTATAGATGACCACGTCTCGCACAGCTTGGATCCTGGAACCCTGGTTGGGTGCCGGGAACGAATGGAAAAAGGACGGACACACATCTGATGAAGCCGAGACACTGATGGGGTTCTCTGACATCACCTCTACTACAGCCTTAGAACCTCAGCACAGTGGGTGGGGTCAGCTAATCTCTGCAGGTTTGTGGCTCAGACTGTAAACACGGGAAGAGAAGGAAGCTGCAGGTTTCCAGTCTTTGCACACATTGGTCAGTTCTTTATAAACACTCATGCTCAGGCTCCGGAGAACAGATCTGTCCTTCCCCCTAGAGCCTGGACCATGTGGATAATGACCTTCAATAATGCCAAGGTAAAAATTGACTTAAGACTTCACTCACTCTGGACTTCCTTACAATCACTATGTAGGAATCATCTTCCAAAGATTTCATGTTAAGGACTCTTGGGCGCATGTGTGTGTGTGGTGTACAGGTTCAGGTATAGATGCCTGTGAATGTGTGTGGAGGCTGGGGGTTGACTTTGGGTGTCTATCTCTATCCCTCTACCTTGTTTTTTGAGACACAATCTCTCGTTAAACTTGCAGCTCACTGTTATAACTTGAGTGAGCTGGCCAGGAACCCACTGTGACCCATTTGTCTCCATCCTAAAATGTTGGGATTATTATAGGCGCAAACTGCCACCTCTGGATTTTACATGGGTCCTGGAGATCTGACCTCAGCTCTTCTTGCTTGCTCAGTTAGTACTTTCTTTGCTCAATTAGAGCCATCTCTCTAACCCTTTAAGGACCTTTGTAAACGGGGAGATATCGGGATGGAGTGTGGGTCTAGCCCCATTCCTAATCTTTCTCTGCTACTTGGACCTGTGCTTTAAATTCTTCCAAGTTGCAAAGCCTAGCAGAAGCCCACTTCCCTGGGAAGAATTTGATCACACTGGGAGCAAGAACTGTTCATGCTCCCTCTCCGTCCACACACTATGCCTTGAGCTTTGAAACTAGATGAAGTAGCTCGAATAATAAAACTCCAGAGACAGATGTTGGGTTTCAACCTGAAAACCAGAAAAGCAAAGCAGCCAAGCCACTAGAGAAGTCTTACCTCTACCAAGGATGGGCAACTGCAGACTAAGCAGACTAAGCCTCTCTCCTTCCATTTATTATTCCCTCTAGTGCTGGGGTTAAAGGTGTGTGACTCTCTAGGACTGGGATTAAAGGTGTGAGCCACCACCACATGAATTTGTTTCTGCATTCATCTTGAAATCACAGAAATCCGTCTGACCCTGTCTCCCTAATCCTGGGATTAAAGGTGTGTGTCACCATTGCCTGACCTCTAGGGGCTTTAGCTTTGTCTCTGGCCTCCAGGCAAGATTTATTGGTCAAAATACAAATAATGTACCGCTCCAGATTCTAGAAGAGTCCGTGTAGGAATGCCCACAACCCCAGGGGACGCTAACTTGATATCCTAAATGAATTCATCACTCTTTTACTTAGAAGAGGTGATTGATAATTTTTTAATGTATTATAGCCTGAAGCATATTAGAAAAAAAAATCTTGTCTTTGCTTTTATGTTTTGTGGGATTAAGCATTTTTTCATCTCGCCGGCATGAGCCGTCTTGTTGGTGTCAGTACAAAGTGTGTTAGAGAAGAGGATGAAAGACACTCTCTGAAGAGAAAGCTCTCCAGCGATGGCTCTAAAGTCACCATCTAGCTCAGCTGTGTAATTAGAACCTCGATGAAACACACACAGTAAATGAGGGTTTTTGGAGAAGCCTTCCTTTCCTGCTTCCCTCTTTTGGAAGAATAATTCACTTCACTGAAGCTGACAGAGGCAAGGAAATGTACCAGGCCTGAAATTTTGTTGGGAAACAATGAAGGTTCTGACTTTCCTCAGATACAAATTGTGCAATTAATGGGGAACTTGGCTAGAGCCAGGATCGCTGACAAGATGTAGCAAGAGATTTTGAACTATTTTTAGCTGTTAGGCTGTTTGTGTTTAATCGTGTTTAACATGAACTTACGTGGAAGCTGTTCCTCTAAACTGTAATGACAAAATAGCTGGGAAACATCCAGGTTTTAGAAAACAAACAAAATAACACATGCACGCATGAAATCAGATACCTAACACTGAGGAAAAAAAAAGAAAGAAAAAAGAAAAACTTAAGTTAACTCGCAAAAAAAGAAAGAAAAAAGAAAAACTTAAGTTAACTCGCAAAAGAAGAAAGAAAAAAGAAAAACTTAAGTTTACTCGCTGGTTTCGATAGGATACAGTTGTGTTAGAATATGTAACATTTTGCTGTTTAAAAATTCTTTACGTGTAAAACTGTTCTTATGGATGAAAAATTCTCATTTATAAAATAGCTGATTAATCTGTTTTTCTCCTTCTTGGCTTTCAAGTGTATCTACGTAGCAGATAGTCTTCTGTAAATTTTTTATCTGGTAGACAAAATTAGAGGAATAGCTCTAATAAATAAGAATGATTTTTAATTAAATTAATTTAATTAAATTTTTAAAAAAGATCCTTCTAAAGTCCTTGAAAATGCTTGAAAACAATGTGACTCCCCCCCACGTGTCGTGGTCATCCGTCTGTCCGTGTCCCGTCGTCCCTGTAACCCCTCCCGCCCCCCCCCCCCCCCCCCCGTTCCTCTCCCGTCCCGTCCCGTGTCGTTGTCCCTCCCCCCTCCAGCCTTCAGTGGATTGCTTCTGTTACAACCTCTCTGGCATCACTTAGTCTTGCAGGGTAGTAAGAGGCAGTTAGCAAGGAAGGTCGTCCCTGTTGAGTACTGCCTGCGTACCACACATCTCCCAGGAGTGGGCGCCTGGTCATGGGACCTGAGGCACCTGAAACAATCATGCTAACAGGCCAGGATCTATGATCAGTTGTTTCCCGCTGGCGAACGCTTCAGTCAGATCAAAGAGCAATCTCAGCAGCTCCCCTGCAATTGGAGCTTAAGCTTCCATCTTCCCTTGGACTCCCTTGCAAACCCTCAATTTCCCGGTGGCTCTGCTCCCTGCGGCTTTGGTACATGCTCAGATTCTCAACTCCTCAGTGCTAGAAAGGTTGCTTAGCAGTCCAACTTAGGACTTGTCTGAGAAATCAGACACTCCCGTGTTCTGGCCGGAAGTTGGAGGGAGATTCAGGCCGGTGAATGAGACCCATCAGTGTGGCTATCTGTGGAGAAGGATCTCTGTAATTCGTCCCCATATTGCTTTCTGTTCACCTAACACAGACTTCAAGGAGTGTGTGTGTGTGAGTGCATGCGTGTACGTGTGTGTTCACCCGTGCAAGTTCGTTCCAAACAATACCCTTATGGCTTGTAATAATACAAATAACAAAATGACTCACATACAAGGATTCAAGAGCAGGGAAAACAGTACCCAACCCCTCCCAGGCCCAACCCATTCCCTCTATTTCTGCTTCCAGAATTTGTTTATAAATCTTTCAACACTTTACCTTCTTCATTCTAAATAATGCCTAGGTATTTTTAGAATTTAGATGTCTCTCGACTGCTTTACTAATTTATATGTATAGCATATTTAATTAAATCCCTTTTAATTTTTGACTCTGCTCATAGCCAGACCACATGGTACACGGGTGCCTCTTCTAAAATGTTCCTTTCCCTGCTGCTAATATTACCTCATTTTCTTCTTTCTTTGCTTTGCATTCTTTAAATAGATGCCTAGTGATAAGTATCTACCTGATGTTTTTGAACATTCCGTGCTAAACGCTGCTGTAAGTGATTTATAGGTAAGAGAGGTTAAGGGATTTGAAAGCAGATGGGGCATGCTGCTTTTCCCCTTGAAGGGGGATGGCTCATATTCCACAGTGTCTGTCCCCTGCCTAATTCCTTATCTTTTCATCTTGTGTATTTTACATCCCAGCCTCACTGTGCCTGGCTTAGATGCTAGAAATGATAAGGCTCCCCCAGTTCTGTGCCCTCCTCACAGATGTGTCCTTCTCACACAGAACTGTGAGCTCTGCAAAGGCCAGGTCTGCTCGGTCTTGCTCTGCGCGTTCCTCTGCTTGGGATCTGTTTTATGAAGTTTATGGCTGTCTTGGGGACGATGTCTCGAAGGGGAATAATGATGACGTGAATGTGGACGTACATATTGAATGATGCAGGCTGGGAAAATTCTCGTTTTTATATATAGCTACAGAAGGTCATGTCCAGTTTACCATTAGGCAAAAGGAAAAAGGGAATAATTTTATAGGAGCGAGCAACTCATCACCCTCGCTGAGGTCATCTAACCTGTATTTCCCATTCATAATCTTTAGCGCATCTCCTTTGAGATAGGTGTGTGGTTGAACTCTACCACAACCCACTTTAAAACAGAGATTGTTGCATGGGATATGGAGAGCCAGGAGCCAGGTCAACATTCCTTTTGTTCAGCGAGACCGGTTTTGTCCCATGCTTTTTCAGACCCCGGCCAGCTGGCCTTGGTGAGTTCCCGATAGAACATCCCCATTGCCTCAGTGTGTGGGTGCACCCCTCGCGGTCCTGAGTTCCTTGCTCGTGCTCTGTCTCCTTCTGCTCCTCCTTTGGATCGTGAGACTTCAGTCCAGTGCTCCAATGTTGGTCTCTGTGAGGACTACTGAGAACTGAAGAACAATGGCAATGGGTTCTTGATCCTATTGCACGTAATGGCTTTGTGGGAGCCCAGGTAGTTTGGATGCTCACCTTAATAGACCTGGATGGAGGTGGGTGGTCCTTGGACCTCCCACAGGGCAGAGAAACCTGCTTGCTCTTTGGGCTGAGGAGGGAGGAAGACTTGATTGGGGGAGGGGGAGGGAATGGGAGGTGGTGGCGGGGAAGAGGCAGAAATCTTTAATAATTAAATAAATTAATTAAAAAAAAAGTAAAAATCATTCAATAAAAGTCATTTTACCCTAAAAAAAAAAACAAAAAAACATTCCTTTTGTTCCTAATTGGATTTTATTTGTTTGCTTCATTGTTCAGTTTTTTGAGACAGGGTTTCTCTGTGTAGTCCTGGCTATTCCTAAGTGTGTCTTTATAAGACACCTGGATTTTAAGACTCAGTTTGATAGCTGCTGACTAGATTGAGCCTTTCCTTATTTATTCCTTTATTAATTCATTTTGGGTTTGGGTATCAGGACTGTGCTACAGTGTTTAAGCTGGCCTTGTTATGCAGCACAGGCTACAGCCGCTCGGTGCTGGGTTTACAGGTGCCACTGCCCCTGGACAACTTCTCATTTCATTAGCAGGAGATGAAGAGATACGGTCTGAAGCAGACAATTAGTTACCTTCCTGGACCAGCTCTCTGTGTGGGGATTTTTCTTCTAAACCCCTGCTAGCAAAGGAGGGAAGATCCTGTTTTTCCTTGCTGGCCTCCAACCCTTCCCACCTCTCATGCCACCAGGGCTCCATTTTGTACTTCCCCCATGTTGTAATAGGAGCGGCAGGGCTGCGTCCCCGGCACCCGGCCGCCCACATGGCTAGCTTATGTCCCGAAATAATTACACGGAAACTGTATTCTTTTAATCACTGCCTGGCCCATTAGCTCCAGCCTCTTATTGGCTAGCTCTTACATATTGATCTAACCCATTTCTAATATTCTGTGTAGTACCACGAGCTGGCTTACCAGGAAAGATCTTAACCTGCGTCTGTCTGAAGTGGGAGAATCATGGCGACTCCTCACTGGGCTTCTTTCTCCCAGCATTCTCTTCTGTTTACTCCACCCACCTAAGGTTTGGCCTATCAAATGGGCCTAGGCAGTTTTCTTTATTAGTTAACCAATGAAAGCAACAGATAAAATACAAGAACCACCTCCATCATTTCCCCTTTTTCTGTTTAAACAAAAAAGAAAGGCTTTCATTTTAACATAGTAAGATTACATATAGCAAAACAGTTATCAAGCAAGAATTACAGTTATAATATTTATATCTATTTTATCATAACTAAGGAAAACTATAACTATAACTAACCATTCTTTAACTCCATCAAAGACTCCAGAAGGATATAATATTACCTAAGCAAACAAGAAATAAGAAAACTCTAGAAATGACAGATACATCTTGCTGCCTGGACAGTCACCCAAAGTTCCTCTGTACCGTTGGGGCATCCATCTTCAGCCTTTAGGCCCATAGTATCCAGCAGACATTTTCATCAAGCAGGAAATTTCAAAGACAGTTTAGTCACTTTTTGCTGTGTCCTGCAGAATGTCTTGCAGACTCTTTTATGAGTCAGGGCGCCACTCTGTTGTAATAGGAGCGGCAGGGCTGCGTCCCCGGCACCCGGCCGCCCGCATGGCTAGCTTATGTCCCGAAATAATTACACGGAAACTGTATTCTTTTAATCACTGCCTGGCCCATTAGCTCCAGCCTCTTATTGGCTAGCTCTTACATATTGATCTAACCCATTTCTAATATTCTGTGTAGTACCACGAGCTGACTTACCAGGAAAGATCTTAACCTGCGTCTGTCTGAAGTGGGAGAATCATGGCGACTCCTCACTGGGCTTCTTTCTCCCAGCATTCTCTTCTGTTTACTCCACCCACCTAAGGTTTGGCCTATCAAATGGGCCTAGGCAGTTTTCTTTATTAGTTAACCAATAAAAGCAACAGATAAAATACAAGAACCACCTCCATCACCCCCACCATTGAAATTCTCTGTAGTAGTTTCTAGAAACTGCATCTTGCTTCATATGCCAATGACAGCACAGAGGGAACACCAGCTGTACCTTCTCGGCAAGGCCCCCAGTGGGATTACTGCTCCCATCATGCCCCACGAACAAGGGCTCTAGTCCACCATCTATATATATCCAGAAAATATGTCTGACCCTCTTTTATTATATTCTCTGGCCATGGGACAGAAGAGAGTCATGTGACGTTCCTGACAGACCTCAGGTTGTTTTGAACTCTGCTTCTCTTTTTTTTCAGAACTGATATCATGTCTGGCCTTTGAGAAATGATTAATCCTCTTACCCTATTTATCTGTGATATTTTAAAGCATATGTGGCTAAGCATATCCTCTTAAAGCAGATACTTTATCCTTTTCCTCAGGATACCAATGGATGGTATATGGATGTTAATTTCTATGTTTCCCATGATTTTAGAGCTGCGTAGAGTTTCAGAGAATTTCTTACCTGCTTGTTCTTATAGATGAGGGAGCTGATGCCCAGAGTGGTACCAAGCTGGGCCTACAGTGAATCATCTCTTAGAGGAATGGACTTTGTCCTTCTCACCCAAGGTCTATTGCTCATACCACTCCTTTTGGGGTTGATTGACTTGAAGGAATGTGCACTGAGTGTCCTATACCACAAAACAACCGTGTGTGTGTGTGTGTGTGTGTGTGTGTGTGTGTGTGTGAGAGAGAGAGAGAGAGATTCTATTAATGTAATAGAGCAGACTCCAAAGGGTCATAAAAACTCCTTTAAGAGTTGAGATTTTGGCCTCTTTTGCAGGATAGACTGTTACTTTTGATACAAGCCTCAAACTCGCTCTATAGCTGAGGCTGAGAATGGCTCTGAGTCTCTAAACTTCCTGTCCTCAACTCCCAAGTGCAGAGATTGCAGGCACAGCTCACCACATACCCAGTTTGCAGGGAGAGTTCTGACCATTTAAAAGCCTTGCTTGTCAGGTGCTGTCTTAGTTAGGGTTACTATTGCCAGGGTGAAGCACCATGGCCAAACCTCTCCTTTGCATCTAAGAGAGTAAAGGTGACAGAGCTTTGTAATGGGAGTTCATTTTGACCAGAGGTGTTGGCTGTGATCGCATCCATGACTTCATCATTTACTTTGTCCTTAGGATAAGATACAGCTTGGTTCATATTATGGTTAGGATATGAAATATCCACCCCATGTGTCAAAACACTTGGTTCCCAATGGGTGAACTTGTTTGACATTGTTTGAAAAGGTTGTAAAGCCTTTGGGAGGTGGGGTCTGTCTGGAAGAAGTAGATCCCTAAGAGGAGGGATTTGAGTTTACAGCTCTGTCTTGCTTCCTGTCTTGTGTCTGTTTCCTGGTCCACAGGGATGTGGGAAAGCCCCCACATTCCCCCCTGCTACAGTCTCAAGCTTCTCCATCCCCTCTGTGATGGGCTGAACCTTCAAACAATGAGTCCATGTGAATCCCTCTTCCCTTAAGATGTTCTTGTCCAGTGTTTGATTACAACAACGAAAAATGTAACCAATATTCCTCAGTAGCTCAAATACTGTCCAGACGAGGATTAGACGGCCTTTGAACTAAGTCGCTCATTACAGATGAGTGACCACTGATTTCTGCAGTTATAGGTGGCCCTGGGTCTCACGTGAGAAATAAGAAATACAATGGATCTGCCCAAATCCATCTCTCTTGGATGTGATCAGATACTAAAAGATGAAGAAGACAAGCCTTTATAGTTACTAATTTCATCCTTAAAGACTGAATTACCAATTTTTTAATCTTCAAAGGCAGTGCATTAGAAATTAGGGGACTGATCTCTGCAGCTGAGCTTCCAGTTCCTCTTTTCAGGGGCTGTGTGGTCTACACAGAGTCATAGACACCCACTGAGTCCCATTCCTCATCTGTCTAGTGGGTTAATACGAGAACAGTTTGATGTTGTTCTGAAGACGAAATGGATGTTTATGGGCAGCTTCTGCAATAACCTGGTATACAGCAAGTATAAATGGCAGCCGCTACCATCCTGATATGGATGAAAATATCCTTTAGGCCCCAGCAAAACACCAGATGTTAAGCTACATAAGCTGATCCCAGAAACTTTTTTTTTACGCATTCCTGGGAACTGTAGGATGTTTCCAGTCACTGACATCTCGTCTGAGTCGACTTTGCTTATCAGTGAAGGCCAGAGTTAGTGGAAAGTCTGTTGCTTGTAATTGCAACATTCCTTGTACATTTTGGGGTGTTAGTAACACAGTGTGTCCTGTCCTGGATGTACTGGGGTCAGAGGACTAGGGCAAGGATGCAAAGATGAACAGGGTGCTCTCAGTCTTAAAGGGCTTTTGGGGGCAGCAGGTGTGGTGGAGCAGGGATACAAAGAAATACAAACTGTTCCATTCACCCCCCTCGAAAGGGAGGATCAGTAAACAGTGACAAAGTACTAAGAGATGTGCTGAGTGACCACAGAAGAGGAAGTAACTCAGGTGACTTGAGATCCCAGAAAACCTCACACAGGAAATGGTAGGGAAACTAACTGGGTCAAGAAGGATGAGTAACCATTTATCAGGCTGAAGAAAGGGTGGGTTTCTAATGGATCTGCGTCTATGAAGGCTTCAAGGCACAACACACAGAGCCAGTGCCATCTGGAGGCACGTCTATCTGCAGGTGCATGCGCCATTGCCCGGCCTCCTCATCCCAGCCTGCAGATCTTCACACAGAGGGCCCCTACCCACTCTTCCAAGCTCAGCTCTTGCTTCACAGCCCAGCTGCACTGGCTTTATTTTTGTCCCTGGATCAGCCAAAATGGTTCTACCAAGGGACTGTTGGGAATTTTTGAAATTTGAAATTTATGCCCTGGGCAATGCTGAAGCATGCATGGGCAGCTCATATACATGGGTTCTGTTGAACTTGTCCATCTTGGGTTTCATGGTCTATGTTGATAAGGAACTGTTGTACTTGCTGCTTATTTCTGGAACATTCTGAGCTGTGTGTTCTGCTTTTTGTCTGGCGAGCCTCCATCTAGCCTATGCCAATCTATTAACTGCCAAGGCCAGAAGAATAGAAGGTGGGGGAGGGGTGAACTGGGATCAGTTTATGAAGAGTTTTCCATGTACAGGAGCTTAGAGTGGCCATATTTATTATTCAAAGATGTGCTAAAGTCAGATCTTGCTGCAGGCACTGTAGGCTGAAGGTTTGTTTTGTACCAATGTCATGTGTTCAGCATCAATACGATGTTTCTAGGAAGTGCCTCTGAGGGGCTGTTGGCTCATAAAAATGGAGCCTCGTAAAAACGGAGCCATGTAAAACATGTCCGGATGCCGGGATGGGCAAGAACTTTCTAAGCAGAACTACAGCAGCACAGGAAGTGATGTCAGAGATTGGCAGGTGGGGAGGTTGGGGAAGAGAGCGGTCAGGCAGAGTTAAGGGAACTTCCAGCAGAGTGAACAGATGGGCTGCAGGATGGGAGAAAATGTTTGCCTGCTGTATGTCCGACAAGCGTGCCTAAGGTGGATACAGAAATGGCTGCAAAAAAGAGTAATCACCAAAGAGTAAAGCGTCTAATTAATAATTGCGTTAATTAAAGGAACAGGTGCATATGTGATCAATAAAATTTAAAGCGCGGTCAGCATGATCTGAAGATTTCTATTGCTGCGATCGACCATCATAACTAAAAGCATTTTGTAAAGGAAAGACTTTATTTCATCTTTCAAGTCTCAGGTCACCACAGAAGAAAGTCAGGGCAGGAGCTCAAAGCAAGAACCTGTCAGCAGAAAGGGAAGCAGAGACCATGGGGGAATGCTGCTTACTGGCCTGCTCCTCATGGCTTTGTTTAGCCTGCTTCCTCATACCACACAGGATCTCTGCCCAGGGGTGCCACCACCCACAGTGGGCAGGACCCTCTCACATCAAGAAAACGCCTTGCAGACTTGCCCGTGGAGGCATTTTCCCAATTAAGCTTCCCTCTTCCCAGATGACCCCAGCTTGACAAAACACCAGCTAGCACAAACACCATTAGCCACCAGAAAACTACAAATTAAAGCCAGTCTGGGATTCCATCTGACCCTAGTCAGAATAGCTGTCATTGAGAAAAGCAGGAATAATGCTGGCATCCATGGGGGTAGAAAAGAGTCTTCTCCACGGCTGGTTAGTGTGTAAACTAACGCAGCCACTATGGGAATTAGAATAGAAGTTTCTCAGAAGCTTAAAAATAGAGCTACCATATGCGTTGGCTTTGGGGGAGCTCGGCAAAGGACTCTACAGACCACCGCCGAGATGCTGTCTGTCCATCCATGTTTATTAATGTCCATTCACAATAGCAAGAAAATGAAACCAGCTTCAACGACCCTCGACAGACAACCCATCAATGGGCAAAGAAAACGTGACATAGGCACATTAGATTTATAGTCCACCTTAAAGGAAAACGAAATGATGAAATTTGCTAGAAAATTGTAGACATGAAAATTAGTCTATTTTAATCTGGTGGGGTAATCCAGGCTCAGAAAGACAAATGCCACACGTTCTCTCTGACATGCAGGTCCTAGTTTTGACTGTTTATGTGTATGTGTGCATTATGTGGTGACATAGGACACAGAACAGGAAAGGGGATCAGGAGAAAGGGAAGGCAGTGTTGAGGAAGAACACAGGGTATAGAAGAACACATGTGACATTTATAAGCAGGAACTTGGAGGTGGAGGGATGCAAGAGAGAATGGGGGTAGAGGTTGGGAAAAACCAGGGGTGGGAAATCAACCAAGATAAGCTAAGTTTGAAACAGCCATAAGGAACCCCACTTCTTTGAATGTTAGTTGAAGAAGTAAAACTGAGCCAAACTGGAGCCCTCGGGAACAGGATCTTAGTCCTTCTGAGATAGTCATGGACACCTTAAGAGAAAGGTAGTTAGCTCACGGTGAGAGCGCGGCCCTCTGCAGACTGGGAGGCAGCTCCATGCCAGACTCTCTCAGCATCTTGATGTTGAACTGCTCACTATCAAAAACTTGGAGGGGTCAGTGTTTGCTGTTGAAACCACCCACTCCGTGGTACAGTGTTATAGCAGCTTCAACTAGCAGACCTTCAGCAGAACCCCAAAGGGAGGGTGACAGAGTCACTGTGACCTATGTTCCCCCAGCTTTTGATATGTAGCCCACAGTGTTCGAGCAACTTCTGCTGACTTATGCATGTTGTCTCTGGATTATGCACATGAATGTCTTTATTAATAACTTTTTACAGCATAAAATTAAAGTGGATACTTTAAAAGGGCAAGACAATGCGAAATAAGCTGTGTTTAAAATATGTTTTGATTTCAGTGTTTCTCCCGTGAGAAATGTTAGCACTCTGTTTTGACTCTTTCTAAACCATAAAGTTAACATTTCAGTAAGTAAATTAGCATGAAATTCACTGTTAAGAGAGATACATGTGAACACATTCCAAATTCTATTTTTGAGTAGGGGAGGGCTGACCTTCTGTCAGATTTAATTCTATTGTAGTTGTTTCTGAAATGTATAAAGCTCTTCTACAAAGAGGGGGGAGCCATTCACTTTGCTTGCTTTGTGGGTCTTTCCTTTGACCCATGAGGGCTAGCGCTGACCACTACCATGTAGACTGAGAAGGTGTGGTAGACTAAATATTGGACAAGCTTCACTGTGTGTGCGTGTATGCCTGCGTGTGTGCACACACGTGCGTATACACACACACACACACACACACACACACGCTTACCTACGTTTGAATGTTTTCTATTGTCCCTATAGTGTCCTTGGAATGCATGTAGTTGTTGGGCATAGTTTATAAGCAGAGCAACAGTAAGGAGGCTGGGATCCTTTCAGCTGTGACAGTTATACTGGATTCCACTCTGTCTTAATATCTTCGTAATTTCTTGGCATGCCAATTTTCTTATCTTTTTTCATATCTTTAGCAAAAAAAAACCCCACAAAACACAACTCCACAAAAAATAATAAGGACCACATACTAAAGTTGTAATTTGACCGGAGAACTAGGAATTCTAGGGCTCACTCTTAGGTGAGTAAATGCAGGACTCTGGGGTCTTTGGATCGTAATTTAAATGAGTTTCAGAACAATTTGGCAGGATCACTATCTTGGTATCATTTGAACATTTATTCATCGCTTAGTTTTTCTTGGACCCATCTTGCAAGATGTTGAGGTTGAGGTCAAATACTGGTAAGAGTTTTAGGAAGGAAATAGCAGGAGATGACTAAAAACACACTTGAGAGAGAAGCTCATGACTGCAGGCTGGGAAAACGTGCTTCCCCGTGCATATGAATCCCAGTGAGAATATTGCTGCTTGGATGGATGAGGCTAACGGTGCTCAGGGTGCCACCATGTCCAATAGTGTCACTAGGCATCCTCATTCTGACCACTGCTTGTCTTCTTCAACAGAGATCGGTTCTCCAAAGGGTCAAAACTGCTTTAAAAAAAAAAAGCCTAGGGATGGGTTGGGATGTCCTAGCACATGTGGTTGAAAGCTCATAGCTAGAGAACACATGGGGTGTAGAGAGAGGCAGGAACTTGGACCAGTATTGGAAGAGTAAACACAGGGGCAGGAAGAGAAGTGGGGAACCAATCCTGAGAGGCACAGGATAATGGCTGAGTTTGTGGAAAGTCTGCATCCCAAATCTTCAAATCCCCAGCTTTCCTTCATGCAGGGAAAGCACTCCCAGAGAACACTGGTGGCGAATCTAGCCATTCCAGCTTTTGATTAAAAAAAAAAAATCTCAAAGATGATAGTCCAGGGAGGGAGGAAAAAACACTCAGAACTATGTTTTCAATCAGTTTGCCGAAATGGTATGGGAAATAACAATATTAAAAACAAGAAAATGCAACTCTTTAAATATAGTTCCTTTTGTGACTCACTGAACAGGTCAGGCAGTTCACGCTGGTGGGCATTGGGCTTTTATAACCCAGGCAGTTTGGGAAGCCACTGTGATGCTTTAATAAGTGCACAGAGTGGGGTGCTTCTGCTGGGGCGGGGTCTTGTGGATCTGCACTCGCACACCCTTGGAAACGGGGACAAAAGGCCACGGCTGTGCTCTGTAAGCACGTCTGGGAGGTCACTCGCCAACAGCCAGTCCTGTAATTACTCTGGTTTCATATTTGGTGGCAGGGTAGGGGAGAAGGGAGGGAAGAAAAACATCGAGGTGTTCAGTGTTGTCAGGGACTGTCATCCCTCGCCTGCGTTTAGAGCTCACTAAAGTCCCTATCCCCTGCTGCCTCCCTCTTCTGTTTCCTGTATGGCCATTTTGATAAGGCTGTGTGTGTGTGTGTGCGCGCGTGCACGTGCATGTGTGCATGCACAGGCACGTGTATGCACACACAGGTGTAGGCTCCACAGCTTGTGTAAGGAAGTCAAATAATAAGCAGCTGGTTATCCTCACTTTTCAGTGTTTGAGGTGGGAGTCTCTTTGTTAGCCGTTGTATATGCTGGGTATCTGGCCTGAAAGCTTTTGGGGGAAATTCTCTTGTCCCATCTTGTTATAGGAATACTGGGGTTATAGACTTTGGTCAGCTGTACCTGAGTTCTAGGGCTTTGAACTCAGGTCCTCATGCTTGTCCAACCCATTGATCCACCTTCCCGGCCGCACTGTGAATTTTTAAAACATCTGTCCGACTCCGCAATTCAAGAAGCCACATTTATGCTAACTTGTTTTGCCACGGTAGGTGATCAGGTTTCCTGGGCAGGATTGTGGCCACTGAGTTATTTCTTCTCCTCCTTACAACTCTACATTGTCACCCTTCTGTTTGCTTAGCCTCTCTCTGCCTGGGTACTTCATTACATCCCTGTCCACCCCCCACGACATTCTTCCCGCTGTGTGGACAATGCCCAGTTCTCTTCCTTTAAAACATTTGCTTATTCTTGAAGTCTTGGCTTTGTTCCTCCAGATACCATCTCAACTGTGCCCAGTAACCTTTACTGTTGGCATTGTTTGGAGTGCACAACATTCTAGCCTTGTCCAGTCCCCGCCGTGACTCATTGACTTCCTGTCTTTTTTTTTTTTTTTTTTTTTTTTTTTTTGCATCGCACGTGGATGGTCGGAGGAGAGAGATGTTTGCTTTGGAAGAGATAAGGTTTAGCGCTGCCAACAGTTGGAGTCAAAATCCAGGGAGGGTCCACATGGGAAAAGAATCTCTTGTCTTGAAGCCTAAAGTGGAGAATTAGAACTGCTAAGTCAAAGCTGCAGTGAAGCAGATTTCAGGGCAGCGTTTGGATATCTTTTACTCCCTGTAGGCTTATACAGAAACGGGGTAGGAAACTCTTGTTATCCAGGCATTCAGACTTAGACTAGGTGACTGTAGAATACACCTGAGCGTTTATGCAATCTTGGATCAATGGGTGCTTCTGAATTCTTAGATTTTTTTTTTGCTATGATCAGAATCATTGACAAATTTACTCTCACTAGACATAATTGTGGCATGCATTATTGCTGCATATATACTATATGTTTATTTTTCTTTATGTATATATAGATATAATAATGGTTATTATGGAAAATATACAAATACCTCATTTTTTTAATATCTTCCTCTTTCTTTGAGTCTTATAAAAATTGTTCGGTGAATTTCTGCTTGGGATTAGGATAGAATTTCAACAAGTTCTGAAATGGTCCTAAACATACTTCTGACATTTTGTGCTATCTATACAAGGTGACACTCTTAACTCTTAATATGTATATGTGGAATATGCTTGTATATAATATAAATCCAAATATTGATCAGCCCTGGAAAACTGAAAGTGCTGTATGTCTGCATAGCAAATATCAGCCAATTTTTTTTTTTTTTTTCGAGACAGGGTTTCTCTGTGGTTTTGGAGCCTGTCCTGGAACTAGCTCTTGTAGACCAGGCTGGTCTCGAACTCACAGAGATCCGCCTGCCTCTGCCTCCCGAGTGCTGGGATTAAAGGCGTGCGCCACCACCGCCCGGCAAATTTTGATTCTCTATATAAAAATAGACATGCACATCTATCTCATTAGTATGCAAATTGACTTTTATCTTTAATAAATGGTAAGTTATAGATATACAAAAATTGTTTTAAAATAAATTCAGTTTATTAGTAGTAAGTGCTTCATTTGTATATGTATTTTGTGTGCCTGTATACCTGGTGTGATGTCAAAATTTCTCTGGTGGAGAGGAGTCACAAATGGAGAAAGTTTAAGTATCCCTGCTTTAGGAGCTGGAGAGCAGACTCCACAGCGAAGAGCCCTTGCTGCAGAGGACCCAGGCTTGATTCCCAGTGCCCATATTAGCAACTCATAATCTTCAGTTGTATAACTACTCAATACTGTCACACTCAGCAAAGCTTGAGAAAAGCAACCTCAAAGCCTGCCCACCCAGTGACGTACTTCCTCCAATAAGGCCACACTTCCTAATAGTGCCACTCCCTCTGGGGGCCATTTTCTTTCAAACCATCACATTGACCTTGAACTCACTCTGTGGTGAAGACCATGAGCTTATAATCTTCATTCCTAAGTCTCCCAAGTTGCATAGCACTGGAGACAGGCTCACTGCTATAGACCAGAGAGAGACCACTCCTGGATCTCTGGGAAACAGTAGAGACCAGAAGCTGCAATTAACTGTGTTAGAGGGAAATGTTCCTGTTGAATGGCAATCCTGCTATTACAAGATCTGCACAGTTCAGGTAGCAGGGACTTGTACCTGAAGGTAGACACAACCTAGGAGAATTTCTGGCCCATGGTTGGGTTCTTCTTGCTATCACAGGTTATATGACTGGAGAAGCTTAAATGTCTGGAGAAGCTTACATGGCTGGAGAAGCTTACATGGCTGGAGAAGCTTACATGGCTAGAGAAGCTTATATGGCTAGAGAAGCTGACATGGCTGGAGAAGCTGACATGGCTGGAGAAGCTGACATGGCTGGAGAAGCTGACATGGCTGGAGAAGCTGACATGGCTGGAGAAGCTGACATGACTGGAGGAGCTGACATGACTGGAGAAGCACTGAATCTACCATGATGCTCCTAAGAGCACACAACTACTCCAGTGGATGGAGTCCAACAGGGAGAATATTCAGAAAGTCTCTCTCCTAAAAGGACATCTGTAAGAGCAGCATAGGAGGCATGGGAGGCGGGGACTAGTCATGAATATGTGTCAATCATGTGCTAGGGACACCGCCAAATGATTTTCCATACCTTGTCTTGCGAGTTTAATCATGATAACCACCTTATGAATAAACTAATGTATGAGCATTTTACTTATAAAAATATTTAAGAATATTACATATTATCAAGTAAAGTGATTTGCACATTATAATATAACATATCAACTATATTTTGCCACAATAATGCCTTATAACAAATAGCCATAAAACATAGTTCCTTAAAATAGTGTTTATTTCTAAGCCTGAGGGCTGATGGGATAGGCTGGGCTCTCCTGGGTAGCCCTTCCGGCTAGGCTGGGTTTCTTACATACTGGACAAGCGTGTCTGCAGATTAGAATAACTTTGACCACAGGTAGTGAATGACATTGTATTCCCCTTACTTCTCATCTTCTGGTGGGCTAGCCTTTGCTTGTTTGCAAATTCTAACATTTCCTTTACTGTTTGTGTGCAATCTGGTCTGGCACTATCCATCAGGCTGAAGAAAAGCATATAGCTGAGTCTGGACTCTGAACTTGAATAGGAGGTCTGTGCATGTGAACTGAGAAGCAGAAACATCATCTCTACCCTTGGCTGGCAGATGTCAGCTGAGAATTGAGCCTGACACCCTGACAGGCCTTTGCTGGGAATCATGTAGCCTTGCATGATTGGACCTAAAACATGCCTTCACTGGTTTCAAACAAGATACATTCATTTAATAGTCCAAGTCTTTGAATTTGTTTCCAACTTACCCTCTAGTCTAAGATGGATTCAATTTATATACTTACTCATAATTTTAAATTTTTACTTTGTTTTAGACAAATGAATTTGGTGGGGATGATGAAGGGAACAAATCCAAGACACACACACACACAGACACACACACACACACACACACACACACACACATGCACACACACACATATATATGGAAACTTACTTGGTCACTACCAAACTCTGTGAAGCCCCACACAGAGGATAATACAAGATGGTCTTTTTGCTATTTCTAAGCCACGGAGGTGAGATGACCGTAACTTATCTGCATTCAAAAGAGCCTTGTGAGCACTGCAGCTGGCCCAAGAAGATTGGGAGCCCAACTTAAAAAGACAGAAGTGTTTGTCCACGAACCAATTCCTGTAGCTAAGGAGTGTCGGGCTGTACTGACAACCCTGGGTTGCCTTGATTTAGGAATGCATTCTTCTCCTTGTTTGAAAAGAAAAGTTGTGACCAGCTCTCTGTATCCCCGCAGGAGAAAAGAATAAAACTTGCCCTTCTTTTGTTCCAACAATGGTCGGCCACTGCCCCGTAGCTTTGGCTCAACGGTGTCATCTGTCACTTTTCAGCTCTTGCTTCCTGGACAGAGCTGTGGTTTCCTCATGTTACCACGTTGCTGCGCGGTGCTCTTTCTCCTCTGCTATTGGAATTTAAAGAGGAAAAAAAAATGACCATGGAAAATGCAAGTTGGATGCTATTCATCTACTTATTTATAAATAAATGCAAACTGACAGACCCCCCTTCAGAACGTGTTTACTATATGGACAACTGTTGGTGACACGGGCTGAAAGACACAGTCTGGTGCCACCAGGGCCAGCTGCTCCGTCAGTAGCTACCATTGTGTGGCCTCGCGTTCGTTTCTGGCTTGGCACATGCATTTTCAGCCTGCTTTCTGCGAGTCTCCAGGATCCTTTCTCTCTAGCTCGGTCTGCCAGAGACAATAGATGGGTTCTTTCACAGCCCTGAACGCTCCGGCTCTGCGTGCTCTTGATCTCTGGTGTGCTGGCTGCTACCATAATGGGCAGCACTCAATGCCAGCGGACGCATCTGCTGTTGGCCCAGTAACTTTGCTTCATGGAAACGACACTCAATATTTTGTTCTTCATGCTGCTTGGGCTGACATTTGCTAAACCTGGCAAATGCTTTTTGTTTTCAGTGGAGAAG
This sequence comes from Chionomys nivalis, assembly GCF_950005125.1. NCBI lineage: Eukaryota > Metazoa > Chordata > Mammalia > Rodentia > Cricetidae > Chionomys > Chionomys nivalis. Next base: position 11,145,551 of record NC_080110.1, read on the forward strand.
AAACACTGAAAGAAACATTGCTCGGCTTGGGGGTTGGGGAGCAGTTCAAGTTATTGGGTTTATAGTAACTTTCAGACTGGCTCAACTCACGGCCTCTGAGGGATCTTCTCTCAGTTATTGCAAGTGGGAGCCTTTTGGGCAGCTGGAGAATGTCTTCCTAGATTCTTTAGGGAAATTGTATGCCTCTGCCCCCACATCCCCACTCCTGGAATGAATAGCTCACACAAGCTTGTGGCACTCACTGTTAAAAGAAAAGACTTAAGTCCTTGTTCACCTATCTACTGTGCTACAGTCAACCAGCCCACTAATAAGTTTGTATTTATTATCTGAGTGGACACAGGAAACTGGACTGGGCCCTGGGAAGACAACTGGACATTGGTTACTTCCCTAGACTTGTACAATTTGACAAAGAAAAATACACACATCCAAGCAGACACAGTGAAGGCTATGTCCAATGCCGTCCTCCAGATGCCGAATAGGGATCATGGTGAGTCGAAGGGCCTGGGAAGTCTTCCTTGGGAAAGTGAAATTTAAACAGAACGTGGGAGACTTTCTGATACATCGGCGATTGAGTGGGTCCAGACGGAGAAAACATGGCTATACATAGTGCTGTCCTGGGATGTGAGGTGGATAGCTTAGACACCGAAGAACTCTGTGCTTTCAGAAACTGCATTTTAAATCCAGAGGTGTCATGTGTGTGTCTGCCGTGTCCTCCTGTGATGTCAGGGAACTGAGGGACAAGGTGGAGGGCTCCTGTGGATTGGTCGCCTTGATTTTCCACGCACGGCTGTCTGTATTTGCATTCGCTTAATTCTTCCATAGTCTTGGGAACCACACACCACTGTTTCCAAGTACAAATGGGGAAACTAAGGCAGAGAGAGACTGATTTGTCTAGGGCTCACAAGTCTGAAATGGCTTGGTCTTCTGAAACACTTACATTTGCTAAGAGATCCAGTCCTCCTTTGTTTTTTAAGTTAGCAAAGAAAGGGGAAAAGTTCAATAATCGTAATTTTGCTGCTTAAAAAATGAAAAGCTGTTTGTTAGGTGAGAACATTGATGGTAATTACAAAGGTGATTTAGGTGACAGGAAAATTAACTAGAAAAGGAAATGAAACAGTTCTTGTGTCCTTCTGGGTTATAGCACACATCACATTTTGCAGGAAGAACAAGATCTGTGTGTGTATGCGTTTGTGTATGTGCAAGTGTGTGTGTGTGTGCGTGTGTGTGTATACATATGTATGTGTATGTGCAAGTGTGTGTGTGTGTGATTATGTCTGAGTGTATGTAAATATGTGTGTGACTGAGTGTGAGTGTTAAGTGTGGGTTTATGTCTGTGCATGTGTCTATGTGAGTGTGGGTGTGGTACTAGGGCAATGAGGTTATAATCTGTGCACTCTGCACTTTTCAGGTCTGTGCTACAGGGCTAATGTCCAGCCCTCCCAGGCCAGCACATCACTGCCGTGGCTGGGGACAAATGTCATGCTTCCCAATACCAAACCTGCTTGTCTACTTGTTCAATCCATTGCCATTTCATCAAGGATATTGTCTTCCTCTCCATTCTATTTACTTGTACAAAATTTCAACATTTGCTATTTTTTCTTATTTGTCAACTAGCTTCATGAGTAATTGGGACTGGCAACCTACATATCGAATAAGCCAGGTTCAAACCGAAACATCAGGAAATACTATATGTAGATGTTTGTTCTTACTAAGAAAAACTTATTGTTAGACCCCAAATTTGTCCAAAGAATATATTGTATATCGGTTTTAAGAATTTGTTTTTAGGTCAATGTTGTCTGATTCTTTGCTCATCAATGTTACAAATATATGAGAAAATTTAGTCATGGAGAAATTACGGCGACTCGCATATGTGTTGGGACGCTTTAAACAGTGATATATTTCATAATAACACCATGTGTCAGTTTTACTACCATTTGATTTTAGTGTTTTTCCCCCAGAAGCCACGTGTTGGGAGGTGAGTTCCTAAATGAGCTCTATTGGGCATGAGGGCCTAGTTGGAAGTGATGGGTAAGTTGATGGAGCCCTCAGGAGCAAATTAATGCTGGTATCAAGGGAGTAGGTTAATTGTAGCCAGAGCAGGCTGCTACAAAGGGAGTTTATCTAGTCCATGTTTCTTTCACACATCCCTGCTTACCTTACCATCATATGCAGCTGCCGTAACCAGAGCTTCAGGTCTCTAAAAATAACTGTGACTGGGGTCTCTGACATCGCTATGGCTGGCAGAGTTATATCCGTGGGAGGCAAGAACATAGTTCGGTTCAATATAACTAAGTAGCTAGTGCTGTTTTGGATTTCAGGACTCTAACCCCAAAATGGTTTTTTAGGCACAGCACAATTTGCTGAAAGATTTCCTAATGACTCAATTCTATGTGCACAACAAAGCATAAGACATTACAATACCAACAACTTTACTCATTGTAAAGTACCTGTGATACCTTCCACCAAGATGGGTTCTTCAACAATCTCATGATAAAGGTCTGGAGGGGAATCTGGTGTGATCCTGGTCACACAGGTGGTACAAAAGTCACTAGGCTATGAATCACATCTGCTCCCAGCCTTCAGTGTGCATAACAGGCTATGCTTCCTTTCCTTTGAAGGAGCAACCCTGTGTGTTTAACATCCCTGTTTCTCCCAGTGTTTGTCTGTGAGCACAATGACCCCCCTGTGCCTCCCACATCTCCCCCTTTTATAGTTTTTAAGAGAAAACTGTGGCTGTGATAGAGGCCAAGGCCGAAAGAATCGCATGCACAGCTAGTCTAGTGGAGGCAAGCATAACAGAACTGCAAGACCAGCTAACAGAGGACCAAGAAAAGGGGAAAGTCATTTAACCATGCTGACCATTCAAAGGCTATTGAGAGATTTTGTTTATATCTTTATGCAGATTATCAATCTGGCCATTAATAGTGTGAGAGAAATCCGACAGACACATTCATGCAACACAGACCGAAAATTGCTGACAACCAAGATTACGCTTGAGCAACAAATAATCTATAGTAGCTTTCTTGCGTAAAGCTGTCCTCCTCAACTCAGTGTCCATCTCTTGATTAATTTCTGATAGTATTTTTACTGTAATATTAGTAGTTTTACTAATAGTAAGGCTATTTTTGAGGCATCTCTTTGTATCCCTGTCATCACTCCTGGGATCGACGATTAAAAGAAAAAAATCCTTAGCCTAGCAAAGCAACATCCTATTGTCCCCTGTCACAGCTGGATATTTTATCCCCTCAGACCTGAAGCGTTTGGACTCCGCATTGACAAGCTGAGAATTAACATGGAATATAGCTAGTTAACAAAGAAGCATAATTTTTGGGTCAGTGGTACTGTGTCCTTGTTGTCTCCATACGTCATTGGTTTATTCTTCCTCTTGGGACATCTTCTCTTTGGTTTTATTGTCCATTTTGTTATTGACGCTTCATTTGTCGGATGGTCTCTGGGACGTTGTCCTGGTCAGATGCATCGGAGTGGAGCCTTTTGGGGCTTTATTCATTATCTGGGAAGGCAAAAGTGTAACGTTGTCCTGATGTTAAAAGAACACCGGGCCCTTTCCTTTGGTCAGTTTTCATTTAACATATACTTTATAGGCTACATCTTCTTTAGGGCAAAATATTTTGGGGCAGCAGAAGCATTAGCCTTTAAAGTAAAAAAAAATGCTAATACTTAAACTATGCTAAATGTAGCAAAATATGTGGGGATTTATGTAGGTGTATTTGCCCCCTTTATATTTTTTAAAATTTGCCATTTAAGTATTTAATGGCGTTGTTCCAAAATAGCTTGGCCCTGTGGATTGTAAAGGGCTCCCATAATGTGACTCCATAAATTGGAAAGTTCCATAAGTTGTTTGCTAGCATAAGCAGGACCATTATCAGAGGAGCCCTGGGAAGGAAATGCATAAGGAGCTATTTGACAAAGTCAGGATCCAGATACGACATGATAATATTTTCCTGGAGCTCCGGGGTGCCAGGCCATGCCTGAGATTGCGCTCTGCGGCTGACTGGTTAGGGAAAGGCACTGGGCATGCGTGTAGTGTGCTCCAAACACAGGTCCCTCCCTCCACACCTGACAGCAGAGAAGGCTCCAGATGCAGACAGCCCTGGTTCCAGATATCAAGCTGATGTGAGAATCATCTTCTACTAATTAAACTCTAGAAGCTTGGAACACTGTAAAATATACCTTTAGTAAAGGATAGGCTCTCCTCATGGGAAAACAAAAAACCCTTTGTTGTTTATAAATGACGCAGCCTCTGGTATTCTGTGAAAGCCACACAAAATGGCCAGCACAGCTACCGAGTTCGCTAAGGTTCTGGCTGCACAGTTTGTGGGAAAATCCAGCCATACTTTCTATGGAGTCTGTGAGCCTAAAAATATTACAGAAAGGTCATTCGGCAATGTGAAGAACACTGCCCGTGCGAGAATCCTCTGACTCAGGAAGGTCGTGTCTAGGAACTAAGCCCAGGAAACTAGTTATGAGTGTGCTTCATGTTTTTTAAGCTCAGGATGTTCATCATGACATTGTTTACAATAGCAAAGCTGAAAACAGCTCACGGGCCAAATAGAAGATATTAAGAAGGTTAAGATATACTCATATAGAGAGAGTCCTACATTGTCATTAAATTGAGAGTATATCACGCCATATTCACTGATGTAAAAGATGCTATTTCTACGGTAGAACTGGCCCTGGTGGTGTAGATGCAGGAGAGCTGTCCCTGAGCGCACTAGAACAAGAGAACTGGCTCCACCTGTGTTTCCTACTGCACTGGATGAGCTACAGGCTGTAGGCTTGAGAGCCCGCCCTCGTTGGCTTCCATGAGAGAAAGTTGTCAGACTGATCAACCCAGCTACCACCCAGGCCCAGAAACGGGGATATCAGTTTGCCCACCCCATGCCCCGCCTCATCTGTGAACTACTGGAACATGTGAAGGGGCTGGTCCTGTAGATCCAAAGATGCAGGATCTCCATGACACAAGGCAACAATGAGATATCCGAGAGGAGTCCCAGTGAGGGCGCAGTATTGAGGGGGTGTAGGAGAAGCCAGAGGCCTCGAACCAGACCAACGACTCATTGCAATGAACACTTACAAGTAAAGAAGTATGGACTACAGGGTATTATACTATGTGACTCATTTGTCACACTGCAGCTTCTATGCCAAGACTTTTTTGTATGCTATTTTTTTTGTTTTTGTTTTTTCTTTTAAATTTTATTTTATTGGGGGGGTGAGGACATGCAATGGCAGAAGGTGGATATGAAGCTACAGGGAGATGAATGGGTTCAGGATGCATGATGTAAGATCCATAAAGAATCAATAATAAAAAAGATGCTATTTCTCTTTTTGGTGAACAAAGAGTTTACAAAAATTATGTCCATATTGACCACTAGGATTGCTGTGTCCATGCATGTATTTTGCATGTATGTATTACATATGTGCTAGAAATGTCCATAAGCGTGCACCACGCACTGATAATAGTGATTATTTTGGGACAGTGAAAAATTTGCTTCCTCTTTCTTCTTGTCTATACTGTCATTTATTTTTATTTATTTTTTTTTGAAATTTAACTTTAATTTTTAAAAGTAAATGTGTGGCACTGTGAACAGGAGCGACTGGCTGAGGGCAGGTAGGCTTCTTCCACCAGCAGTTCAGCATTGTTTTGCTCCTAAGCACCTGCTGGTGGGAAACGGTGAACAAGGACAGTTTACAGCCAACACTTAAGAGACTCCTAGGCATAGGATAAAGCAAAAGAGCAAAGTGGCATGCTCCATTCCACCTCTTCCCCCGTCTTTGTCCTTGCATCTACACATAAGACACGGCTCAATTCCAAGAAGTTCTTCATATATTAAAACGTGTAAAGCCGGGCGATGGTGGCACACGCCTTTAATCCCAGCACTCGGGAGGCAGAGGCAGGCGGATCTCTGTGAATTCGAGACCAGCCTGGTCTACAGAGCTAGTTCCAGGACAGGCTCCAAAGCCACAGAGAAACCCTGTCTCGAAAAACCAAAATAAATAAATAAATAAATAAATAAATAAATAAATAAATAAATAAATAAATAAATAAAAATAAAAAAACATGTAAAAAGTTGTGCAGTGCTGATCAGCTGGTGGGTAACAGTTTCCTCTGAGGCTGAAACAGCCTCTGAAAGGGAACTCCTTAAACAGGAAAGAAAACTCTCGAAACAGGGAAGTTCTTTAAACAAGAAGGTGAACTGTAGGAAGGACAGCTCACAGTAAGCATTGGAGAAACCAGGGTTGTCAGCTGCTTGGGCCTTTTTTCTTCAGCGGAAGGAAATGAATGCTCCCTACTCACCGGGAATGCCAGAGTGAAAAGTGGTCAGTGACCTCCCGGGATCGTTTTGCTATTCTATGAGCCAACCTTTCTTCAGCCCAGGCACTGCCTTCTGGGGCGTGGTATGTAAAATGCACCTCGATTTACAAGGAAGAAATCAGCGCTCAGGGTGATAGAGTGGTTTGCGTCCATGGCAAACACCAGTTGTGTTCCACTCCGTGTTCAATTACGGCGCCAAATTTTCTCCCAGTGCTAATTTTGGTCAACAAGTTTCCCCCTTCGAGGCCGTGTAGGATAACTGTCAGGACAGATTGCAGCTGGGTTCGAATCCAGACAGAGAGCAGGAAGGGGCAAGCAAATAACCACGGAGTCAGAAGGCGAAATGGGGCCCTCTTCATAAAGAGCTCCTTCCTGACTGGGCATTGCTCTTCCTCCCGCTCTCGACTTCCAGCTAAAAGCGATCTGGAAATATGCACCCGATTTTGGCTTGTCGCTGTGACCGCTGAACGAGGGGAACACTGAATGAGCGCAGCCAGGGCTGTTAAAAGGCCTTGCAACACACAAGAGACAAAGGACTGTTCCGGACCAAATGCTAATAGTGCCCCTGTTGAGAAACACTACAAAGTGCCCCGGGGGTCAAAAAGTAAGTGAGCCAAACGCAGTCAGCAGTCCAAAGGGCAAGAGAACGATGAGAAGATGACAGAGCCAAGGCCGGGGGAAGCCAGAAAGCTCCTGGGCTGGTGCCAGCCAGGCTGAAGGGACTAGAAAGACATAGATGTCTGCTCTCGGCAGCTACTCTGCAGGGCAGAGGGTGCCTGTGTCTGGCTGCCGTTAAAACCTGGGAACAAACGGAGAAATCAAAGGGGATGTCACAGGAACCCCGAGCTAATGGCACTATGAATATGAGGTTTCGTTTTTATTTATTTACTTCAGTAGCTACTGAGCACTGTGATTTTAGGTGTATATTTGAGCAAACGAAATAAAATGATTTAGACTCAGGTCCTGGCTCTAAATGGGTACAGTAACAGTGGTTGTTAGCTTTTAGACTTGTCCAGAATTCAGAATTTGTCCTATGGAGGGGTTCATGGTCTTGGAAGTACTTCTTCGCAGCCTGGTCTGGATACATACTTTCCGTTACTAGTTACAAAGTAGTTGTTATTTAAGGGTAGATTGAGAGAGGGGGAAGCTCTGTCTCAGAAGCAGGGCTGGCTTCTGAGAGCCGTGGAGTGGCTGAGCCACGGTTCTTAAGGACCCAAGGATGAGGCGGTTGATGTCAAGGGTACCATCTATTCTTTCGTGGTGACGCGCTGAAGGTGGGACGCTGTTGGGGTGTGATTTATGATGCTCTTCCCGGGCCTGGTTTCCAGACACGCAGATTTAAAGGCCAAATCCCTCAGCTTCCTGGAGATGCTGGCAATTACTCAACATCCTCGGAAGAAATTCCTCTTGTGCTTAAGTCAGTTACAAGGAGTCCTCCGTTTGTGGGTCGATGTCAGCAACCACCATGTACCAACGGCTGTAAGATGCCTAAGTCAGACTAAAGTCAGGAAGGCAGATGTGTACCCCAGACAGAGGGTCCAGCAGTGTGGGTCTGACCATACCTGTGCTTGCTGTGGACAGGAAACCGTGAATGATAGCGGGCACAGTTCTGATTCTAGGGGAACAGAAGGACCTACGGTGAGGCTGATTAGCAGTTCATCGAGATCAAACAACTCGATAAAAATAAACAAAGGGGATTTCCTGCTGTTGTTACAGTATAGGGCAGGAATGAGAATCTCATCCCGAGAGTTGTAGATGTTAGGAGCAGGGATTTGACAGGGGTCATAGAGCTGCGTTTGCCCACTGAATCCTAAGCCTAGTTTATCTTGTCAAAGAAGTCCCTATTTCTTCTACTATAAGCCTGTGTGTTTCCAGAATGCCATCTCAGTGGCTGTGGTTTGTTCGATTTTATATGAACTAAAGAGAAAGTATTTGGGGGAAGTGGAGGTGGAGAGGAGGTTCCCTGTGCCACTGTATTCTGTTAGATAGCCACCATCAGTGAGCTTGTCTTCCTGACCTGGTTTCTTTCTGCACAGGCTTATCCTCTACCTTCAAAACCAATCTCCAAGTAGAGCTTATGAGCTCAGTATTATAGGCCAAACCTAAGGACTCAGTTAAGTTACAAGTTGAAAAGATTGGCCCTAGGTGATCTGGCTCTCATCCCACTTGCTTTCCATGAAACATATTATCTTGACTCTTCGAGTGTATCCTGCATCACGGAATTGCATGTTCTGCCCCAGAGAGGATCTGCCCATCTTTCTCTCTTAGTCAAAGCTCCCTGTTGGAGTGATGCGGGTCTTAGATAAGCCCCAAGCTGACTCCAGGTGTTGATTAAAGTCAGTGACATGACCAGGAAAGGTATCAGCCAGGAATAAACCTGTCTGACCTAAAAACAAATTCCATGATTAAAACACCACGTTGTATAACCCTCCTAGGCTCATCCCTCCCACAGATGAGAGCACAGACATCGTGTCCAGCTACCGCTGGGGTGAGGAATGCGATCTGAGATCCAAGCATGAGAGTGGACTCCATGGGTCACATCTGCCAAGCCACACTGGTGGACATGGAGGGGGTGTGGGCAAGCCAGAGCGAGTACACTGATTAGTGCTGTAGGTCCGGATGAAGACAAAACTTACTAAGCACCTATAACACATCAGCACTGTGGATTGTGTCCGCATTAAGTGATGTCATCCTCAATTCTTCTACAGACCTTTGAAGCCCGACTTTTTAAATAAAGAGGCAAACTCTGAGAAGACCAGTGCCTTTCCCAACGTCACAGACCCACATATGAGTGATCTATTAAGGACTCAGCCCGCAACTTTCTCCCTCTAAACCTCAGATCTCAGGGCATATACGGTATCAACCAAGCATGTCCAGCTACACCCAAGAAGAGTTAAACTGTGGCCCTCATTCAAGAGTCCGTCACCAAGACCTGTCTATTTGTATTCTGAATGTAAGAGATACGAACACCGCCTTCATGGAAAAAGAAGGCAATAAATACATGTTTTGGTTTTGCCATGTGCTTAGTTGGAAAAAGAGCAGAAACATATTAGCATAAGGGGAACTAGCCTCGTGGAGCAGGCTGGGGAAACATGACCACAGCAATGAAGGCAACATCAGAGGAAGCTGTGGAGTTGTAAGGAGGAAGGCAGGGGGTTTGAGGGTTTGTTGACAGTACATGGGGCATGCGCATAGGCCTTGAGGAGAGGACTCTGGTCTATGTGGTTCTGTGCTGCTGGCTCACTGGACTGTTGATTTGCAAGGACTTATTTGTGCTCACAGTCTCTGTTGTAAGGATTTGTACATCAGTAGTGAATACGGCGAGAATTAAGCCTTGCCTGAACATTTAATATGACAGGGCACAGAAGATCATCAATGCTCTTAAGAATTGATTGAAAATTTGAATTTATTAACACCAATGCTGAGAATGCCATGTTGCATAAATAGACAGTGTACAATGTGGAGATATGTGTAAGGCCATTATAAAAATGGTTGGAAATTCCGCCCCAATCCCAAGCTAAAATTAATTTAATGGTATGTTTCATGAGCTTGTCAGTGGCTCACACAATAATTGTTACAATCAAACGTTCAAACACAATATGCTCCCAATGTGCACTCACGTGACACTTCCTTGCTGTGCCATGATGGTAAGGAAATATTAAACATCTTTATTTTCCATAAGCCATTGCTTTCTATCAGAGCAGAAAACTGCTTTTATAGTAAAAGCACTGTAGTCCACAGCATACGCTATATCTGAGTGTCGTGTTTCAGGGTCCTTGCTGGAATGAGCGACAGCATACGCAATGTGTGTATTTGGAGCCGAGGCTACCTTGAGCTGCACATGACCACAGCCTGAAACACCTTGGATTCAGTACACGTTTCATTTTGGCTTTATTTTCGGTCATTTGGGAATTGTTTGCTTCAGTCAGTGCTTTTGGGAGCCTCCCATTCAGCTAAGCACCATTGCATCCAGCTAAGTAACCCTGGGTAGAAGGTCACGACTTTAGAGTTTAAGAAGCTGGGCTCTGTAGCATCTTTCACGACTTACAGTTTGAGAGGCTGGACTCTATAGCATCTTTCAGATAGGCGTGCTGTATTCTCCACTGCAAAGGCCTTATGAAAATGGAGCAAATTTCATATTGTGAACCCCAGGACTGTGGCGGGCAGCCGACTGATTTTTAGTGAAAGATATTAACACTAGCTTTCTCCTAAATACATCATAACTAATTCGACTTACTACTCCATTGATTAAGTACTTACATGGTATTACAGTAAAGATACAGTACATCTTCAGAGCCCCTGGCCTGAAGGATACACATCACTTATTTTCTCTTTCCTTCAATAAGCTCATCTTGCTGTCTTCGAACAACTACTTCTTGTGTTGAAGTGAGACAGAAAAAAAAAAGATCAGCATTAAACTTTTCCTAGGCATTAGCAAATAATCTCAAGCAGCCCGGGGGGACTTTCTGAGACCCTGTAAGAGCCCAGGTCTGTGACCTAAAGGAACGCTTTAGTTTGCTACAATGAATACGTTCCCAGAGCTGAGTGTGTATGATGCCACATAGTCAGAGCCCTGGGGACACTCCTGAGGAGATCTTGTGATGAATTACTTAGTAAAGCAAAGAACAGAAGTTGCAAAACCATTCCTTGATATGTGTTTTTGCTGGGGCCAGTTAGGATTTAAAGAAGTATAGTGTTGGCACTTTCTATGTGATACGATGATTCAAGCATCTGTTTCTTTATAAAGAGCTAAAACCCATGGGCTTTTTACTTCTGTTCTCCTCTTTACAGTTGTTTTCTCCCCCCCTCCTCTCCCCTCCCCTCCCCTCCCCTCCCCTCCCCTTTCCTCTTTAAAATCTCCCTCTGTTGGCAGTGAGGTGAAGCACTTTTGCAAATAAAAGCCCACCTCCGCCAGCAGAGGGCACTGTTAGAGCGTTTAAGTAGCCCCTTCATCTCTGTCTTTCCAGTAGAACAGTATCTGAGTCACTGGCAAGGCAGCCTATTCGACCAGAAAGACACTGGTGAGACAGCATGCATGAGTGATCGTCTTTCATCGTCATTTTGCAGAATTTTTTCCTTTGTTCTCGACTGCTTGTTCGTGGTAAATACACTTGTAGTTCCGGGTGGGAAAATGTATGTTTTGAATATGGGTGAAGGCACTGGTGCTGGCATGGGTCAGCATCTAAATTTCACTAGTGCTCAAACCACATTAGGTTTCAGATTCCGAATCAAGGCATTGGCCCCATAGGCGCTCAGCTTGCCGTGGGAACGTCATGAATAATTTCTGTAGTAGCAAATGACATCATAAAGCCATTGGGCATTCCCTGCACCCTGTAATCGATGAGCCTAGATAGATTTTTTTTCCTCTCGTTGGACTTGAAGGCTTTAGAATAAGTCAGTGGCTGCCTATCAAAATAAAGCGTGCCAGCTCAGTAGCCAATATATTGTGGAATATTTTCTCATGACTTCCATGCCCATCTGGTCAGTGTGTTTATCACACAGGCTTACATATCTTGTAATGGAATTTAAGTACTTTGTACTTTTTTTTTTTTGGTTTTTCGAGACAGGGTTTCTCTGTGGTTTTGGAGCCTGTCCTGGAACTAGCTCTTGTAGACCAGGCTGGTCTCGAACTCACAGAGATCCGCCTGCCTCTGCCTCCCGAGTGCTGGGATTAAAGGCGTGCGCCACCACCGCCCGGCCAGTACTTTGTATTTTTATAGCAATTATTTTTTAATTTTTTTTTATCTCAAAGCATAAATACATACTTGAACAATAAAAGTCCCATTTAAGCAGACATCAGGGGTTCCATTGCATACTTCTCCAACCTCGGTGCCTCTGCTCAGATGTGCCTTTTAATTTCAGCGCATGCCTTTTAGTCTCCATCTCCGAAATAGTCGGCTTGTATAGCTGTTCTTCGTGCCTACTGCTTTTAGATATTTGCTGCAGTTGGCTCCAGCATGTGCACGTTGCCTGTGGTTCATGTGTTAAAGCGTGGTCCTCAGTGTGGTGATGCTGTAGATGGGTTCCTTTAAGGAAACGTGGGCTAATTAGAGCTAGGTAATGATTTCACATGAGAGGGATTAAAGTTGTTCGCGTGGGAACCCACTTACTTCCTCTTCCAGTGGGCTGTTATAAAACACAACATTCGCCCTCCTTTTAATCTGGCTTCCTGCCCCTGCCATGTGTTTTCTCTTCTTTTGCACAGGCTCCCCATGACACCATCTGCCATAAGGTGGCACAGGCAAGAGGACTTTCGCCAAAAGTCAAATACTCTAAGCTACCTAAAGCTAAATTTTTTTTTTCAGCCTCAAAAACTGTAAAATAGCCGGGCAATGGTGGTGCTTGCCTTTAATCCCAGCACTTAGGAGGCAGAGACGATAGGTGGATCTCAGTGAGTTTGAGGCCAGCCTGGTCTACAAGAGCTAGTTCCAGGACAGGCTCCAAAGCTACAGAGAAAAATCAAGAAAGGAAAAAAAAAAACCCAGTGAGCTTTAGGTTGGAAAAGAGAATAAATACATGCACAATCTACCATCCTTATCTGGAACCCCAGAATAGTTTGCCTGATCTGAAATTTCTACATACATAGTATTTTGCATAGCTCACATCATTTTGAAAAATGTACACACACACATGCATGCATGCACACATGCACACCTAAGGCTTAGTTAGGGGTCAGTTCAGAATGACGATCAGATGGGGACAGAAAGATTATACGATTCAGAGGTGTGGTGTGTCTCACTTACTTACCCGACATGACAGAGCTATTGCACACACAGCAACTCTGGCTGCAGACACAAGACCTGTACAAGATCAAGCCATCCAAATTCCTAGCATGGCGGGAGGGGCTGCTGGAGAGTTAGTTCTCTTCAGGGGTGAGGCTTTTAGAGACTACTCCAGCCCCAGTGGGTGGCCCGACACCAGGTACATACAGACTCCACTCAGTGGACTCCTGGTAGGCTATTCATCCCCAGTGATCTACCCCAAACTTTAAATGGACTCAACAAGTTGTATGTACACACATACACACCTATATCTGTAGCCTATAGATGTATGTATATATATATAATATTTATAATATATATAATATTTAAAACAAATTAAAAGCATATGAACTTGGAGTAGATAGTGGTGGGAGAATAGGGAAAAGAGGAGCTCATTGGTTAGATGGGAGTAAAAAGGGATGGTTTTGAGCAAATAAATTATATGAATGTATGAAATTCTTAATAATAAAGAAGATACCTTTGGCACACTTGTTTTTTTTTTTTCTTAAGATTTGTTAATATCAGAAGATATAATGCTAAACCAAACATCTGTTTAATCCATGTTAGGTTAAAAAAAAAAGGTTAAAAAAATAACTTCAATCATTATAATTTTTCGCTCTTCATAACAATACTGTGAAGCAGATATTATCACTTTCTCATTTGAGGTGAGAAATGGAGATTTTTAAGAAAGTGGGAAGCAGAGAACTGGCGTGGTGAGTTAGAGGCAGCCTTTCGGTGCCTTTTAATCCTATACCTCACCATCTCTTAACTGCCTCATCGATAAAATCAAATAAACACAATAGCATAAATACACGATTTAGTCCATCTATATAAATCCCTCTGTCCCTGGGCTTCGTGGGGGAATGTTTCAGTTTAAATCTTGGGTGTGCTTTTAATAACGTTTAAGACTAGCCCTGAATGTTTGGTTTGGTTGCAGGATTGCTATATCTTCCAGTACTGGGCTGTGAGGATGACGGCTAGAGATGAAATAAATCCTGTTACACATAAAGGGAAGTTGTGATCTCCAAGGCACCGGGGCCACAGCTAAGGGGCAGCCATACTGTTTCTAATTGCTTTGCATCCTCCTCTTTCTTGCTACATTTTAGGTCAGATAATTCGGCTTACAGCATTCAAAACTCTATTAATTATGGGATTTTATGACAGGGTTATGCAGTATCTGTTTGCCAATTGGGAAAGAAAGATAATTATACCTGAATGTAGGTCACGTTTAAGAAACTCTTTCAGGCCTGTGGGAACCATGTTTCCTTACAACTCAATGTTAATGACATTGTGGAGGATGATGCTTTACCGTGTGACCCAGTTCTTTGGGTGGAGATGGTGTTTTTAGCAGGTGCACTTAGGAAGAGTGACAGGCTCGGCTTCCTGTGGGGCAGCGGTCAGTTGTTGCTGAAGAGCTGGATCCTGTTGGTTCTCCAGAGCTGATCAATGTCAGTAGGGGTGGCTGTGGGTGCATTTCCACTGCGAGGTATCACTAACATCACTCTCTCTGCTCCTTCAAAACTGTGCCTACTGATTTTTTTTTTCTGGGAAGATTTTCATCTTCTATGTAGGAGTCTCATTTTTTTTAACCTTAAAAAATTGTTGATGTTCAGATTTTCAATGTCTGGATTTCCCCACTCCAGAGTTCTTTCAGTTTCATTTTCTCAAGTAATGAATCTAAATACTAAGAGTGAGGTCTGAGGAGATATCCCAGTCAATAAATGCTTGCCTTGCTTGCAATCCCCGCAAGTACTGGGAGGCAGACTCCAGGAACTCATGGCCAGATCACCACATTGTAAGTTCCAGGCCATCACATGACCCCCTTGCTAAAGGAATTCAGTAGTGCCTCAGTAATGACACCCAAGGTTGTACTCTGGTCTAACCATGCACACACATACATACACACATACACACACACACACACCATGTACATAGATATCACATACACAGACACATACAACACATACCTCACTCAAACCACACTCACACATACACCACATACACACATACCACACATATGCACACACACATATATATACACACACAAACATGCACTAGACAAACAATATACACACACATACACACATATACACAGACCACACATATATACCACACACACAGACACACACCACATATACATACACACACATATACATGCATACATATACCACATACACACCACATGCATATATCACATACACGTCCCCCAACGTACAAATATACACATATAGCACACAGACACATATTACATATATACATATATACACATGCACACACCACATGCTACATACCCACACACCATACACACACCACATATACACATACAACACACATACCACATATATACACATATACAGACACACATACCACATACAAACACACCATACACACATACACACCAAATGCACAAACACACACACATATATATACACACCACACAGTCACACACAGACACCACATACATAGACATCACACAGACACACACCACACACACACCATACACACACACACATACACACACATACCCTACAATCCTCTGAACATAAGCAGTTGATGTACTTATTTTAGCGTTCCCAGTATCTCTTCCATGCCTGACTAATCTTTTCAGTTAAGGTATTAGACTTGCTATTTCCAAATCACTGCCCCATCCCAGTCACTCTAGTCCTCAGCACCAGGGAAACAGATGCAGGAGAATAACAGATTGCTGAAACTCGATTTCACGGTACGGAAGGAAAATGCTCTTTAGTGGCGCAGGTGAGTGTCCTGCGTGGTGTATGATTTCACATGAGCATCGGCAAGCTAGATCCACAAGTTTACTATGCAGAACAAGGTTTTGACACTGTAATTTGGATGATTTAGTGGTCTAACCGGTGCTGGGTTTAGGAAAAAATTGCTTTCATGAAGGAGGAAGGGGGGAATCAGATTAGTCTAAATTTTAACTGACAACTTTAACTCAGCTGGGGTTTTTGTCTGAAATGTTTCTAATTTCGGGTGTTTTTATCTCTGCCGTTTATGTGCATCAAGCTGGGCGTTGCTAAAATGTAAAATCTGAGATGAGGAGGGAGATAAGGAGGTCAGCTTTAGGGGCCTGTCTTATTTCTCAGTGACTGAGGGCGGTGACATGCATGCAATTAGCAGAGTGGTTTCACCGGGTCTCTCTTAAAGGAAGCCTCATGGTTTTCTTCCTCTCTCCTGACATCTCCCTGAAACTCTCATGCTGTTTATGGACCACAGTAAAAACTCACAGAAATCCCTAGGGTCCAGATGCTTCTCTTCGCTCAGTCTGAGCCCCGGCAAAAGAATTCTGAGTAGAGTCTATAAACTATAGTTACTCATCAGCCCATGGAGGCTGTTAATGTCCACTTCAGAGTTCTAGGTGATGCGCAAGCTGGTGGACTCCTCAGGGATTATGAACTTTGTGTGAATAAGGAAGTCTGAGATCAGCATTGACCAATAGATGAGCTGGGCCCCAGCAATCCAGCTGTTGTTTGTCTTTGGGGTGTAGTATGCTTAGCTAAGGCTGTTGACTACAGCTCTAAATAGGTGTCTCTTGTTAAGTCTTTACGGCAAAGATGCAATCTTCAGGCCATGGGCACCTTAAGAAATACTTCAATTGTTCTTGACACTCCCAAGGCCTCAAAACAAAAAGTGGATTTATTTTTTTTAAAGCAAGATTTATAAGATACCCAAGAAAGAGCACAGAAACACAGCCTTCACTAGGCTGTGCAAGTTTACAATTCAGGATGAACAGGAAGAAGAGGTCAGCTTTAAAGACGTGCCTAATTGCAAAATCATTCAGGCAATAGTTCTGCCCCCGTGATTTGTGGGTAGTCAGCCTTTTATTTTAAGGTTTTAAATTTTCTAATTGAAATATATTTACATCGCTTTCCTTCCCCCTTTCCTCCCCCAGCCCCTCCTAGCTGCCCTCCTTCAGATCCTTCCCATGCCCCCAACTCTCGTGCTGATAGCATCTCTTTCTTTGGTTATATCTGTGATTGTGGGGAGTCATTTTTAAATGTTGGAAAAGCCAGATTTGTAGTAGAGGAAAGATGAGGGTTGGTTGGTTTTGTCATGTTACCTCAAATTGTTTTTCACCCGCTAGGGCCGTGGTTCTCAACCTGTAGGTCACAACAAACTTTGGGAGTCAAATACCAGACAGCCTGCGTATCCGATGTTTACATGATGACTCATAGCAGCATCAAAATTACAGTTAGGGAGCAGCTGTGGCACGATTTCTTGGTTGGGGGTCAGCATAGCACGAGGAACTGTGTTCAAGGTCCAAAGCATTAGGAAGATTGAGAGCCACTGCTCTAGGGTGGGTTGTTAGGGTGTACAGGTGACCATAGGTACTAAGTATTTCAGAATAGAAAGACGTTGTCCCCTGGGTTGCCAAAAGTGGATCCGAGCGAAGAGACAGGCTTATCACCAGAAATAAATTCAAAGTCTGATTAGTAAGGGGGCAGCGAGTGGGTGGAGGGAAAACAGTCACGGGATTAGCATTTACTCGACTCCTACTCCGTGCCTCACACTTTGTTAGAAGCCTTTGTTCTTTATTTCATTTAATCCTCACGAAGGCCTAAACGTTTTTATTATCTTCATTATTATAAGTAAGGAAACTGAAGAGAGAAGTTAAGAAAATCGCCTCAGGTTACGTGAAAAGCCTATGGGGGAAGACATTTTATGAACTCAGCTGGCTAACTAAAACATAATGCTTTTCCTAGTCTATCACAGGTAGGTACTATTTCCATGTCTAGCTGTTAGTGAGTGTTATTGTTCTTTAGATGTTAAGGTCACCTTAACTCTTCGTGGTTATGGCTTATTGAACCACCCTGTTTTACAGGACATTGAGGAACCTTGGTAGACACAGTTACTCATGTGAGATTTGCTCATTCATTCAGCGCACACCTGTTACCCGCGAGGTAGCGCACTAAGGCCTGGTACTGCATCAGGTGTTGAGAGAGATGTGATTCCTGTCTGCGTGACACCCTGGCGGTGACTGTCCTCACCTGTCTCTGTTCAATCTTTCCACGCAGGAGGAGACATGCTGTCACATTCAGTGAGTGGGGCCCAATGGAACCCAGTTCCAGGTAGCGAGAAATGAGATGGACAGGTAAATATAATATTGTGACAATGTATGTATGCATAGTGTTAGGAGCTGGACCTGGCCTTAAATCATGACAAAGCCCCAATGAGGAGGTCACTTTCCCTTTCTATTACATCTGAATTGTTGCTTTCTTGTTTTCCTTCTAAGGATTTTTTTCCTAGATGTCATTGGTACCAAGAGGGGTAGAGGAGGGCACTTCAGTAGGGGGGCGTCATCTCTGCTTGAAGGGGCAATGTTTTCAAGAAAGGAAACAGCATTTTCCTTGTTCAAATGTCACATGGTTTTCATCTGCGGTGTCCTGAGAGACATACAGTTCAAAGTGAAGTTTTCAGGTGATCGACATAATATATGAAGAAGCTGTGTATCAAATCATGCTATTTTTGAAAGGCCATAGGCATGCAGAAAAATATGTAGAAAGAAACAACACCACAGACCAGAGGAAGGGCCTGACAGCTCAGAGTCAATTTTATTTTATCCATGCCATTATAATAGTTTCCTTAGAAAATGTATTAATGCTTTTCTTATAAAAATAACACAATAGCTGGGCGGTGGTAGCGCACGCCTTTAATCCCAGCACTCGGGAGGCAGAGGCAGGTGGATCTCTGTGAGTTCGAGACCAGCCTGGTCTACAAGAGCTAGTTCCAGGACAGGCTCCAAAGCCACAGAGAAACCCTGTCTCGAAAAACCAAGAAAAAACAAAAAACATAAAACAAAAAAAACCCCCACAATATGTAAATCTAATAAAGACCAGATATATATGCTTGCGATGCCCCAGGAAGAAGAGAATGGCTGACCTGCAGTAAGATGGGAGACAGCAAGTGCCAGGGCCCGAGAACAAAGGCCCTAGTTTTAGAAGGTTTGGGCTTGAATGTTCGTTCTCACACTCCTCAGCTGTGTGTCACCTGGATACATGACCTAGCTTATCTGTGTCATAGCTATTTCCTTCATAAATAGAGCACCTACCTAATGGTCATGATCATGAAATGGCTTAAGATATGGAACTGCTTGATTATTCATAGTCAGGCTTTTATAGATATTACCTGCTATTTCAGGGAAGCAAACAGGATTGGATTTGGGGGGCAATAGAGCAAAGGAATAGATATTTAAGACAGCAGTGGACACCTGACTGATGCCAACTGTCTTGGAGGCACCTTTCAAATCCCATAATTCTTTGACCATCCCTTCAATGTGTAACACGAGGTCATGCAGGGAGAACATTGTAATGACTCTGGTAATTCTATGACAGGTGTGTAACTTTGTCACCTGGAGCTAAGGGTCACAACCCTTCACCTCTCTGTTCAGTTCTGTGATTAGTGGGCTGGCAACTGCTCATCCTTTGGGCTTACATTTTTCTCTTGTAACTAACACGATGACGTTACATATTTCAACACACACCAAACGGCCCATCTCCTCTCTCCTGTTCACCCTGTTCTGCTTCCAGCCACGGGCCAATCTACTTCTCTGGAGAATGTTGTAGAAAGTCAGACAAGTCCAAAGAAAGACTTTCTAACTCTTTGGCGCTGCTTGTATGAAGACACAAAGATGAATCCCACTCTGGGGTGGAAGTGGGAGGGACATGCTGTGGGA
Source organism: Chionomys nivalis (assembly GCF_950005125.1). Lineage (NCBI taxonomy): Eukaryota > Metazoa > Chordata > Mammalia > Rodentia > Cricetidae > Chionomys > Chionomys nivalis. The sequence continues at coordinate 11,165,337 of NC_080110.1, forward strand.
CAATCTTTGTACACGGTAAATACATATTACTCTCATTGGTTAATAAAGAGCTGACTGGTCTGTAGTGGGCAGGAAGAGATTACGCAGGAGAGCCAGACCAGGAGGGCGCTGTGAAGAAGAAGGGCAGAGTCTCTGGAGTCTCAGGAATCATCAACCAGACATGGAAGAAGCAGCATGGAAAATATATAGATGGGGTGAACCAGCCTTGGGGCAGCACAGAGATGAATAAAATTGGGTTAATTTAGGTTACAAGAGCTGGTTAGTAACAAGCATGGTTGAACATTTATAATTAATAGTTAAGCCTCTATGTAGTTATTTGGGAGTGGGCTGGCGGGACAGAAAAGTCCACCTACAGGGACACCCTGGCACACTGCTTAATGTTCTCATTATTTTAATACACAACAAGAAAGCAAAATGCATTGAACACATTAGCATTTAGACACTGTAGAGACAATTCCACATGGTTGTATTTTGAATAAGCAGCTTCTACCAAGTTAGTGCTTTCCTCTTGTCTCTGAGTTTTCCAACCCTTGAGTCATTGTGGAGATGTGGCACCTTATTTACTTCAGTTCATGGGACACTGGTGGAGGATGCTTAATTTTGATGTTACCCTCCTCTTCCACCCACTGGCTCCCTATATGTTTTCCCATCAGAATCCTAAGGGGTGTTTGAATGGCGCTGTAGCTATTCATCTGTTCAGGGAATTTTTTTGAGCCTTTTTATGGAGCTCTTCATTTGGCTTTTTATTGGCCTTGATATGGATCCTAACCCTGCCCAATGTCTGGACTGGCAGAAGTGTACCGCAATGGGTATACCCTAAGTGTGAGCCCCATGCCTTGTCTTTGGTCCATACTCCAGTCACGGTGTCCTCTTGCTTCCGATGTTAGGAGCACACTCTCTGTTTACTGATGCTCTTGTTCAAGTTCATTGTCAGCCCAGAGTTGTGTGATTTTTGGATTTTCCCATATTGGGGTTTTTCTCATTCATGGATTGGGAGTATCTTAATGTAGCATAATAAAACTGAAACACGATTCTTAACTGAGCATGGACTCCAATATCTTGTGAAACTCTCAAATGCGCTCTTGAAAAATACTGCTTTATTGCGATAGAACCGGCATACAGCAAACTACATCTACTGTGGGCGTATAATTGTGGATTTGATTTTGAGGCTTCTCCTCGCTAGGGACAAGCCTGTCTTTCTCCTGGCTTCTTCAGCCTGAGCCTCTGGGGGCCTTGCCTTAACACTTTTTAGTTACTCGCCTTCCGAAAGCCCATTTTCAATTCCTCTCAATCAGGCATCTCGTCTCATTACTCAGTTGAAATTGCTCTTGAAGGTTCTGCTGCCAAGCCCAGGGGGTATTTGTCTAGCCTTTTAAAACGCAGATGCTTTCTGACATTTGCCTGCATTGGACAGTCTTTATTTATTTTTTTGGAAAATTTTAACTTTTTCGGTATCCACAGCAACCATCTTCTGGTGCTCTCTGACTATGAATGGACATGGTCACTTCTCAGTGTCCGCGTTCTGCTGGCCTACACTTCTCATTTGTTTACCAGCCTGGGCTAGCCCTGTCCATGCACCCTCCCCATGTGAGCGCCTGCACACAGGCTGTTTAGTATTATTCAATACATGTTAACGTGTTCCACCAAAGAGCTCTGCTTAAGACTTTGCTGATACTCAGATCCATAGACACAAATTGTTCTTTGGACCTTTCTACTCACACATACTTTAGGCATCTGAACTCAGTGCACTGAAAGTCCACTTCATTAAACTCCCACAAAAAAATGTCTCCTCTTCCTTGATTTCCTGGCCTAGGATGCATGCTTTTCCTGTGGGAGCTGGCTGGGGGCTTAGGTGTGGGGAAGGGGAATCACCAACAAGCCCAGGCAGTTTCTATTAGCTTTGTATAACAGAGCCTCAAGGGTCTCGCTTGGGCAGTGCTGCACAGACACTGGAGAACGGACCCCAGGAAGATAAAGTCCTTATTACCAGCAGGGCTGAGAGATGAAAGAGCTTTTAAACAGCCAGGCAGATTAGCATAGCGAAGGGGCTGCTTGCTAACTTCTACAAAGTGGAGACTTCACCCTTTTCTATATGTGGGGATTGCCCGTGTGCCGGGAGAAGCCCCAGTGTATAGACAGGCTGGGGCCTTGCTTCCACAAACTTATATTCCACCCCCTCCCCAAATTAGACAATGACTGTGCCAAACACTAACAGAAGTATGTTTTTAGAAAGAGATAAATTCTACAAAGAAAGAATGAAATAGAAAGTGTTAAGAAGCCAGGGGGCTCCTTTGACAACATTGTGAGGGAAAAGGTTTCAGGGGTGAGGAATTCAGGCAGTTTCCGTGGATAGATGAAGCTTTTTTTCTCTCCCTCAGTTCTCTAGAAAAAGGCTTAACCAAATCCGAGCATTTGAAGGAACCCATAGGGCGAATGTGAGGCCTTGGACTCATTAGAATCTCTCCCGTACACTTGGGACAAATGTTCGCTTTACTTTCTTCAATATTTGAGATGAGATGCTTTTTAAACTCCGCTTCCTGACTTAAATGTTGTGTTTGTGTGTTGAGTGCCAGGGAAACAGAAAACTCCTAGCAGAGACCCTTCTCTGGGGCATCTGAGGTGAGAGGGACTTGGAGAAAAGCATGGTCCCCTCCTTATGGTTGACAGCACCACCAAACCCTCCGACCTTTCCAACATGCAAGGATGAGACCCAACGCACTTGCCTCGTAAGTGGCATTCTGAGTGTTTTAAGAGATATTGGGTTTGGGATCCTGAGTTATGGAAACACAGTCACATAAAGATCTTCCAGTAAGAGAAAACAAACGATAGCAAAAGAAACAAATCAACAAGTGTAGTGCTCAGAAATGGTAAACACAGTTAATAAAGAAGGGGAGGAAGCTGGAAAGAAATGAAAGAGATGCAACTTTAGAGAAATGAGCATCTTCTAGGAGCGGGTGTTTGTTTTTTATTTGTTTGGGGTTTTCCCCCATTTATTTATTATTTTTAGTAATAAGTATTAACTGTTGCAAGTAATGAATTTTAATACGACATCTCCACCTGAGCATATAATATACTTTAATTATACTATAATCCTATCCCCTCCCATTGCTTGCTTATCCCCCACTTCCACATCCACACATTTTCTCCTTCTCACATTCATCATCCATTTTCTTCCCCTAAACATCATCTATGAGAGAAAGCAGGAACTCCCATCCTTGTGAAGCTTCTGTTAACATGACACAACCCATCTACTTTTCATGCAAATGACACGGTTTTATAATTCTTCATGGCTGAATAAAGCCCCATTGTGTCCATATACACCATATATTCTTTAACCATTAATCTACTGATAGGCACCTAAGATGATTTCCTGCTGTGGGACAATGGTCTGTACCCTGTCACTTGTATTTTAAAGAAACGCTAATTGGCCAGTTGTCAGGTAGGAAGAATAGGTGGGGTGACCAGGCAGGAAGTAGAGGCGGGGCAACAAGAATTCTTGAAAGAGGGAAGTTTCAGTCTGCAGTCTCACCCAGACACAGAGGAAGCCAGACACAGAGGAAGCAAGATGTAACTGCCGTGCCAAAAAAAGTTACCAAGCCACGTGGCTAACACAGACAAGAATTACAGGCTAATATAAGTTATAAGAGTTAATAAGAAGCCTGAGCTAATAGGCCAATCAGTTTATAATTAATGTAGACCTCTGTGTATTTATTTGGGCCTAAATGGCTGTGTGACCTGGTGGGACAGAAACCTGGGTCAACAATTCCCCAGTCCGGGCTGTTGTGAAGAGTATCATGACAAACACCCGGTGTGCACATGTCTCTGTTGCGAGCTGACCGATCCCCTCAGGCAAACACGTAGGAGTGGTGCAGCTGCATCACACTGTCATTCTGTTTTAAAATTTCTGAGGAAAAATGAAAAATAATTGAAGAAAATTATTCTCAGGTGTGTGCCTTTTGTTTATGCTGCGTTTGTTTAACTCTGTGAAGCTGTGATTCTTTGCCTGTCTAAAATGCTTGATGGTCTAATAAAGAGATGCAGGGCCAATAGCAGAGCAGGAGCAAAGATAGTTGGTCTTCCAGACAGTATAAATAGAAGGAGAAATGTGGAGGAAGGAGAACAAGAGAACAAGGAAAGGAGGGTGTCAGGGGTCAGCCATCCAGCCATCTAGCCATCCATATGGATGACATATGGATGTCAGTCAACCAGCCATAGAGTAAAAAAAGAAAGTAAGATATACAGAAATAAGAAAGGTAAAAGCCCATAGGGAAAAGGTAGATAGGATAATTTTTAAAAAGCTAATAAGAAACAAGCCAAGCTAAGGTCAGGCATCCATAATTACAAATAAACCTCAGTGTGTGATTGCTTTGGGAGCTAAGCCCCACCCCCCAAAAAAGTAAATATCCAAAAGAGCAAAAACCATCGCACAACACTCGGGGGTTGGGGGGGGAGAAAGAGCGGTCCCGGCCCAGTGAAGGGGAAGTTTAGAGGAGGAGCAGCAAGTGGGAGACCCTTCACTGAATGTGGGCTAAGCCAGTGAGGCTGGCTCATGGCACAGCAGAATGAGTGATGAGGCCAGCTCAGCAAAGACGTGGCCTCCTATGCCATGAAAAGGAGCTGAAATATGTTCTCCCTTCAGAGGGAAACCAGGGAACGCTTTGAGTCAGGGGAGTGACGTGACGTGGTGCAATTAGCCTTTCAACAGGCGCCCTGACCGTTCTGTGGAAAATGGAAGCAAGGGCGTATTTTAACTTGGAGTGGTTCCCCATGCAAGGAAGCATTGGACAAATAGTTCTTAGGGGGAAAAAAAGTCATCAACCTATCGCGCGTTAAAATGGACAGCTCTGGCCTTTAAATGAGCTGTTTTCTTATTCCCCAAGAACAATGCCATTCAGGACTTGCAATGGATGTGACTCGGTGTTCCCAAGACCTGGGAACAAAATGTTTCTTCAAGTCAGAGGGCAGGGAGTCTGTTCGCCGGAGGTATGATCTGCTCAGCAAAGGAATAACTTTCCACTCCTTAACTTGGCTGTTTATATCGTTTAGACCTTTTTATAGATGTTACAAACATGACATTTAGGTTAGAAAGCAAAGGCCCCCTGTCCTATAGACTTCAATGTCAACAGAAAATGATTTCCCAAGTGTTTTCTTTGTTCACAATAAACCAGTGTCTTAAAAGGTATGTGCTCCGTTCTTTTCCTGGAGATAAGGTTGATAAAGAGTTTCCGTGTCGCGTGTTTAGTTTTGTTGGAGAAGAGGGAGGTTACGTATAAAATCGAGCCTTGTTGCCCTGAGAAAGAAAGGCTAAGAAAACGAAGGCACACCTAGCATCCTTGCTGATGGACGAAGAGTGCTCAGCAGAGATGCCTTTGTCTCATCTCCTTCCTTCCTTGGAAGTCCCGTGACTCCTCCTGGGCATTATAATTTTTCATATGAAGTAAGGAAAACGAACTAAGAGTTTTTACTGTTAAAGAAAGACAGAAATCATTGGTTCTTGGTTGTCTCTGTTTTAGGTTTCTGCCTGAAGATGCTTGCTCTTAGAGAATGCATAATACTGACTGGGGAAATCTCTGCTTTTGATTTTCAAATGACCCCGCAGGTACTGAGACAAAGGCCCCGTAGAGAATATTTTGAGAGGAATACGGACTTTGAAGTCAGAGCCTGGAAGTCGAGTTCTGTCCTCAACATTTTTGCTGTGTGGCTTTCCGCACGTCACAGAGGTCTGTCCACAGGAAATGAGGCAGGGGATTTGCTGACTCTGAAGCACTTTGAAAATACTGGAGGTTGTCCGTTGTTTTGATTATCACTCTTTTTATTCCCTTGGCCAGTTTCTCCTTCTAAGGACAAACTTATTTAAGAGACACGTTTGGGTTTCTGGTGTCATCTGTATTTTAGAAGAACATGTTCTAAGGACTCAATTCAGTGTGGCGCACATCTAAAGTTTTGCAAGAACGAATATCTTATTAGGAGGTCCTGTGACAGGTATTCCTAGACTTACTATAGCCTAGGTTGAAGAGTGAGCGTCAGTGAGTCAGAGCATCAGCCCAGAGTTAAGGAGTAGGGCTGCTGTGTGTGAGAATGATGATTTCTGTCAGGAAAAGCAAGGGAAAGTCTTCCAGGGAAGAGGCGACTCACTGGCTTGCCCAGCGACAAAAGAGACTGAGAAGTTGTCCCAGAAGTAGCCCAGTCTCCGTGAAGCACCCGGCACCGGGCAGAGGGGATCCATCAGGAAGTACACACCAGCGTGTTCACCACCAGCGTGGACAGCATGCATGTATCTGGGGAGCATGGCAGCAGCCAGCATGTCATTTCCCAGTGTAGCTGTCAACAGGAGGCTGAGAGCAGGAAGGAAGGGCAGGTCCCCACAGGCCTATTGACAGGCACAGGAGAGAGTGATAATAACAGTGCCTGGCAGCCAGGCAACAGCTAATCATGACCAGAAATGCTGGCATGAGAAGTTGGGCCTTAGAGAACTTTCTTACCATTACTCCTTACCTGATACATACACCCATCCTCACATACACATGCCCTTACCCCAAACACACACACACACACACACACTCACACAGTGTATATGTATATACACTCAACCCAAAATACAGATACACACACATATACACCTACCCTCACCCCAAACACACACACACACACAAACACAGACACACACCTACCCTCACTCCAAACACACACAACCCATATACAGAAACACACACACACACACACACACCTCTGTTAAAAGTTATAGCTACTTACCAAGCAAAGACTTTAGAGTTAAAAGCCCCGTTTCCATCCTGTTAGATCATTGGATGTTCACGTGCTCTGGAGCAAGTTTCTCAAACCTTCCATAGCACAGGGCTTCTCTAGCATCCATCAGTAGAGAGGTGCTATGAGCAGGAAATGAGGGCACGTGCAGGAGGTCAGATGGGCACCGCTGAGCATATCACGGTGATATACACTCACTAAGTAGGGTATGCGAAAATGGGACTAAGAGTCCAGAGCTGGAGCCCCGACTGGGCTCATACATGGGAGGGAAAACGGTTGCCCACAGAGATGCCCTTGTGCCAGAGAACAGGCAAACCAATCCAAATGCTGGATCTCGGGGGGCAGAGCTCATTATCTTGAAGTCTCTTCTGCCTGAAACTTGGGGTCGGTTCTATGGATTTGCACAGCGTTGGCCTTTGGGGAGAGTCAGAAGCAGGGATGCTGGGTCTAGAAACATGGAAGGTGTACCACCTCACAGCAAGCAGAGGTGTGCGAGAGTTGTTCTGGAATGGAAAGAAGTAGGGAGAGCAGAACCACACATTTGCAGGCAGATCTGGAAGCTAGGTAGAGGTTGAGGCTTCAGGAGCAGCAAGGGATCCTGGGAAGTAAAAGCAGCCACCTGACCCCCTCAGTGAAGTTCTGAGGTGAAATCTCAGAGAGTTGGGGATTGGCTTAAAAGAGAAGCAGGACTCAGCCTGGACTGTTCTAGAGAGGGAGAGATGAGTGAAGTTCTGAGGTGAAATCTCAGAGAGTTGGGGATTGGCTTAAAAGAGAAGCAGGACTCAGCCTGGACTGTTCAAGAGAGGGAGAGATGAGTAACCCTTGGTTTGGTAATAGATGGGTGCGGGAGAGAAAGTAAACAAGAGAGCATAGCTGGTTGGCTTGTTGGGCAAGTTGCAGAGGAGAGGGGGCGTTACCTTCAGAATGAAGGGAGCCTTCCTTCCAAACAGAAGGGTAAAGATGGAGAGAAACAGGGAGGTGGACATGAAGTCTTCATGTGGCAGCTTCCTTGTTGGTACCAGAGAAGAAGATTGTGAGAGATGGCCTTATGTCAACTTGACACACACACTAGAGCCATTTGAAAGGTGGGACCCTCAATTGAGAACATGCCCCCATAAGGTCCTGATGTAAGGCGTTTTCTTAATTAGTGATTGATGGGGAAGGCCCAGTCTCTTGTGGATGGTGCTATCCTTGGGCTAGTGGTCCTGGGTCCCATGGGAAAATGGGTTGAGCAAGTTATGGGGAGCAAGCCAGTAAGCAGCACCCCTCCATGGCCTCTGCATCAGCTCCTGCCTCCAGGATCCTGACCGATTTGAGTGCCTGTCCTGACTGGCTTTGATGATGAACACTGACATTGGACGTGTAAGCAGAATAAACCCTTTCTTTCCCACCTAGTTTTTGGGTCATGGTGATTCGCTGCAGCAATAGAAACCCTAAGATAAGATAGGCGGTGGTGGCGCATGCCTTTAATCCCAGCACTTGGGCAGCAGAGACAGGCAGACCTTTGAGAGTTTGAGGCCAGCCGGGTCTACACAAGCTAGTTCCAGGATAACCAGAGTTACAACAAGCTCTCAAAAAACAAAATCAAAATCAAAAACAAAAACAGAAAAAGTAAAAAAATTAAGAAAAAGAAAACCCTAAGGCAATAGTTATCTTGGAGGGGTCAGGGAGGATGAAGCAGAGGCTTGAGTAGAAAGCGTCAACTTTTGGACTGTGGAATATTTGTGAGGGAGCTGGCTGGATTTGAATCAGCTCATGGTTGTGGCTTCTGCATCTCTTGAATGTACCTACCCCAGGCTGGGGCTTGCATGGAAACAGAAAATCACCCATGCAACTGACTTAAAATAGTAAAACCAGCCTCTCCCTCTGTCGTAGCTGAACTGAATGGCCTGGACCACCATCCTCACTTCCTGCCACATCTTCTCTCCTTAACACCCCTGGGCAGCTTCATTCCCACCTGCTGTGCAGGCCCAGCTCTGTGAGGCCACCACACAACCCAGAGGCTTGCTGCTGACTCTGGGTTCTCACTTGCTAGGAGCTCTGCAGAATTAAAATCTCCTTTCTTCCTGAAATGCTCTTTGTATATTTTGTGTGATATGACAAGAATCGTTCTCAGTTTGCTGATGATCTCTCTCTCTCTCTCTCCCTCCCTCCCTCCCTCCTATCTATTCATCCATCTATCTATTATCTATCTATCTATCTATCTATCTATCTATCTATCTATCTATCTATCTATCTATCATCTATCTGTCTGTCTTCTATTATCTATCTATCTATCTATCTATCTATCTATCTATCTATCTATCTATCTATGTATCTATCTATGTATCTATCTATCTATCTATCTATCTATCTATCTATCTATCTATCTATCTATCTATCTATCTATGAGTGCATCTCTTGTTTATTTGTTTTGAGACCTGATTGGTCTCCCTTGACCACACTAGCCTTGAAGTCTCCCTGATCCTCCTTCCTCTAACTCCTGACTGCTGGGGTCCCGGGGATTCAAAACCATATCCAGTCTCAGGTCTCACTTTAAAAGTCACAAGCTCAGGCTTCCCTGAAACCCTTATGGAAAGCCTGTTGCTACCCTGTGATCCCATGAGTACCACATAGAAAGCATATAACAAATGAAAAGGGTGAAATGCAGGATGTTTTGCTTGGATTACAAGGTCTCCTGCTTCTAGACAAACCCTACACATTCATAAAAATTTGGTGCATGCCCTGATGAGGTACTAAAGTATAAGGTTCCAAGGAAGCCCCTGAGCTTTGCCTGTCTCCCTGGAGTCTGCTGGTGAATTACATCTACTTTCTGATGTGTGTTTTTATCCATTCTTCCCAAGTTGACATCTATCAGGAAACTCTCATTCCATTGGCTGCGAAATCTCTGTTTTGATAAAGATTATACTTACGAGGAACCTCCCAAGGGTTATGAAAGAGACAAGGGGCTTGGATTGGGACTAACGACTCAGAAATCCTACCGTGGACCTCTGAAGCCACGTGATGGGAGCTTGCTAATAGGGTGTCAGAGACTGAGTGGAGACCCCAGCTTTTATACTCTCTTCAGAGACCACTGGCCCCTTTCTTCAATTCAATTCAATGTCAACCTTGGTTGTCATTCTGACCAATTTAGCAAACTGTGCCCCCCCAATATCTGAGTTAGCCCCCTAATCTTCACAATTGTGGCTGGATGGGTCAACATCACACCTCACCATTTTGAGGAGCAATGTGAGATTGTCCCTCAGTCTTGTCAAATGACCTATCTTTCAGAAGGACACATTCAGGTATGAGCAAGGGATCATCTGAACCCCTAGAAACTGCAAAATCAAAGCACTTTGTCAGGTGCTCGAGGGAGGTCAGCCTGGGGTAATTATTAAGTCTGCAGCAATAACTATCATGGAGACCACTTCAGAAATTAACTTATTGCAGAAATCGAGGTCATGTGGTTTTCTGAAGTGTAAGGACAGGTGGCATACGGGCCTGATTTTGCCTTCAATTTCCCTTTGAAGTTAATAGGCAGGGCAGGTACTTATCTAATCACGGCATTTGGACCAGTGTGTTCCGCACATTCAGGACTTTGTAATGAGATGCAATGTTTATGTTCCAGGCTCTTCCCCACAGACTGCAAAAATACCCTTTGCTCAGCCTTGTCTAATCATTACAAGTGTCAACAGTCAAAGCTAATGACAGAAAGTAGGTTTATAGGGCAGTAACCCTGCCTGCTTGGCACAAAAGATCTATTCCCAGAAGGAAAAAAAAAAAAAAGATTTAAACAATTATGTGAACCTCGGTGTAGCTAAGGGAGCAGCAGTGTTTTGGGGATTTCAAAATCATGATTTTTTTTTTTTTCAAAATCAGATTGAGCCAGCATTTAAATGTGTGAGCAATGTGGGAAGACTGATATTATTTAAAAGACTGAATATGGATTTCTTTCTTAATTTTTTTTTAAGGTCAAACTTAGAGTCCCCCAAATTCTCCACTGTGTGTGTGTGTGTGTGTGTGTGTGTGTGTGTGTGCATCCATCAAATCTCCCGGGGAAGATTTACTTAAATCTATGTATTAGATTTAGTTAAATTCTATGTATTAAATATTTACTAAGCACTTTCTGGGTTCCTAGTGTTGACTTGGCTGTGGAGAGTCATAGACACAAAGATATGGGAACTGAATGACCGTTCTCTGTGCATCATGAATTTCTGTGTTATAGTTTGTTTAGAGCCTGATTCCCAGACCCGAATGCTCAGTGCAGACCCTCCCAGAATGCACTGCCTAAGAATGATCTTGAAAACTTGTTAAATATATAGTGTGAGGATCTCAAGCCCAGAGATTCTGACTGGATGCACCTGGGAAGGTTTAGAAGCATTGAGAGGATTTTCACTTTTATTTATTTGTTTGTTTTTTTGAGACAGGGTTTCTCTGTAGCTTTGGAGCCTGTTCTGGAGCTCACTCTATAGACCAGGCTGGCCTCAAACTCACAGAGATCCACTTGCCTCTGCCTCCTGAGTGCTGGGATTAAAGGCATGCACCACCACCTCCTGGCCACTTTTATTTATTTATTTTTTAAGATTTATTTATTTATTATGTATACAACATTCCTTCTGTGTATGCTTGCATGCCAGAAGAGGGCACCAGATCTCATTATAGATGGCTGTGAGCCACCATGTGGTTGCTGGGAATTGAACTCAGGACCTCTGGAAGAGCAGTCAGTGCTCTTAACCTCTGAGCCATATCTCCAGCCCCCACTTTAATTTTTTTAAAAAAACTACAATGATACCTTAATTTTTAAAAAGATGTGTATGTGTGTGTGTGTGTGTGTGTGCATTTATAAATGTATAAATGCAGTGCCCTCAGAGGCTGGATGAGGGCATCAAATTCCTAAGAGCAGTGGTTCTCAGCCTTCCTTGTGCTGATACGGGTCCATGCGATGTGGTAACCCCCAACCATAAAATTATTTTTTGTTGCTGCTTCATAACTGTAGCTTTGCTGCTGTTGTGAATCGTAATGCAAGTATCTGTTTTGCAATGGTCTTAGGCAACCCCTATGAAAGGGTTCTTCAACCCCCAAGGGGTCATGACCCACAGGTTGAGAACTGCTTCCCTAGAGCAATAGAAGTCAGCTGTGAGCCACTGGACATTGGTTCTGGAAGCTGAACTCAGGTCCTATGTAAGAGCAGTGTGCGTGCCTAGTTGTAGAGCCATCCCTCAGCCTGGCTGGTCTTGAACTCACAGAGATCTGCCTGTCTCTGCCCGGCAAAGCCTGTGTCTTTCAAGCTGGGTTTCTGGTTTCCTTCAAGGCAATGTGGAGTGGACTGGCTCATCAGCTCTCCTAAGTACCTGTTCTTTTTGTAATTTCATGTTTACACACCAACAGAAAGAGTGTAGGGGTTAGTGGCACTGACATAGAGCAGAAGTCAATTTTTTTTTTCCAAAAGCTGATCTTGTGTTTTGCCAGAAAATTGGAAGTGATCAAGTTTAAATAGGATTCTCACTGTTATTTTCTGTCACGTTTCGTTCTGTGGAAGCATGATTCTTGGCTTAGATGTAACAGTTCCTCTCCTTGTCACCCCCAGAAACCTAATCCCTCCGCCTCAGGTGGCTGCACAGTCACTCCAGTGTAACCTTGGGGAGGGTACTGTTTACTGCAGGAGTGAACCTGGGGCTCTAGCTTGGAGCTCCACAGAAGGGACAAGAAAACCCAGCAGAACCAGCTCAGCCACTTCAGACTCTCAACAAGCAATCCAATGGGAATAGGGGCAGAGATTAGCGTAGGACTGCAATTAAAGCCGGCTTTCCCAAGGCTGTCAGCAGGTCAGGCTGAGCAGCGGCCTGAGAATGTTGCTCACATCCCAGGAGAGGTTGCCCGTTGCTATGCCAGTAACACGGCACGGGGTGCTTGCTGGATAAAAACTGCTGTGGGTTTTTGTCTGATGTACCTCGCTTTTATCAAAACATATGTTTTTCACTCGCGTACATGGACCTGCTAATGTGTACATACGTGGTTTCCTGAGTCCAAGAATAGGAAGACTAGAAAATCTAATGCCAAAGTCTTAGGAGAGACAGCAAAACAAAACAACCTTCAAAGGTTAGTTTGTCTTGGGGCAAATGCGTGGGAAATACATGAGGAGGACAATTTAGTTAACAAATGTGGGGTGTAGCTGTAATGGTATTATTTTCATCTCTGTAGCACAAGCCTACACTAATATATATATATATATATATATATATATATATATATATATATATAGTTTTCACTATGATCATTTGGGAGACACAGAAGAAACAGACATCAGGATTTCTGCCCTTTAATATTTGAGGAGAAAAGACAATGTATATATTAATGAATGGATAAATGAGATGTGCATTTATAAACCCATTGAAGGGACCGGAGAGTTGCCTCAGCCTCTAAGAGCTCTCTTTGCTCTTGCAGAAGACTTGGGTTAAGCTCCCAGCACCCACACTGGGGCTTGCAACCATCTGTCACTCCAGAAGATTTGGCACGCTCTTCTGCCCTCTGCAGGCACCAGGCACACATGTGATACACATATGTACATGCAGGCAAAATAGTCACATATATGCTAATATAAATCTAAAAACAACAATGAAGACCCTGGATGAATGAGATAAATATCAGCTTTAATGCAGAGAGAGGGGTTCCAAGAGAGTTGGCTTCTTGGGTCTGACAGGGTTGGGGCACACAGTGGAAAGTGGAGGTCACATCAACCTCAAGGCTTAACCCTCAGAGTCAATGAGTGAAGTGTGCTATTTCAGCTGAGGAACAGGGTAGAGGTGCTCATGGGAAGCTGGAAATGGCAGAGTCCGTGGGCTTGGGTAGAGAGCAAGTTAAGTCTCGAGTGAATGTGTGTGTTGACATGGACGCAGCCATGTCAAGGACCTCAAGACTTGCTTGGGCCTGAGTGAACATGTTTGTGGTATGTGTAGAAAATGCATGCACTTTCTGTCCTCCAGATGTTTGTGACCCAAAGACTGCCCCCTTACAGAGACCACTCCTCTGGAGATTGGTTTACCCTAGTCCTTGTTCGTATGTGTATAAAACAGCTTTTCTGTCTTGTTTATCTGTGTGTAATCCGACCTCCCTGTTCAACTATATATGATAATGTATATAGTAAGCACTTGGAGCTTTCTGGATGCAATGGCTTCTCCATCAGAGAGCCAAGACCCCCAGATCCCAGCTTTCCTGAGTGTCTTTCCTTCTTTCCCAGTCATGGAGGCTTGGGTTCAAATCCAAACTCAACTGCTTTCTGTTTATAACTTGGAAAAAGTAACTCTATGTCTTTAAAAACTGGGTGCCTTTTCTACAAAATAGGGTGATGGATTCCATTGCTTATTTTGAGGAGTTAATGAAACAATCCATGCTACAGTCTGCAGTGCTTGTACACAGTAAACAGCCAATAAGTCAGGGCGATTCAATCATGGCCACTCCTGAATGGTCAAAGGAAAACTATTATTTTCCAGGTACGTTTGTACGCGTCTTATCTAGGCTTTTTCTGGTGACCTAAACATCTCTTTGGAGACCACCAGTTCCTTTCTCTTCCTCCCCAATCTAGGCAACATTGTCTTGCCATAAAGGAACTGCTTTGTTAGCTCATGATAGAATATTCTGAGGCCCCTCTTGATGTCCTGACACCATATGTCTGGACTTTGGGGTTCTAATGTGAATGGCAAGATCCACATGTTTGCTGTGCCTTGAACTGCCTGGCTTTGTCACCTGTTAGAGGATCGACAATGGCACAAGGAGAAAACCAGCACACACACACACACACACACACACACACACACACCCCACATCCTTTTCTTTCCCTTGAAAAATTTAAGTGTGTGATCCACATTGGGTATTTACAGCAAATGTGCTGAACGTTGCTTGACCAACTCTTCTTGAGTAACTTATTCCCTGTGCTGTTTGGAGGGTCTCAGATAAGCCCTGGGAAGCTCGTCAGTTGGCCTGGTTGAATAGTAGGATTTTATTTCCCATAGCCAGATGGCCATTTTAGCACCGTTTTTGCTGTTGGGCTCCCATGTTAATAAAACTCTGAACAATATAATCTTTTCCAATTAACTTTGACCACATGGTTTAATGACTTTTTACCAGGGGACTCAGGTCATGGTACAAATAGCCCTCTTTCCGCTCATATGGGGGCTCCTTGGAATGCCTTGAAACTGAACGTGCCCAGGAGGTTCTGTACCTCCTCCAGTTCTCACAGTTGGGCTTCCTTACGGGTTTTGATTCCAAGCGAGTGGCTCTATTGTGCTTCCCAGACTGGGCTGGGGAGCTGAGGGTTCTGAAGGCATCTTGCTCCACCTCCTAAGAATGCTAAGTAGTTCCGGTGACCACAATGTGGTTGTCAATGTCCCATAGAGTGAGCGTGAGAGCTGGGGAAACCAACCCAGCTATAAGTAGTGCACACTTACTGTGTGCCAAAACCAGAGGCCGGTGGTTTACCTGCATTTTGTTTTCTGATTGTCACAGAGTCCAAAATATGTCTTCTCTTCTTTCCACCTTTATAGATATGGATATTTAGGCTCCAAAAGGTTAACTTATTTGCCTAAAGTCATATACCCAGTGACAGTCACAATTTGGTCCCATGGGCTGTTGAATTCTGGAACCTGCAGTTTAACTGTTATACTGGTTTAGTTTTATGCAGAGACACTGCCAGCAAGCATCAAGAACAAACTGTATCTAGATATAAATAACACATAAATATGGGCGGACCTGGTTCACGGGCACAATCCTTTTGAGCTCCAAAGAATACTTTACCTTTGTGACTTTGACAGAAACAGAAGGCAGGTTGTGAAGTTTCTTGGGTAATTCTAGGTATTTGGACACCTGTTCAGCTATTCTGGGATTCTGTGGTGGGGGTAAGGGAAGACGGGGAGGGTGAGGTCATTATTGCAAAAAACCATTTCCTGAGAGCTTGACTTCAGGAAATGCAGGAGCATTAAAAATACCCATTGTGTGGGAGCCGTGGTCGGACCATGACTCACATTTAACAATTGTGTCCATAGGTCATGAAGGATCGGGGGAACGTAGGAGATATTCATACAAGGCTGTGTCTGTGGGTGGTTCATTATGAAGTGTTCAGTAGGTTGAGAGTTGTGTTGCCATTTCAAAGGTGACATTTACCAGTCTTCATAGACACTGTGAGGCCAGACTTCTCCACTCACAGACTGATTTGCCATCACTTGTCCTCCTACTAAGTACGAGAGCTTGCACGGTTTCCCTTAGGATATTCGAGAAAGAACCCAACTTGTTCCCTGTCCTTTGTGGTGTCTATGAGGCACCGGCAGGGAAAGGGGGCTGCTTTGTAAGTTTGCCTACATCTTTGCTTTCACAAAAGGAAAGATCTTTCCTTTGATTTTTGTCACAAATAAACTTCCTCGAAATGAATCTGTCAACTCCCAGACCTTATTCCCAGCAAGATGTGCTGGTTGGGAGAGGCGTGGCCTGGGCTTGGTGGGGACTTTTTTGGTCACTGTAAGAATGAGACTGGCTAGAGGAAACAGAAATCTTTAATTGAATGCTCATGTTTTTTGGAAATTTGCCCTGGGAATTTTTTTTTGTTTATTACTAAAAATTTTTGTTTTATTCAAAATTGGTATATACTAAAGATACGAATGTTCATATGTATAAAAGGCAGTAATAATAATCCCCTAGGAAGGCACCCCAAACCCAACTCCAGAGCAGCATAAATACATTGCATCTACCTCTGCATTCTTCCTCTGTCCTTCAGAGGAAGCCATTGCCTTGGAATTGTGCTTACTAGATACAGAGCAGAGGTTCCAAGTCCTCCAGCCTATACATGATGTAGGAAAGCTGAAGGATACCAGAGAGGTAGCTTAGTAGCCAGGGTTCATGTCACCTGGGCAGGCAGACCCATGTTTGTGACCGTGTTTATGTGCACATAGGTTGTGACAGGTCACGTGAAAACATGGTGCCATGCAAGGGAGTTGAACATCTGCAGATTTTGGTATCTGGAGTGAGTCTGGGACCACGGATGACTCTGTAAGAGTGGGATAATGGAAGGTATAGAGAGAGGAAGCAGGATGACTCAGCAAGAAAGAGCACTTGCTGTGACGTGGGGAGACTGAACTTAAACCCTAGAATTCATATAAAATCCTGGATGCGGTCACGTGTGCCCTTGTGATTTCAAAATCTGGGAAGACTGCAAACGAAAGACTCACTGGGGCTTCCTAGCCAGCAGCCTGGGGAAGAAGGCAGAGGACACTAGAATAGGACCCCGGAAGCCTCCATTTGAGATGCACCTGTTTGGAAACACACACACACTCACACACGCACTCATACACATACATACATGAGCATAGAATATTTTATAAAAACAATAAGAAACTACTTAGTAGATACTATTTAGGATTCTTATCTTGAATCCTTTTGAAAAAATTCAAATAAGCCCTACAAGTTAATAAATACCGTGTGATCAAAATAAACTTTGGATGGTTGAAATATTAGGATAACGAAAAACGCGGAGGAAAATATGTTATCAATTATCAGCTCTTTGGAGAGGCCATCGTTTTCTTTTTAAACTTTGAAGTGACAGAGGAAACCACAAGAAACAAAGACTGACAGATGCAGTTACGTAAACAATTGTAAATACTCGACCAACAAAATAACGGAGGCCAGCAGATGGGAGAGAATTCATTCGAAAGTAACACCCAGGCTCTCATCTGTGGGGGAAACTCCCCGAAGCGCTGAACACAGGCGGCCAACTCTTCTCAGATCGCTGCCTGTGGAAGGACTGGAGAAAGACAAGCTCCAGGTGGGAACAGGACAGCCATTGGCCTTGTGTACAAGGAGAGGGTGCTGGCCTGATGTATCGACTCTTTGGGGACTGGGGAGTTGGAATGGTCCTAGGACAGAGTACGGTGTTGCTAACTAGAGCTTTGTTTGTGGAGGTGGGGCCCCTAGAATGTAGGAGCTACTGAAGCACGCAGATACGTCCCAGCGTTTGGAAAGAACTGTGAAACATTTCCCAAGACCCAGCCCCTCTGACAAAGAAATGAGCTGTTTCTGCTGGCCAGGGAGACAGTGCCTCCCAGAGATCTCACGGAAGATGGAGGGCACGCTGCAGAGACCTCGTATTTGGCAGCAGGTAGATCTTTTAGCGTGAAGTTCTTTGTATGGTGGTAACAGGGCAGTGGGTTCTAAGGACAATGCCACAGGACTCAAAAAGCCGCATGGGGACTCAAAGGGAATGGACCAACGTTGTGAGGCCTCTGGCAAACCTCCCGTTACAGGCTCATTTAATATGTGGGGGAAAGAGAGGCGAGTAAGCAATTCATACAGCCGCAAAGGCAAACAGAGGAGAACGGAAGAGTAGTCCCCTAACGGTAGCCAAGAACAGGCGGCTGAAAGACATCCCATGGCTGGAGGAAGAGTCATGGAGGTGAGCTTTGGGAGTTTAAAACCTCGGGCTCCTTTCAGGTGGCTCCCTCAGCTTCCGGCTTGCCTTTGAAGATGTGAGCTCTCCACTTTCTCTTCCTGATGCCACGCCTACTTCTTGGCGCTCTCCCTGATGCCACGCCTACTTCTTGGCGCTCTCCCTGACGCCACCCCTACTTCTTGAGCTCTCCCTGATGCCACCCCTACTTCTTGAACTCTCCCTGATGCCACCCCTACTTCTTGAACTCTCCCTGATGCCACCCCTACTTCTTGAGCTCTCCCTGATGCCACCCCTACTTCTTGGCGCTCTCCCTGACGCCACGCCTACTTCTTGGCGCTCTCCCTGACGCCACGCCTACTTCTTGGCGCTCTCTATGCCTTTTTGCCGTGAGGGGCCCTTATCCCTTTAGAATCATAAGCCAAATGAACCCTTTCTTCCTTAAGCGGCCTGGTTTATGGCATTTTGTCACAGCGCCCGAAAGAAACGGATGGGATCAGTGACCCAGAGAGACAGCCCCGCTCTCTCCACAATGAAAATGCAGCTCTCTACGAACCAGGAAGAGTGTCTTCACCAGACGTCGAAGCTGCTAGAGCCTTGTCACGAGCTTCCTAACTTCTAGAACTGTGAGGGAAAAAAATTATATTTTTTTAGTCTATTTAGTTAGTCTATCATTATAGTCTATATTTAGTCTCTATACTGTTTATATATTATTTATAAGTTAAGTATAAGTGATTCTATTTGGTAGTCAAAATGGATTAAGACAATAGACAAAATGCTTTATACCGTATACTATTTTTAGTCTATTATTATAGTATATATAGTCTACATTTAGTTTATATACTATTTATAAATTTAGTCTAAATTATTCTGTTATAGTAGTCAAAATGGACTAAGACAATAGATAAAATGTTTATGTAATATATTATTTGACTGTCACAATAATAGTAATAATAATAATAATAGCAATGCTGTATTTATTCATTTAAAAGGTCTGCTAGGAAGACCGTGGGCTGTGGAGAAACACTTTTTCAGTATCCACTGAAGAAAGTGAATATGGAGCCTTCCCCAGTGCCTTCCCCCAATGCCTCTGATGTCACTAGGATGTATAAGATCTGTAGAGGCCTGACAAGGCTTCCGGGGCCACCAAGTGCTGATGCTACCAAGGCCACCACCACCACCAGGTACGTGACTGCTGTTGGCACAAAGTCTCGTTCATGCACCTGAAGTCCTCTCACGCCGACACTCACTCTACTGCTAAGTCCCATGACTGGCCCCCAAAGCACACATCCTTGACTGCTCAGCGCCGCCGAGGTTTCTTGTTTGGTTTTCTTGTTCTGGGTGGAGTCTGTTAAGTCAATTAGCATTACTGTCCCTGGTTCTGGACTTCAGATATGGAGGCTGAGTAAGAAAACATTCAACACTAACGTGGTTTACTGTTTAGTTCCTCCCTGTGCTCAAAGCTAGCTCATCTCTCCACTGCTGTTGACAAAAGCTTGGGCCGAACTCTAGACTGTTTTAGGATTAGATATTTTTAGGAACCGCCTTAAGTCCTTTTCTCTTGCAAACCAACCTCCAGTTGGCCTGACCCACAGCTGCTACTCATGCCCAGACAGGTCTGATTCTTTTGGTAGCAAAACCAGCTCAAGTGCAAATCGGGACCTCTGAAATGAAATAATTCTTCTTCTTATGGAGTGCGATATGATATGGCCTTTTAATTTGACAGTGTTTCTGTATTTTACACTTAGAAAGAAAAATCAAAATCATAGGTCAGCCTCCACTGCTACCTACTGATTTCTTCTGTTACTAATAGCGCTGAATTTAACTTTCAGAAGTTTCTACTATAACCATGTTTAAAGTATCCAAAAATTTGTAAAGAAAACATGAATAATCTTCTTTATCTCATGCAACCCATTTTTATTTTCCTGAAAAGCAAATGCTAATAGGGATGCTGCACGCCTAGGCTTACATGTTTACACATGCAGAATAGAGAAACATAAACGCATTCTCCATCTATAGAAAGGGATCATGGACATGGGATGTCCAAAGCATGGTACATATTCACATCTTTTCCCAATGTCAGAATAAACAAGAAACAATAAATTCACAAGGTACAGTGATTCAGCTGGCAGTAATTTGCTACATGGCTCTACTTTCTTTGGTAGCTGGCTAAGGCAAACATGGGTTATTTTATTCCAATCTTAATTGTGTGTGTATGTGTGCGTGCATGTGTGTGTGCGTGCACTATAGACTAGCTAAAGGGGTAAAGAATGATGCAGTGGAGTTTAGAGCTCCAGAGAAACCTTTGAGACAAAGCTGGGAAGCTGACAAGGATGCAGAGGACCCTTTGGAAAGAGTCTGGAAGAAAAAGTGTCCACACTGTTGCGACTGTAGCACTGGGAATCTCTTGCTGGCTTGTGGTGTCGTTGTGAGACATTGTTGTGGCTTACAGGCTTATGGCTGGGTCAGACTACTGATTGGTTTTCTCCCTTGGCATCTTGCATAGCTTCCCCTGATACTGTGAGAGCCAGACCCCAGGGAAGAGGCTTGAGGGTCAGCACCAGCATGGCGCCTCTAAGTTGTCACTGAAGCTGTGATGTCTTCAGCGATAGGGTCTTACCTTCGAGCTTTTGGAGGTAACTGAGGGCAAGGACTATATCCTATATTGGGACACACCTGACCATCAACTCAAGGAAGATTTCCCTTGCCTGCTAAACAGTCCATAGTTCCTAGGGGTAGTATTATCACTCTGGGTGGCATAATTTTACATACAGACAGACAGACAAACACATACACATTATATGTATTTTAAAGCAAGTTAATAAATGTCTCCTTAGGTTTTTTCACACATCCTTAATGCTTTTTATCTCCCCTTCCTTTTTTCTGTCTCCCTCTGTGCCATCCTCCCCAGTTAAGCTCTCCTACCACTGTGCCCCATTTAAGGCACTTGTATGCCGGTCATTCTACTGAGTACCCTGTCCCTGTCCCATCCCCCCAGTGCCCCAGTCCCTGCCTACTTTTCCTCCTGCTGTGGTTACTCCGGGTTAATTTTATCTGACCCAATTTAGAATCACCTGGGAAGAGAGTCTTAACAAAGACTTCTCCAGATCAGTCTGGCCTTGGTGCATGTTTTGGGTTAATTGTCTTGACAGTTAATTGATGTGGGGGCACCCACCCACTGTGGGAGGCACCGTATGATGAGCAGGGTCCTGAACTAGAAGAGTGGGGAAAGCTAGCGGGAACCAGGAGCAGGCAGCACGGGTGTTTTTAGTTTTTTTTCTGCCCTTGACTGTGGCTGTGCCATGACCAGCCACTTCAGTTCCTGACTTGACGTCCCTGACTTGACGTCCCTTTAGTAACGGGCTATAACTTGGAATCGTAAGACAAATAAACCCTTTCCTTCCTTAGGTTGTTTTTGGTCAGGATATTTTATCACAACAGAAGTGAAACTTGAACAGAAACGGAAAGGACTTTCCATACAAAACAATAGTGGAAACAATTGGAAAGAAACTGTTGGAAAGAAACATATTTGATTGCGTAGAAACCCCAAAACATTAATGAACACCATAGAGATAAAATCCTTAATACAAAGGAGCCTTTGAAATCAATTAAATTGACAGTCATGATAAAGGAATATTATGACTTTTTTTTTTAATAAAAGAAGGCGAATTCAAGTCATAAAAGAGGAAATCCTAATCTGCAAAAGCATGTAAGGAGACATTTTAAATATAATATTTCATTAATTCTTTGAGCATTTAATACAATGAATTTTGATCATATTTGCCCCCAGTGCCTTACAGATTCACCCCCTCCCCGACTTCATGTCTACCTGTTATTCATTTGTTTAATAACATACTGAGTTCAACTTGTGCTGCCCAGAGGCCTCATCATCAGAAAAAACTGATTCTCCTCAGAAGCCATCAACTTTCCATAGTTCTTCATCTGGGATGGGGGAGCTCATGAGCCCCTTTCCTGTCCATGCTGCAATGCTGACTCACTCGCTTGATCTTGTACTGGTCTTACGCAGGTTATCCCAGGCGCTGTGAGTTTACCGTGAGTGCAGCCATCTTGTCGTGTCCAGAAGACCATGCTTTGCTCTAGTTTTCCTCAACTTCTGACTCTCCCAATCTGTTGGTTCCCCCCCTTTCCATGTTGGTCTCCGAGTCTTAGGGGGTGGTCTGTGATACAGATGTTCCATCTTTGGCTGAACACTCCACTAACATTTATTCGCTACAGTTTGGCCAGGGTTGAACCTCTGCATTAACCCACCACACACTGCACAAAAACGTAATGATGAGTTTCAAAATCTGCAGTAATCTATGGGTAGAGAGAAATACGTTTAGAGGGTAATTTGATACTGTAACATCCATGCTACTACGTGCTACGCCAGTTCTGTGTGCTGTGCGCTACGGTACAGTTCTCTAGCTGGGCAAGGGGCTGGAGATTGAAACACAAACACACAGAGACAGAGACATGAGTCATCTTTGAATTCCCCAAGAATGCCAACTTTACTGTGTTCCAGGGCAGCTTATACAGTGCCTTCCCTGACCAATGGCCACGCCCTAGCTCTTGGGGTTCTTCAGCTGCAAGCCACCAGAAACCACTCCCCCCTCCCATTAGGGTCTCATGCTGGGAGCAGCTGCAAGCACAGGAAAACAAGTTGTTTATAGGAAATCCAGGTTCTGGGGATCCACAGTCCCCAACATGATACTCTGTCTATTTCACAGAGTAATAATAGCAGATTCCTCCTTGCATTCCATGAGCTCCCCAGTCATGTGTTCTAGGCGAGATTTAGAGCACCAGGTGTGTGTTTCCTTCTGTTGAGCAGGCCTTAAATTCAAACAGAGAGTAGGTGGCTACCCCTATAACATTCATACCACTATTGTGCCCATATCCACGAGTCCTTATTGTAGTTCTCAGTTGGATAAGACTGTGGATGGCTCCCTTCCCCTATGGCAAGCTACGTAATAAATACCTTATGGTGCCATGCAGGCTAACCAAGCAGAAGAAAGCTTCTTGGCTAGTACCAACTTGGCCTCTCTATGTTTTGTGACCAAAGTATGTGTGTCTTAAGCAATAGGGTCTTATTATCAAGTTCTGGTGGGTAGCCAAGAGCAATGGCAATAGGCTTTGTTGTTTGGGGGTCTCTGGGACACCCCTAACGAGCGATTTGAGGGACAGTATCCAATACTCAACACTGGGCTTTTTATTTGGCAACCTATGTTTTCTGAGAAGAACATATCCCTAGCTAAACTCTTTTATGTGGAAAATGTCTCTCTGTCATCTGTCTGTCTGTCTATCTATCTATCTATCTATCTATCTATCTATCTATCTATCTATCATCTGTGAAGCTCATAAAATAGTAGGTTTCCATACTTGTCCTTGGTGTTAGTTATCTTCTCCATGCCTTTCTCTCTTACCCTTCTACTCCTTCCCTGCTTGAAATTCCTTCCTCATTATTACCCTTTCCCCTATTGTATAAAGAAATCATTTAAAAGGAAAAAAATCTAGCATATTGGGTAGATTGGCTCATGGTGTTTTGAATCACTTTACTCTCTGTTGGAAAGAAACACAGCAGGAAAGAGCCTTGGATACTTGGCATTGGCCAGGCCCTTATTAGGGTTAGTATGTGATCAGCATGGAGCTTTATCCTCTGTAACATACATAGAGAAACTAGGGCAGGTTGCCCAGGAAGTATTCCACTGATGATTACAGAGAAAGCTAATCCAATAGGAAAAGATTAGAGGGATTGTGTTTATTTAGTCTAGAGAGAAAAGAGTGAAATGGTGGCTAGTTATCTTAAATTATAATGAGTATATGACAAAATGATTGCTCCAACTCTATGATAGACAATAAACTAAAAGAAATATGGCTAAACCATTCCAAAATTCTCTAATTAACACTCAGAAAATTCCAGGGTAGATTAACAAAGAAACAAAGGGCCCCCTGTCTTAGTATGTTTCTAAGCAATTTAAATGATACCTGTCATGTGGCTTAGTTATAGAATAGTGAATGGCCGGGGCCTTGATTAGAATTACAGGTTTGTAGTATCTTAGAGCCGAAAAATAGCCACAGTAGATTAAAGTTTCTCATTTATATGGGTTTTAGATTCTGCTTACCAATAGTGTATACAAAAGAACATATCGAACATGATATCTTTAAGGTCAGAGTTCTAATCCGGTCAAATGAATGGGGGTTTTCAAAGTATCTGCTTGGGTTATGGGAACAAATCTTAGTTATGGTGTCTGAATAAACAAACTTGGACATAAAGTTATGGCAGAATGATGCAGCCCCACGGAGCTTTAGTGTATTCCAGATTCCAGATGAAAAACAGCTGTTTCTCACAAGAAAACATGTAAGGGTTCATAGCCCCATCTGTAACATCCTGGGTTCTGAATGTAGTGACCACAACGGAGGTACTATGGTATGTTCTTAAGAGTAGACCAGCTGGACCTCATATTTATATCTATATGAAAGCCTCCTCTTTCTACTTCTAGTCTTACCACATTAAGAATTTTATATATCCACTTATTTGTTTGTCTCTTTATGCAGGGTCCCACTGTGCCCTAGGTTGTCCAGGGCTCACCATATATCCCAGGTAACATTGACCTCAACCTTATGATATTCCTTCTGCCTCAGCCTTCTGAGTGCTAGGATTAAAGCCATGGCTCCTAACACTTTGTTGACAGTTTCAGGTCATTTTTCCAAAGTCTATTTCCTCCTCTCTAAAATGAGGGATGACACTAACATAGAGTGTTTGGTTGAAAGTCAGCTAATAATAAAGTAAGTTTAAAAAAAGAAATGGCCAGCCAGGCGGTGGTGGCGCACGCCTTTAATCCCAGCACTCGGGAGGCAGAGGCAGGTGGATCTCTGGGAGTTCGAGGCCAGCCTGGTCTACAAGAGCACCAAAAAAAAAAAAAAAAAAAAAAGAAAGAAATGGCCAGAGACATAGCAAATGTTATCCAAAGGTGGATAGTATCCACTGTGGGAGTTTGTCAACTTATTGTTTGGATCACAGGTGATGACAAAGGTTGTTGCAGGGAGGTCGTTTGTTCATCTTGGCTAATTTAGACCCGAAATAATCATAGAAACTGTATTAATTAAATCACCGCTTGGCCCATTAGCTCTAGCTTCTCATTGGCTAACTCTTACATATTAATTTAACCCATTTCTATTAATCTATATATCACCACGAGGTCATGGCCTACCAGCAAAGTTTCAGCACATATATCACCAGCGGTGGCTCCATGGCGTCTCCCCAACTCCACCTTCCTCCTCCCATGCTATAGGTCAAGCCGGTTCTTTATTCATTAACCAATAAAAGCAACACATAGAGAGAAGGACCTCCCATACCAAAAGGCAATAGAGAACATTCATTGCATTTGGTTATTATTACAAGCATTCCCTTAAGTAATTTTTGCTGTGCTTCTGTGTGCAGAAGTTATGTGGAGAACAGGTGTGCAGGGTACCACTACAAAATATTTTTTATTGTGGATCATGGCCAAAAATATTAGTCAGTATTTTGGTATATTATTTTTGCTGAATATCGTTATCCATTCTTTCTCTTTCTCCCATTGCCCATTTTGAAATAACATTCCTGCCACCTTGCATAAGAATAATACTCCTGCAAAAACTCTCCCTTCACCCATCCCTCCAGCCACGGAAGCCATGACACTCATGCATGTGACTTCTGCACATGTTGTAAGTCGCTTCGAAATTTAATGTCAATTATTATAAATACATTTTAGTATTTAAGAGCACAGTGTAATATAACATGATGAGAAAAGTTATGGGAAGTTACAGGACTAAATGTAATAGCTAATTCAAAGCAATTAAATGGGCTTAGTGGCAGCTGGTAAGTCATAAATATGCACGACTCTGGTCTCCTGCAATGAGGAGCAGAAGTAACTGAAGGCCCAGTTATTCTTTCTCTAGATTTATGACAACGTTCACAGCAAGAACCAATTCCTAATAGGCAGCTCCCAGATAATGGCTAAGCATGGCAGGGTATTAATGTAAACACATTTGTGTGAGATATTTGATTTCTCCAGTATGTGGCTTTAGATTAAGGAATTCCAGTAAATCTGTCAAAAAGATATCCATAGACCTTGTCTTTCTTGATGGCTGTCAAACTTCAGGCATGGTTTGAAATTTGAAGGTTCTATATGCTTTGTTCATCTTTCTCATCTTTACATTTTACAAATATTATCTCACATTTATACTTTGGATGTTTCATTCCATCTTTTTTTCTTCTTCCTCCTCCTCCTCCTCCTTCTACTCCTCCTTTTTTGAGACAGGGTTTCATGTAGCCCAGACTGTAATTGAACTTCAGATCTTCATGCCAAGACCTCTCTAGAGTTGGGGTTACAGACATTTGCCTTGCTTCTTGGTGAATTCAAATTATAACTAAAAGATTGTGTGCTTCAGAAGCAAGCACAAATGGACTTGAAAACGGGTTGGTAGATTTTCTTGTCTGTATCTAACTGAGAGAGGGAACCAACAGGAAGGAAAACAGAACAGCAGGCCCCTCGGTAGCCACAGAAGTCAAATCAAATGCTCTCCTGTGACTAACGCCTCAGGTGAAGAGGACGAGGGAAAATATTCAAAGAACTCACGTCGAGACATTCTCAAATTTGATTAAAAATGTACCCTAAGACTGAAGAAACTCAGTAAATACATAGCAGGGCAAACATAAGCCAAACGGTGGTGGGGAGCATGCTGGTTAAGTTGCTAAAACTCCAGGATAATGAGGAAGTCTTATTCAGATTGAAGAGCAAGTGTTCTTTGCAAAAAGTGAACCATTGCATAGAGGGGAACGGTGTGAGGATGTTTGCTGCTCTAGTTCTACAGACACAACTTCCTCTTGAATAAGGTCACACTGGGTGTTCCTTACATGTATCGTATGTCTGTTGTATTATGGACATCATGTACTTGTCTGTCTATGAACCTGCTCAAGAGTAGAAGCTCCCCTCACCTCAGCCATTGGATCCCCAAGTTGAGCAGAATACCTGCCACAAGATAGGTGTCGAAAGTATAGGTTGAATGAATAAGTAGTTTATGTTTGTTGGGATGTAGAGTTTATTGATTATTGTGTCAGAGTGTTTTTTGCCTTCAGGAGTTGTGTGTGTCAGAATCCTAGTGCCCACTGTGAAGATCCTTGTGGATTGGCGCTGGACAGGTAGGGAAGTATAGTGAGATTGTAAGGGTGGAGCCTCGTGGTGTGGGTAGCACTCCAAGATGATGAAGAGCAGATGAGGTCTCTCCATGTCATGGGAACACAGACTGAGAAAGGGACCAGCTACAAGCCACAAGACTGACCCTGTTGGCACTCAAACGTCAACTTTCCAGTCTCCAAAACCATAAGAAAACAAATGTCTGTGTTTAAGCAGCCCGGACTATTTTTGTTTAATGGAAGCTCAAATATACTTGGGCCAGGACATCTGAGCATATGCATTTTATTGTTTTCATAGTTTTTGCTCTGGGGATCATCCTATTTTTGTCTTCTTTAGGATAGAACTTCCCGTTAAAACTATCAGAGGGACCTTTCCAGGGCTACAATAAATATCATTTAATAATGTATCTTATTAGCGTAGCTTTGCAGTTTATTTACCTGCATTTGAAGACGATGTTGTTTAGTGCTATTTAGTGTTGGCGTAACACCGTTCATTAAAATTTGGCATCGAGGCAGAGTTAAGGATCTCAGGCCACTGAGTGTGCAGATTTCAAAACATCTCCTCTTGATGTAGTTCGTCCAGTTGTTCATTCCCACTGAAGGCTGGGAAGCTGTGAGGCAGGATCGTGCTCTCTGTGTTTCCTCAGTGCTGCCAGGGTTACCATTAAAGCTGCACACTCTCTGCTTTGGCTGCTATTCTCTCTCCTCAGAATGCCTTCCTTCTCAGTCCCTACAACAGGGAACCCCACCAAGCGCCACTTCGTGTGCCATCTCCTCTGAAAACCCTTTCTGAAATCTCTTAGAGATCTGAGTGAAAGGCTGATCATAGATACCTCTGGGCGCCGCAGGGTGAAGGATTCTCTAAGCGAGATGTAAATGGGTCTGTGTGGCTTGGCTCCCAGAACACTTAATTCATGAAATGGGTCAGACGGGAGTGTGATGCCTCTGCGTAGAACCTGTAGATCTAAGCTACTGTGCTTTGCTTGTTGGAACTTGGTTGCTCACTCACGTGGGCAGCTTTGAACATGGTTCACAGGTGCTGTGTGGGTCCTGAGAACATACGCCGGCTTTGTAACTGTTCTTTGCAGAACAAGCTAAAAGAAGCAAAAGAAAAAGGAAACGAAGGAACAAAATGTGAAATGATTGAAAAAATGGAGAGATACAAGTCAACAAGAAAACCAACTCTACTCAACAAGCATCACTGACTAAAAGGCAAAACCCCATCCTCAGGTTCCTGCACCGCAGATTCTCATTTCCTGCTCACGCCAGTTCAAAGGTGGAATGTGGTGTGTACTCCTTCTAGGGTTTCAGGGACTCAGTCTCTTCCATCTATTATGTCTTCCATCTTGTTTGTGTCCTGAGGGTCCTCTCCAGCCATCTAGAGAAATTGTAAGGGTCATAGGGAGAAGGTTTTAGGCCCAGGCCTAGGGGGTGACACCCATTATTTTTGTCCATGTACTGCTGATGATATCGTACTTGCAGATATAGCCTAGGTGTAAAGGAGACTGAGAAATACATTCAAGTTCTGTGCCTGAGAAGAAGAAGAGGAGGAGGAGGAAGAGGGAGGAGGAGAAAGAAGAAGAGGAAGAAGAAGAAGAGGAAGAAGAGGAGGAAGAGAAGGGAAAGAGGAAGAAGAAGAGGAAGAAGGAGAGGAAGAGGAGGGGAAGAGGAAGAAGAGGAAGAACGAGAGGAAGAGGAGAAAGAGGAAGGAGGAGGAGAAGGAGGCAGTGGTAGTGGCCAGGTAGTGGTGGTGCCTGCCTTTAATCTTAGCACTTGGGAGGCAGAGGCAGGTAGATCTCTGTTAGTTCAAGGCCAGCCTGTAAGAACTAGTTCCAGGACAGGCTCCAAAGCTACAATGAAATCCATGTCTTGAAAAGAAAAAAAAAAAAGAAGAAGAAGGCAGCAATGAGCTGTTGATGAGCATATGCACATGACTTGGGTGGAATTAAAACACAGCATGAAAGATCAAACAGTTTAAATGAGGAAGACGTCAAAAAGATGTTTCCAGTGTGAGAAGGCGGAATTTCCCACAATGGCACAGTTATATGTTCTCAGTAGAACTTTGTTGGTCATGGGCAAACTATAACTTGCCGTAGGTAAATCCAGTTGTGTGTCAATGTGAAAAGAAATTATTAGGCACTGTCCAGGAGACACCAAAACACGGCGACACATGGTGGGAATGTAAATTGTTTTTGGTTTGGGTGAGGCTACTTGGCATAGGTTTGGTTATCTTAAAGTCTAAGGTACAATTACCAATCTCTTGAAAACAATTTGATCATAATTTAGTTTTAATTACGCTGAGTCTCATTCTCAGTACCTGCAATTATGTCCTTCGAAGTAATCCTCCCTCCGGACAGTTCTCAGGGTTACCGAGCACGATAGCTTATTGGAGTGGGTGGAAGGCAGGGCAGAGTGGGAAGGTAAAGATTTCATGTATCAGAAAACACTGTTAAGACACAGAAGGGGAGGCATCAGCAGTGACCTGACACCTAGCTACTATCACGCCATTATAACTGTCATTATTTTGGTTCATTCGTCGAAGTTGAGCTGCTTGTCCAGTTGAAATACCAATAGCAGTTGTTGCCAAAAAGTGTTTAATCTGCGAGAACTTTTCTTTCTTCAAGGATTACAGACAAGCTGTTGCCCTGGCGATTTGAGAAAAAGGGTGGCGGGTCCCTCCCAACAGTCTGCTTCCTTCGCAAGTGGGTTTCCTAGTGAAGAGGTTATTGTAATAATTTAGCATCAGCTCCTGGGTCTGAGTCACTGTTGCCCTGTGCTGGTTTGTGATACATGTAGGAGGTATCTGGAGTCATGTTCAAGTACCCTCGCCTTTGTAGCATGATGTGGTATTGCAACCCAAATTGCATCTTTTGTATGTTTGAATTTCTTGAGGGTGAATATAGGACTCAGTCTTGTATTTTATAGATGTACACTGCATATACTTAAATGATAGTTAAATGTTTTAAATTAAGATTTATTACTCTTTTAACTTCTCTCTCTCTCTCTGTGTTTGTGTGCACACACACATTTGTGTGCGTACGTGTGCCTTTGAGCACAGGTGCTCATGGACGCCAGAGATTTCGGATCCTCTGGAGCTGGAGTTAAGGGCAGCTGGGGACTGAACCTTGGGTGGTTACTGGGGACTGAACCGGGTTCTCTGCAGGAGTAACATGTGTTTTCAATCTCTGATCCCTCCCTCGAGCCACAGGTTTAATCATAGGAAAGCAAGTGCCCTAAAATGAATTCCAAAGAAAAATCAAATGAGATCAGGGTTTTGAGTCAGAGACAGGTTAACGGTAATGCCATGCCTTTTCCCTTTGTACCGTGTACCTAGCCATTGACCTTTAAAGAATATGTAGAATGGGTGAAAGAAATGCCCGGCTGCTTGGAATGGGAAATGATGGCTGGGGTTCCCTTGCTTGTTTGATATATAAAGAACAACCCAGTCTCCCTACAATGAAAGGACACAACACACCCTAAGCCTGCCGAGTTCAGCTTCACTTCTGATTTTTACAACCACATTTTAAAACTCAGTGGGATATTCTGTAGCTTTTGAGTGGTGTTGGAGTCTTTACATTTCACGCTGAGGCTTTCGTTGGAAAGTGAGATTTTTTTATTTCCATTGCAGATTTTGGAAGTGCTAGCCTTGAGTTAATGAATTCGGGCCAATCCTCTCAATATATTTATTTTTTAAGAAAGCCTATTTTCAAAAATATCTTCAGAATAACTCAATATAACTCCCTAGATTTCCAGGAAAACCTTGTCAGACTCAAATACCGTACCTGTGTCAGTCACTGCTTTGACTTCTGGTTCGGGAGTGTTTCAGAATGGGGCTGGCTCTTAGGCGGCTAAGGGCGCATTGGAGCTCAACTATCCAAAACTGGTGGTAGTGGTGAGGCCGCATGCTGCTTTTGTACCTACACCTTTTATTAAACATCTCAAAGTCTTGACACATTTATGGGAAGAGCAATGTTGCCTGAATGTAGAGAATAGAAATGGATACTGCACACCATGATTCAAATGTATTTGGAGGGAGGCAGGAGCGTTTAATCTGGGGTTGACCTTGGAATAGAAAGTCCACGACAGAAAGCATCTTCGGTATGATAATCTAGACGTTTAAGCTGCAGGTTGCACAGAATTTATGGTGCTAGCAGGCATGAAGGAAAGCTTATGAAGTTGAACTGAATTTGTGGATGGGCAGGCAGTCTGGGGGACATGGGAATATACTTTAGAATGCTTAAAAGAAAATGTCAAACCTCCTTCAAATTCCAGATCATATTGAGAGAATTTTTCAAGATTTAAAGATTTGGTATTTGGCAAGTCCATTTAATATTTTAGAGGTATGGACAGAACTCTCAGAATAACTGTTTAATTCATATTTATATTTCACAATATAAGATATAGTTATAAGTGTGTTACATACATAAATATATACCATATATGATATAGTTATAAGTGTGTTATATACATAAATACATACTATATATGATATAGTTATAAATGTGGTATATATGTAAATATATGTTATGTTTATACCTATATCGATCATGTCTGAATCTTCTAAAGAATGTCATGAGTTAGCCAGGCAGTGATGGTGCACACCTTTCATCCCAGCACGTGGGAAGCAGAGGCAGGTGAATCTCTGTGAGTTTGAAGCCAGTTTGCTCTATAGAGTGAGTACCAGGACAGGCTCCAAGTTACACAGAGAAACCATGACTCACGTGTCTCAAAACAAAACAAACAAACAAACAAACAAACAAAAAACAAAACCAAAAAAAATGTCATGAGTAGATTTGTAGCAAGGAAAAAAAATAAAAACAGAAGACGACGAGGAAAGAAATGAGGAAGAGGGAGGAGGGCTAAGTAAGAACAACGTATGTGGCTGGAGAGGTGGCTCATGAGTTAAGAGCCCTTGATGCTCCTGCAGAGGACCTGAGTTCTGCCCCCAGCACCCAAAGGCAGCTCACAAGTATTTGTTACTCCAGTTCTAGGAGATCAAAAGACCTCTTCTGGCCTTTGAGGGCACCAGGTACACACACACAGGCACAGACACACACAGGCACACACACACACAC
Source organism: Chionomys nivalis (assembly GCF_950005125.1). Taxonomy (NCBI): domain Eukaryota; kingdom Metazoa; phylum Chordata; class Mammalia; order Rodentia; family Cricetidae; genus Chionomys; species Chionomys nivalis. The sequence goes on from NC_080110.1 coordinate 11,197,753, forward strand.
ACACATTCTGTGTTCACATACAGGCCAAAACACTCATTTTTTTTTGTTGTTTAATAAACAAACAGAAAATGAATATATCTCTGAAAGTGAATTTATCTTATGACTCCATTATGGGCTTAGCAGATAGTTTGTGTAAACTGTTTTTGCCTCAGTGAGTTTCTTCTGTATTTTCTCTGTATGGTGATAACTATAACAATGATATGAGCTCCAGCTAGTCTTACTTCAGTGGAAATCAGGAGCTAAAGCTCTCGTTAAAACTTTCCTTCCCAGAAAAGGAAAAAGGAAATCCCTTCTAGATAACAGGGATTTTTTTTTTTTAATCAGTTTTCTCTGTAATGCAGTTCCCTTGGCATATCCAACAGAAAACTCCCAGGCAGGTGGTTCCTGCCTTCTTTCCAGCCAAGGAATGCAGAGTTTACTCTGCCTTCGGCCTTGGACTCTCTCCGTTTTCTCCCTTATTCTGGCCAGAAGTAACTTTCTTATCAATTGGATAAAAGTGAGGGCTGACATACTCGAATGGAATTGGACCATTCTTTCCACTAAGTCTCTAGCCCAAAGCATGAGTACAGCTAGATGTATTATCCACAAAATAAAGTGTATTAGACTGGGCTATGCTACGATAACAAATGGCCCTCACGTCTCAACACCTTCCCCGAGTAACTCTGTGTGTTGCTCAGCTTACATGGTGACTGTAGGCCAGGCGTGGCTGGCTCCCTCCCTTGCCCACTTTCCTTGTTCCTGTTTAGATCTAGTTGGCAGAAGAATAAATAAATGATGAAAAAAATGAATCTAAGTCAGGAGGGAAGAGTGGCTTCTTCTAGGTCTTCCTCTTCAGTCACAGGTCATTTGCCAAAGGAAATCACCTGTCTAAGACTGATAAGACTGTAGATGCTAGATGTTTTGGAAAGTCATGGAATTTGTTAACGTACGAGACACACTACTGTCTTATTCTCCCTTAGAAGACTAACATGTGGGCCAACTTGAGCCCTTCCCGACTAGTTCATAATTTATTAGCTTTATCCTCACACAAAACTTAAGGAGCAAGATTTGTGGTCATAGTATTTTGTTGGCACTTAGACTGCTGATATAATTCAAATGAGTGCTGTGAAGAGACCTTTAAAGTATGTCCAGAAATTGGTCTTCTCCAGGAAGTCTTGTCGCATTTACCCCACAGTGGGTTTCTTTTTCTTTTTTTTTTATTGTTTTTATTGCGCTATACATTTTTCTCCACTCCCCTCCCTCCCTCTCCTCTTTTACCCTCTCCCATGACCCCCATGCTCCCAATTTACTCAGGAGATCTTGTCTTTTTCTCCTTCCTATTTAGATCTGTGTATGTTTCTTTTAGGGTCCTCTTTATCGTTTAGGTTCTCTGTGGTTGTGTTTAGAAAATGCGGTACATTTACACAATTTACCCAGTAGTGAAAAATAATGACACCTTGAAAGCTGCAGGCACATGGATGGATCTAGAAAAAAACATATTGAGTGAGGTAACCCAGACCAGAAAGACAAATTTAATACATACTCACTCATAAGTGTCTTTTAGACGTAAAGCAAAGAAAAATTAGCCCACAGTGGGTTTCTTATCCATTCTTTCCCTCTCCAGCCCTTGCTCCAGGCACTAACACTCCTCCTTGCAAGAGTAGGACAGAGAGGCAGGATGTTGCACTGTTTTATTCTCCCATTGGATTGGAAATGATCTCAGGGGCAAGGGAGCTTTACTACAGGGCAAGTCCCTGTCTACAACCAAACCCTGACTCATTTCTTCTATCCATATTCAGTTCCCAGAATGAGAAAGTGATCTGGGTATCATTTATCTCTCCATCAACACTGCAAGGGAGGGTAAAGCACCAGCAAGATCCATGCATCCAATCATTCATGTATTACAGAAACACACGTATTACATAAACATTCAATTATTCATGTGTTGCACATATTACCTATTGTCTTTCTTATTAGGCAGACTAAACCAGGTGCTGAGCTGGGGCTTAGGCACCCTAAGTTTTTGCCCAGATGGACCTTTTAGTTGGAATGACTCAGGCAAGGCAATCATCCATCACAGACACATCTGATTAGAGCCCTTGACGGACATTAAGAAAGATGCTCAAGGAGGGCGTGGAGATCATAGAAGAAGTATGATTTGCTTTGTTTTCTTGTAGAGGCTTTTATAAGAAAACGACAGCGAGATATGAAAGCAAACTAGGAAGGATGAAGATGTGTCGTGTCAGTTCTGGCATATGGGTGAGGAGGCAAAGAAAGGCCAGCTGGGAGGGAACATGGAAGCAAAAAGGCTGCACAATAGGAACTGAGTAGAGCCGGTTCACTCATGGGCTTGTCTGCCACCTCCAGGAAGAAGTGAAGCAACAAAGTAGAGCCTTGAGATGGCACCCGGGTTAGCACACGCAGTAGTTGTGGCCTGGATAAGCGCAGAGAGCAGGACGCCAACGGAACACCTCTCCTAATAGTGGGGATGAGGATTCCTGTGGCCGGAGACGGTTCACAAATTTCATCAGATCCATGAGCCCCAGTAGATTAAGATCCACTCATTTACCTCATCCTGCCACCACCCCACAGTCACCTCCTCCTTAGACGGCAACCCTGGGGAATACAGATTGATCTGGTTGGAAAGCTTGGTTAACTGCTAGAGATTAGCAGTCTTTCCTTGGGAAGAGTCTGTGGGACAGGACAGCCCATCAGGGACCACATTTCCTAGCCCATTGCTTCTCTCTCTCTCTCTCTCTCTCTCTCTCTCTCTCTCTCTCTCTCTCTCTCTCTCCTCTTCCCCCTCCCTCCCTTCCTCCCTTCTCCCTCCCCCTCCCTTCCCCCTCCCCCTCCCTCCCTCCCTTCTCTCTCTCCCTCCCTCCTTCCCTCTCTCCCTCCGTCCCCCCCTCCCTCCTTCCTTTCCCTCCTCCCTCCCTCCCTCCCTTCCTCCCTCCCTTCCCCCCTGTGTGTGTGTGTGTGTGTGTGTATGACTATATCTGATCAACAGAACTTCCACGGAAAACCCAATTGACACTTGAGTCAGTTCCACAGTTTTCCTGGTCTTCTAGCAACCTTGAGAGGCATAGTTTCAAAATGGCAGCATCACGAGAAAAAAAGCTGATTTAAGTCATGGAGGTGGCCAGGACAGCAGTCCAACTATGAACACCTGCACCCTGTTTCAGTGATTAAGGAATACATTTTTATTACCTTACATAATTGAAGTTTATAGTTATTTATTAGAACACCTAATCCACCCTGGCAAACAAAAGTAGCATTTTACCCAGAAAGATACAATAAAATAGGTGTCTCGGCTGGGCAAAAACCCTCTCCCCATTTTTTTCTGGAATGAAGACACAGTGCTGTCTGACAGGCCATAATTTCTTGGTATTGTTTTGCAATGTGTGAACTACTTTGAGACCCATTTTCTCACAAATGCTAGCCTCATTTGCCTGAAAGTATGAGTTTTTTTGAGCCACATGAGGAACAGCTTTGATAAGTTAAAAGGAGGCATATTTTGAGAGGAGATATTTTCTTATTTGTTTACCCAACAAAGCTTTTGTTTACTGAGTTTCCATCAGAGTATTTTAAAATTTGTGTGGCAAGGCCTGGGGATTTAGCTCAGTGACCAAATGACCACCTAGATGCTCAAGGACCTGAGTTCAGTCCCTGGCAGCATAACAAAATGACATATGTGGGGTTTTATTTTTATTCATTATGTGAGAATGGCAGAGGCGAGTGCTTTTGGAAGATGAGTTTATTGCTTACATTTCTCAAGATCAGGGATGCTGTGCCTGGGACCACATAGGGAAGACTCGGGGATTTCTCAGGAGGTACGGAAAGCCGTGGGCAACAGCCTTATTTCCCTTCTCACAGGGAGTGATGTAAGAGAGGCAATTTGGATTCTTTGTGCAGGCCCTACATACCTGGTCTGCAGGGCCCTAAGATGTCAAAGCATAAAACACAGCTAATATATGATAAATCCTATATAGGCAAAAAGTAAGAATGCAAATCAAATTGACCAAATCAAAGACACAGACTTACTAGCATTTGATAGCCACAGTATCTTGCCATATTACTGTGCACCTTGAAAATCATTTTGACTACTGGATAATTCTACTAAAATTTGCCCAAACTGCTATTCTCACCATGCTCCACCAGCTTAACATGAAAATTCACAAGTGTTTCAAATGACTTCAAGGGGATTTTGTGTGCTTTGGCATTTAATTGGTATTTATATTGAAACAGGAACCTGAAAACCCATCACTCTTCTTATGTTTCTAGGAGCAAAACATATTCTCTTTTAGCAGGGCATCCTTGGTCTCCCCCAGCAACACCCTAAAATAGAGTTTAACGCTGAAAATTTCCCGGGTTCCCCTTCCCTATTTTCAGCATCTCCAAATGTCAATCATTGTAAGACTACTAAAGCAGGTCATTTCTCTCCCCGTATCAGTAGCATCTCATCTCTTTTAAATATGTTCTTTGTTGTTTTCCTACCGAGCGACCCACCTTGGTGTTTTCTGTGTTAGCTTCATCTAGGCAAGTTTTGCATCTGTAAATTCACAGTGCTAACTGTGTGGGTTATTTTCTTTTCTAGTTTGCATGAAGATCAGTCCATAACTATAAAGTCTTTGTTTGTGCGTCATGGACCAAAACATTACCACCCGTTGGGAAACCCCAGCTGGGTACAGGGACCAGGAAGCTTTCTGTCAAAGCTGTTCCCCCGTGGCTCTCCTCAACTGCGCAGGCGCGTTCCCAGATAGGCTTTAAATCCCTCTTAAGCCTGCCTGGACAGGTTCTGCCTGCCTCTCTCACACCTTGGACTCCCTCCACAAGTCCCTTGCAGCTCTGTAAGCTCTCTTTCCGCAAAGGGCTGCTGCTCACCCATTGGCTGGTTTTTATTTTTATAGGCAAGGCCTCTATAGCGGCAGTTCTCAACCTGTGGGCCGTGACCCCCGCAGGGGTTGCATATCTTATATTTACATCACGATTCGTAACAGTAGCAAAATTACGGTTATGAAGTAGCAACAAAATAATTTTATGGGTAGGGGTTCACCTCAACACGAGGAGCTGTTTTAAAGGGTCGCAGCGTTAGGAAGGTTGAGAAACCCCTGCTTTAGAATGGATGTGTATCATTTTCCAAGAGGAGCAAAATGTCCTGTCCTCAATGGTTCCTTTCAGAGCTCTCTGTTTTCAAACTTTGAGCCTCGGGAGCTGGTCTTATCACATAGCACTCAATTCCCCCACGGGTTCCCAGAAACCTAGTCACAGTGTAATCCTGCAGGCTGCCCTTCCCGCTCAAGGGGAAAATCTGCCTTGAAGCCCTTCTTCTTTCTGGACTCTAGCCTGTTCCTTCCTCCCTCATGAAACTCAGTTTCATTACCACCACCTTCAGGAAGCCTTCCTTGCCCTCTCACCTTTAGGCAGAGAAGGTTTCTCCAGTTCCTATTTAGCCTAAGTGCCGTAATTATTGGTCTAGATATCTGCCCTCCTGTTCGTTTGGGTCTGAGGATTAATTTTCGGCATCTTTGTTTCCCAAGCACTTCACACAAGGCCCAGTATTGTTGACAGTCCTTAAGTAACACTTATTAAATGCATGCATAACTTAATAAACCAGAAGTGTATTATTGTATGTTTTGGAAGAAAGTTGTCTAGTTTTGTTTATGGGTATGTAAGAGGAATCGGTGTAGAAACGGTCTCATAAAAATGATAGGAAAATAAATAGCCATTGAGCTTCCCCTCACCTCTGCCCTATACCCCTCATGCCCCACCCCTACCCAGGCAGGAGACCCCTGCAGTGGAGCCTTGGCTAACAAGCCTGAGCATCAAGTGACCTATGACCCAGGGGTGAAACGAGTCTTCCATACCGAGGCCCAGGAGAAGTGGTGTACTATGTCTGTGAAGAATAGTTAGGGCTGGTTAGGACTGAACACTAGGAAAAACACTGGGCATTCACGCAGAATGTTTTCCCTGTTCTAAGCCAAGGAGGGGGGGCGTGGGCCGTAAAAAGGGGGAGAAGCCAAACTGAGCCTCGCCAGCTGGTTGACCTCTCTCTTCACATAGTTTCCATTGCAGCCCTTCTTAGTCACAAAGGCTTTCCCAACCGTTTGACTGCTTTTCATTTGGCTGAAACTTTAAACTTTTTCTGTGTTGAAAGAGAACACGGATTTAAAGGTTAAGTAGACTGTGCCTTGGCGTTCTTTCTGTCTACTCTTCCTCCTCACTCGCCCCCCTCTGCGGGGACAGACCACACTATCTGATTGGGTTTGGTTGAAACCAGTTTCTGATAACGATGCCCAGAAACAGGATCTCTCCCCCACCCATCTGTCTCTGTCTCTCTGTCCCTCTCTTTCCTCTGTCTCTGTCTCTTTGTCTCTCTCTGTGTTGTGTATCTTTCTCATCTGTCTTTTCTCTCTGTCTCTCTCTTATCTGTCTCTGTCATCTCTCTGTCTCTCTCCCTCTCTTTCCCTGTCTCTCTATGTGTGTCTCTCACATGTGTCTTTGTCTCTGTGTCTCTGCCTCATCTATCTCTCTGTGTCTCTCATCTGTCTCTGTCTTTCTTTGTCTCTGTGTCTCTCATCTCTCTCTGTCTCTGTCTCTCTCTCTCTCTGTCTCTTAGAAACAAAGAGCATCTTTCTTGAGGTGCAAAACCTATTCCTCTCAGTCCCCACCCCTGCCTGCCTGGGTGCTCTCCCCATGCCCAGCCTCCTCGAGGCAGAACTTTCCTGAGTAGCCAGAACAGCTGCTGAGCGCCAGACCTTCCTGCTGGAGCCAGGAAACAGACAAGGCCTGATTTTCTTGAGCCTCCCACCTCTGCATGGTCCTTAGAATGAGTGTTTTGATTCAGGAATAGGGGGAGGCGGGGGAGGGGGAGAAGGGCGGCTCCCCTTTTGCTTTGTCTTTCTCTGTCCTTAAAAAGAAAAGGGAGTGTTCATTGGGGAACTGTAAACTAGTTGTTTTGTCCCAGTCTTAAATACTTAACAACAACATAAACAGACAAACAACACCCCCCACACAAACATATTGTGTGGTGTGTGTACATCCATGTTCACGTGTGTATATATGTGAATTGCTCTGTGGTTCCTTCTTAAGTGGAGTTGCTCAATCTAAGAGCCCAGTCTTTCTGCAGGAGGCTGGGCGGCTTGCTCAGCAGAGGGAAGTCTGGCTGGCCCTGGTCCAGCAGCGCTGGGTGAACCAGAGTGAAGGGGACACTTGGGGCAGTTTGGGACTTTTCAAGTGTGTAAAGATAACGTTAATTCCTTCAAAGAACCAAGAAGGAACCCTGAAACTCAGCCCTCAGACAGAGATCCTAGATGATACCTCCAGCTGCCACCTGACGCAGGCACAAGGAAAGATCCGGAAGCCTGTTGCCAACATGAGAACTGTTTGATCTGCCTGGAGTTTGAAGGTGATCCTAGCTTCATGCTTTCTAGACTATATTCTGAAAACCTGGGCCCTAAGTCCACCGCTTTACAGGGCCTCGAAAGGGAAGCCTGCTACAGGAGACCTTTCTTTTGGACGGAGTTAGCGGGTGACAAGTGGGAAAGCCTTGCCTGCCAGGCTGCCCTGGGCGTGGGACTCGAGGAGATGCTGCTGCGGTCTCTCCTCGTCACTTACAAAAAGCCCCCTAATCCTGATTTCGTCACACAAAAACAACGTAGAAAAGCAGTTTAAGTACTGGGAATAAAAGGTACGCCCGAGGAGCAGTTGGCATCTTAACACCTGCGAAGACCTCGCTGGCACGTTATCACGAAACTCAGTCACCATGTCTCCATTGAGGATGGGGTTGGATTTAGCTCTGCAGTAACAAAGTGAAGTGTATTTTTTTAAACAAACATAATCTTGGCAGACGTGTCAGCATCGTTAGCCAGTAAATACTTGGTGCACTTATCTCAATTCGATGTACTCTACCAGCCCCCCAGTGACTGTTGCCACCATGAGGGTCATGAAAGCGAGGGACGGGAGCAAACGTTTATAAATGTATTAACCTACTCCCATATACATGTGCATCCTTATTGTAACCAAATGTTACTTCTCCCTCAGATTAGCCATTCTCAATAATCTTGTTTACAATGTGTGTGTGTGTGTGTGTCTTGAACTGTACTTTCTAGCTAACTGTGTCGTATTTAATCATTTTTTAACTCTTTTTTTGGGGGGGGCACCTCACCTTTTCTCAGAGTGTACTCAGCCCAAACGCTTGGGAAATCAAGGGCGGGATAAGCAAAGGACCATGCTTAGAAGAGAACAGCTTTTCTTAAACTGTCCTGGTGTCCTGTCGCAGAATTCTTCGTGACCCGTGATGAGCAAGGTGCAGGAACAGAACCAGTTCTTCTCAGCGCCTTGGCCAGGCGCATGCTGGGAAGTCACAGCTGCTGTGTAGAGTCAAGGGGGAGAGATTTATTGGGAAATAATAGGTTTTTGTTCATTCCAGCAGCTCATGGGGTCACAAGGGTCCAGATACTTTTACCAGGGGGAGAGACAGTCACGGGAGAAGCGAGAAGGGAATGCCGAAAGTGGGGGGAAAGAAACGCAGAAGCGAAAGGGCGCTCGTGGGAAGGGTGACGGAGGGGGATTCAGGCTGTGAAGAGGGAAAATCCCCAAGAAAGAACCCTTTCTCTCTTATTCCAAGCATCTCCGGGCTCCCCCCTGGCTTGCAGCCTCTCATAATTGCGGTTTGGATTGGAGCGCTTCCCCAGGCTGCTGGCTGTGATCACACTTAATTTCAAGCAGCAAAGTCCATTTCGAGGCGTATTTTCACACTGGCAGGGTGAATATGAGTACCGGCTGCGTTGAGGCTGGTTCTGAAACGGCTCGCCCAGCTGACGCGAATGTTAGCTTTCAAGCAGAGGACATGTTTAGATGGTTCAAAAACCACTTTTTTGCTGACCTTCGGGTTACCTCCTCAGTTTCGCTAAGAGCATCTCTTTGAGAAAGATTATCTCCAGTTTGTGGTCTCCTGGGTCCAACTCTTTGTGTCTCTGCTGAAATAGTTACCTGCAGCCTGTGTTAAGCCTTGTTCAACTCTTCTTTTGGTTGGCCAACACCTAGATTAGGAGCCTGACTTGTTTTTCTTCGTCTTCCCAGGTTCTGACCCAGCCCTCTCTAGATTTCCTTGGGTTCCCTTCAGATTTCTAAATCAGAGTGACTTCCAAATGCTTGGCCCATTTGTATTCCAGTACATTTTTTTGAAGGCTTAGTCCAGAGCCCAGTGGTGGCAAAGTAATTACAGGATACATGTTAAGAGAAGGAGTAACTTCCTGGAGAAAATACCCCCCCCCTTCACCTCCTATTCAGTCTTTTTAAGAGTATGCCTGATAACCCTCCAAATCTTGTCATCTAGAGTTATGTCCCATGCATGTTACCATCACAGATGTGTTGTGGAAATTACTTTAACTATGTAAAGATGTGTTACATTTGTTTATGCTGCATTTGCTTAATTTTTTGTAAAGATGTGTTACATTTGTTTCTTCTTGCCTGCTTAAGGCACCTGATTGGTCTAAGAGAGCTGAATAGTCAATAGCAAGGCAGACAAGGACAGATAGTGGGGCTGGCAGGCAGAGAGAATGAATCTAGGTTCGAAAGAAGACCCAGAAGAGAAGAAGAAGAGAGGAGAAGAAGAAATGCCTGGGGCCAGAAGCCAGGCAGTTGCCAGCCAGCCAGCCAGCCAGCCAGCCAGCCAGCCAGCCAGCTAGCCAGCCAGGAGAAGCAGTGAAAAGTCAATTATACAGAAAGAGGAAGTAAAAAGCCCGAGGCAAAAGGTAAACAAAGAGAAACAGATTAATTTAAGTTAAAAGAGCTAGCCATAAATGTGCCTAAATTAGGCCAAGCATTCAAAACTAATAATAAATCTCCGAGTCATTATTTGGGAGCTGGTTGGTGTCTCCTCAGCCCTCCAGAAGAGCCTGGTACAGAGATGGGAATGATCATTCCTGGCTTAGACCAGTCAGGACCAGTCCTCTGGCCTTGGAAAGAGTATATAGTTGCACCAAATGGGTATTCAGTTAAGAAGGTGAAGGTAGGGGATCGATGTTGGGAATCAGCAAGGTCTGTGATACTGCCCTTCCTGTCTGGATTTTAATGTCCTCTATGCATCTGCTTCCCAAATCACTGATTTTGGCCAAGAGCCCTCCTGATCTTTAGCCACACTCACAATGGTATTAGCTTTGTCTTCCGTATATGACTGATACTTAATCTTTTCTTTCTTGTCGTTCATTTCCTTCACACCAAACCTTTTCCTGCTTTTCTTCTTTCTCTTTGTGGGTAGCACCCATTTCTGCCATTGTTCAAGTCTCTGTTCCCTCAGTCGGTGCCAAATTGGTCACTAAGTGTTGTTGAGTCTTCCTGCAGGGATTGCTCTCCACCCTCTCTCCTTCCACTTTCCTGGCCTTCATTCACTTAAGGGTTTGACCTTATGTGTACATCTCTCCCTTCAGTCTTTCCCCTTTAATCCATATGATAAGCAGACACCAAATTGGTCTTCCACAACCTTTCATGTTACTGTTTTGCTCAAAATTCTCATTCCTATCATCTCAAGATTTAGTGCAAACTACAGTTGTATTCAGAGTGAACTTTTTTTGTCAGAGTCAAGCTTCTTCCAGTGGTTTCTTCCACTCCCATTGTGTATTATACAAGCGCTTTGCCCCTCGTGACATATTCCATTTGTAACCTCGTTAAACCTCTTTCAAGAGAGATGAGACCGGCTCGATTCTGGTTTGCCACACACTAGCTGTGAGCCCTTAGGCCTGCTACTTGTTCTTTGGGGGCTTCAGTTTCTAGTGTATAAAAAATGTTCCTTTTCTGAGCATGGTAGTGCATGCCTTTAATCCCAACACTAAGGAGGAAGAGGCAGGTGGATCTCTATGAATACAAAGCCAGCCTGGTCTACCTAGTGAGTTCCAGGACTGCCAGGACTACATAGAAAAGACCTTGCCACAAACAACAGCAAAATGTTACTTACATTCATCACAAATATGACCCTGAATGAAAAAGAAAGTTCTACATAAAAGTTCAAATTGGAATATGAGTGACAGTTCTTCAGGTTAAGTCTTATAGGTCTCTTTTGAAACTATGGATTTTAAAGATTTAGCCTGTCTCTGAAGCCTTACCTCTCTCTTCTCACCCTGATTCCCATGGATCATACAGACAAGAACCTCACTTCCTGTTCACTACCAGCTCTGCCAAATATCCATGTTTCCACACCCACTGTAGCTTGCAATAAGGGTCTTCTTTCGTTTCTGTCTAGAGAGTGACTCTCGTCCTTTGGTATGAAGATTAAAAGGTTTTCTTCTTTACCCTTCCATGACTCATGGCTCCTGGTTCCCATGAAGGAGGAGTTTTGCCCCTCTGTGCGTTTTCACCTTTGGCCAATGTTATGTGTCTATTCAATACCAGAGGTATCTTTCCAACATGTTCCCCACACACAGTTTAGGAAATGGTTAAAACATTATGATATGTTTGACATTATCCTGTGGATTATAATCTGAGGGAAATAATGTCTCTGACACAATTCTTCAATCATCCCAGATACTCTTCAAATAAAATCCAAGCTCCTGCTGGGTGGTGGTGGTGCACACCTTTAATCCCAGAATGCAGGAGGTAGAGACAGGAGGGTCTCTGTGAGTTCGAGGCCAGGCTGATCTACAAGAGCTAGTTGGAGGACAGCTAAGACTGTTACACAGAGAAACCCTGTCTTGAGAAAACAAAAAACAAAGCCAAAACCAAAAAAAGCCAATGTCCTAAATATGGCCTATAAAGATCTACTGGGTTTGGTTTCGAGCTCAGTCTTGCAGATCTTCGTCTTACTGTGATGTAGGACACACCCGTCTCCTTTCAGTTTCCCAGGCAGTCTAAATTTATTTGTGTCCCCGAGCCTCTTTATGGACTTCCCCCTAAAATGACTCTCTCCTTAGCTTTTCATATGCCTTGCTTTTCATGGATCAAGGACAGTTTGTTTTCTAGATCTCTCCTGGTCAGTCTATTCAGAAATATATACCATCATTCCAGTTAATCTTACGTATATTCCTGTGGTGATATTTTGTTTGTGTTTTAACAAATAAAGCTTGCCTGAAGAACAGAGTGCAGAGCTAAGGCACTAGAGGCCAGATGGTGGCGACACACCCTTTAATCCCAGGACTCAGGAGACAGAGGCAACTGGATCTCTATTAGTTCAAGGCCACCTTGGGCTACACAAATGTGATCCAGTCTAAAAGAAAAACAGAGCTCACACAAAGGTGATCTCAGCACTTGGGATCCCATGCCTTTAATCCCAGCACTAGGGAGTGGAGACAGGAGGGATATGACTGGGCAGAGAGAGGAATATAAGGTGTGAGGAGACAGGAGCTCAGTGCAGTCAGAGCATGCAGTCTGAGGATTAGCAGGGACAGGACTGCCCCTTCATTCTGAGGATTCGGTAGAGGTAAAAGTTTTCTCTAGTGGCTGCTGCTCTGCTTCTCTGATCTTTCAGCTTTCACCCCTGAATATCTGACTCCGGGTTTGTATTTATTAAGACCCGGTAGAATTTGCGTTACAAATTCCCAATTTATTGCTCTCAAAGAATCCATCAGTACCCCCAAATTTTCTCCTCTTTGTGTTAATATTCATTGCTTGAATGTTAGCTGTCTTGGACTGAAATGGAAACATCTTGCCTTGTTTTAACAAGGTCTACCACCACCCCTACACCCACCATCATGCCTCCCTTTGATGCCTCCACAGTAGTGATGCTTTGTCCCCATTTCTCAAACACGATAGTCTCATTCCCAACTCTTACTCTGTCCTTTCCTTGAGATCTCTGTCCTCAGATTTCGCTTCTTGGCCTTCTTCCTGTGACCACCTAAAAGTCACATGGTCATTTTATTCTCCCTATAAAATTTCTGCTTACAGTAAATTTCCTTTCATTCACAACTGATTTGTATCATTTACCTTGGTAATTCCAAAGTCTAAAAATACAGATAAATGTCTGAAAATATTGGCCAAATGGCTAGAACAAAAAAGTGACCATCCTCATGCCGTTTATTCCTTAGGTATAGTCAATAGAAATGTTTGTCTCTGCCCGTATAAACGTGTTACTGAAAGACCCAGATAAATCCAGACCCCTCTAGCAGGAAGAGAAGAGCCAAAAATCTAGGATTAGCCAGTTCAGTGACTCTGTTTCAGGAACTAGCTGAAGATAAAGTTAGATTGTAATCTTGAGAATAATCATGAGAAACAGGGAGTTACCCCTTGTGATTATCACTGGTATTTCAGAATTTTCAATGACGTCCTCCCTACCCCCTTTGGATTACTGGGTTATGGTAGTTTCTTCCCCTAAATACCCCTTCTTTCGGGGTCGAACTCCTCCCCTGTGTGGGTTATGAGTATCCCCCTCCCCCGTGCACTGATTCCTGTCCTGTCAAATAAACCTCGTGTGATTGCAGCAAGGACAGTCTCTCGTGAGTTACTGAGGGGGTCGTGTTATCCCAAGACTTGAGTGAGAGTCTCCCCACACCGGGGGGTCTTTCATTACCTATTCCTGAATAATAAGTTACCCATTAAATTTGAGGCTAAAATTACAAATTTCTCACTCTTCCTAAATATCAAGAAACCGCATATGACTTAGTTGGTCATTTTAGTCAAAATATTTTATTGAGTTGGGAACTGGGGATGAGATCTCATCCAAAGGATCAGCTGGGGTGTTAAATCCATTTTAAGATTACTTATATGGTATGGACACATCTAGGTTCAGTATTGTTGGGGACTGCAGACCACCAGACCCTGAATTTCTTGTAAACAACTTGTTTTCCTCTGCTCTGAGCAGCCTGCAGCTGCTCTGAGCATGAGATCCTGATGGCAGGTTGGTTGGTCTGCAGCTGAAAGATCCTGAGAGCTGGGGCGTGGTCGGAGCCCTATATAAGCTGCCACTGAGCTCAATAAAGGGGCCAAGGATGTCCCCTTGGCCCAGTCTTTCTGGCTGTCTCTGGCTGTGTGTGTATGTTTTTAAATTTTCAGCCTAGTTCCTGTGGCGCATAGTGAGTAGAGTTTTACAAGTGGAGGCCCTCAGCAAGATCGCCCTCGGCAATGGTGAGGGTGGATTAAAGATGGGTATGTGTGTTATGTGTATTTGAGTAAGTATTTAAAGAGACAGAGTATAGACAGTCAGATTATAAGCCACAAAAGGATGGAATGTGCACAGAGAATTTGGATTATGTATATTGTGTTTTTTTTTTTTTTTGACTGGAGAAAGACATTTGATTTTGGGAACTGCTAAAAAAGGTGTTTTGACTTTAAAATATGGGCCTAAGGATATATTGCTTTGAAAAGGAGGTTCTGCATTGTTTCCACAGAAGATAAGGACCTGTGGATTTCTTTTAGACTGATGTGGTTTGAGTGGCAGGTTTTCCCATGGGACCAAGGAGCCCATGTGGCAGTCGCGGAGGGTCCCCAAGTCTGCCTGCTGTTGACTTCTAACCCCAGCTCTTACATGATAGCTTATAACATCACACTTTCAGTGTGTTGGCACGCTAAACAATTTCTTTGTTTGTTAAGACATTGCTGGCTATTGCAATAAAACAGAATTTAAAATAGTTAATGACTATGGATGTTAGACATTGGTTTTTAGCTGATGTGAAGTGCAAGATGAGCTTTCTGGATCAGTTGACAGGTTCCCTTGAAATGAAAATGCAGGTTTCATCTTCTTCCTTCCTTCCTTTTCCTCCTTTTTTCCTTTTTCTCTTTCTTCTCCTCCTCCTTCTCCTTCTTTTTCTTTTTTTCCCCCTTTGTTATCTTCAGGTCATAGCTTTAAGGATTCTCATATGTGTTGATAGCACACCAAGAAAAGGTCAAAATATACGGAAGCTCAGACACACAGGGTTTTTAGTGGGTTGGACCGGAGACGAACCTCGTGACTCAGACTGGGATTCTCTTGTAGGCTTAGATTACATTGCTGGGGTGGCTGGAAGCTTTAGTCTAATTGTGACTCCAGGAAATAGGCTTTGTCTCCAACCACACCCACCATTTTCCACGACCTTACTCTTCCTCAGTTCTTTTCTTTCCTTTGAATTCCTGACTTGGGTACCTGTTTGCCCAGTTGGTGTCCCACTGTGTAACACTTAAATAAAGCATAATGACAAGAAAGTGAAGTGGTATCTCCTGGGATCACAGTTTAAACACTCCAGAGGAGATCTATTGGCTCTGCCTAAGTCACCTGACCTCCTCTTGGCACCATCATTGTCTGAGGCAAACGTGACTGGTCTTGTCTGATTGGTCTCATCTAGTCTATTACCAAGAGTACAGAAGTTTGCTACATGCATTGGATGCAGCCACGGGAAATATTTCTGTGGCCTGAGCAATTGATACAGCTGGTGTTTTCCTCAGAAAGGGCTGACGCCTGTGTAAAGTACCCAAGTTAAGTTTGGATACCTGTGGTTTATTGGGTTTGTGTGACAGCTCATGACAGGTACTGACGTGCTAATATTTTTCATCCATCCATCCATCCATTCATTCCATGGATATTAAAGAACTGGTCTGTGCAGAGCTCTATGTGAGGTGCATCCTTGTGTTTCCATATGTTAGAGACAGGAGGCATTCAGGAGGCGCAGCTCATATTCTTGCAATGCACAAACCATCCAGTTTGGCTTCACCTCAGCCTTGTGACTCAATCTAATTAGCGCCACTACCTGAACCCTTGTGGAGTTTCTGGGGGTCGATTCTTGGACGCCATCACTGGGTGGAAATCTAGGCTAAGATTTCTATCAGCACACTGGCTAGGGAAAACACCACACAAGAGTTCTCTGTTCTTTTTAATCGAGTTTGCCGAGAAGAGTCTAATTTCAAGCCCGCTGCCTCCAAGACAGCCATGAATAAGTTGCACTTACTTATAATTGATTGAAACAGTAGCTCCCAGAGCAGCTTCCCCGGAGCAGGCAAGCTAGGAGATGGCTAGGTCACCGGTCTGATCCAAACTTTGATTGCAAATTGGGCATTTCTCCTCTCAAAGCATTTTAGCTGCTGACATTGAACTGATCAAAAAAAGCCCTCGTGGTCTTTCCCCCCAGAGACATCCAAAGGGTGAAGTTCTCAAATGAAGCTTCTCAGACCCGTGGTATCCTTGTTTGCTAGGGATGTGAGTTCTGGAGCCCCACCCCAGTCTTGCTGAGTCAGAGAGTCTGAGGTTCAGGCCTAGGCCACCGTTTAGCATACGCTGTAGGGAATCGTGGTGTCAGCAAAAATGGAAGAACAACTCACTGTGTCTTTTGATAAATAATAGTCATTTTTTTTCAGACAATGACTAAAATAAAACTTAGCCTTTTCTTGGCTCTATATTCCTGTTGGTATTTTATCTAAAACTGAAGGTGGATTCAGTTCATTGATAGCCCACTTCTAATAACTTCAACTGTAAAGAATAAAGAAAAAATGGAGCATTGGATGTAGCTGGTGTTTCATCTTAAGCCTGGTAAAAACATAAGGCTTGGTATTTGAGCAAACCTATTCCTGACCAGTTGTTTGAGTGGGAGGAAATAGCTTTTGGTTTCCTCTCCACCCTTACCTCCACTCACCAAAACACAGTAAAGGCTCCAGGAAACAGAAACCAAAAATGACTTGGTAAGTTTTCAAGACCAAAGATTCAGTTAGGTCAAAATATAGAACTGGATTAGATCTAATACTGTACCTGCGATTCCTCCATATTCACTAGAAACAGAAACAGCCACCTCTATCCTCTTGAATAAAGACTATGAGACCATTATAATCCCAGGCCCTCAGGAAATGTTCTAAAATTACAAAATTACATCTGTGTATTCATAGATTATCACATAGGATAAGAAGGAAGAGAGAGAGAGAGAGAGAGAGAGAGAGAGAGAGAGAGAGAGAGAGAGAACAAAGGGTATCATCACAGACAATGGGAACCATTACAATTGTAGAGGCCAATGAGAAGGACAATCTTCTCAGAAGACTTACTCTAGAGCAAATCCCAAATCAGAATGAAGAATTCACTCTTATATAATTTAGCGACTTTCTGTTTCCAGAAAGCAGAATACCAGGGTGGTTCCACTCTCACCCTTGAGTTTGGAGATCTGATAACCACAAATGAAAAACTGATGTGTTCTGGTGGATAGTAGACTTCAAAGATGGGAACCAATTGTGAGTGCTTTCTCGAGACCTCATTCCCATGTAAGAGATGGAAGTAATAACCTATTTTTTGTTTTCACAGCAGCCTCCGTGGTACTCAGCCGGAAGGCTTTGCATGCCTACATATTGGGGGCTCTGAGTTCTAGGCAGTCAGAGCATGGAGCCTGTATTACGAGTAGGAACGTGCATTATTTCTGTATGTGTAGCTGGAAAGAGAGCATGTTAATTTTCTCATTGCTGGGATAGAATAACCGAGAGAAACAAGTTAAGAAAAGGGAGGGTCACAGGCTCAGAGGTTTCAGACTATGGTTAGTTGGCTCCTTTGGTTCTGGAGCACCATGGGGCCCAGATGAGAACATCACTAGAAGCACATTGACAGAAATGAGCTGCTTTTATCGATCCTAATTGGCTGCAAATAAGGGAAGCCAATGTTAACTTGAGATTATATTCAGTCTCTCATCTTTTCAGGGGATCTTTGGCTATAAAATTTTCCAATGGGAGGTAGTGACTGTAGGAAAATGAATATTAATTTTCAGTTTCATAGTTTGAGTTTCAACTCATAATAATAGAAAAACTGGGTAGATATTCATAACCTCAGTATGTTTATAGGATACTAGAATAATTTAGTAGAAACTGGCCTCTTTGTCATCCTTTAATCTAAAAAAGCAAAGAGATGTTTGAGGTGCACTGACTTCAGATGTACCTTTCCTTGTCATTAAATTCTATTACTAATCTCAGTTAAGCTAGTTTGCTGTTCCAGAAATGGAGGATGAGGAATCCGCAGCGATGGTCTGATGTGAAATTCTTAGCTTTGAAACACTGATCCAAAAGGCTTCATCCTCATTAACTAATAGATTTGCCTTTTGTTTTATAGGTCCAATTAAAATAAATATTTTTCCGAGACATTGTTGCATTGAGGATAAGGCGCTCTCTCTCTCTCTCTCTCTCTCTCTCTCTCTCTCTCTCTCTCTCTCTCACACACACACACACACAGAGAGAGAGAAAGAGAGAGAGAGAATGAGAGAGAGAGAACTTCTCCCATATAACCTTAATAAGTAATAGAATGATGAGATGATAAAATGCTGAAGCAAAAATAAAAAACGTAACCAGTAGTTTACCTTTCTTTCTTTCTTTCTTTCTTTCTTTCTTTCTTTCTTTCTTTCTTTCTTTCTTTCTTTCTTTCTTTCTTGTCCTCCTCCTCCTTCCTCTCTCTCTCTCTCTCTCTCTCTCTCTCTCTCTCTCTCTCTCAACAGAAGGTTTATTGTACAGCTTCCAGATGATAAAATTCCTTTTTGAGAATGTAGGTTTAAAGTTAGTTGATATTTCAGTGTATTTTAGAAGCCCCTTCCCTAGTTTAGATTAATGTATTGATACTTGAAAATCATCTGGACACATTATATGTTCGAGATATTAATCTGAGACGTTCATGAGTACCTACACCCTCAGGCCTTTAAGACAGCTGAACTCTTAAATCCTTTCCAAAGGAGGTCAGAGTATAAATAACACCATTGGCTAAGTTAATACGGTTGCCCCACATTTGTCCAGATGCCTTTTGAGGTAGAAGATATGGGTTCTCTTTTTCCAGTCAGCTCCGTTAAGGAAGCAACCACCCCAAGTAGCTTTATGAGAGAAGTAGCATCGTGTGATACGAATTAAACCTCTCAGGCCAATACTAGAGCTCCTAGATAATTATGTAATACAATGAGCCAACGGCATTAATATCATTCTACAACTGTTGTTTTCTACTTCAATGATGGGCTTTGACTCGTTTTGGAGTGAGTTGTTTACCATAAGATGGATTGTTTACACATTTTCATATGGTCACAATCAACCCCGCAACATCATCCCATACTCAAAATTTGTATGGGTTTCCAACAAAAAGAAGGTTGTGCTGCAAAAGCTAACACTCATCATCTCCTAAAACAACCAGAGCCATTGGCCGACTTCCATGTCAGTGGTTTCTGCAACTTAGACCATGCCCTGACCATCGAAAGTTAGGAAAGCCTTGTACACACCCCATACATGGAAACACAGGGAAGGAAATTTCTCTGAACCCTTAGCAGAGTGTGGTACTTTCCCATGTAGTTTGCTCACACTGGGTCTTCATGTCTCAGAAATCACTGAATCCACATCATGTATGCTTCCAAGACCTGGTAGATTTTTGAGAATATATAAATAAACTCTGGCTTGTCTTTTCTCCTTCTGTCAATCTAAACAAGAAAACAAAAAGACAGACTTTAAACAATCATGACATCTATTTGGGAATAGCATGGCTCAGTGCATGAGTCCTGTGTGGGCTGTGGAAGCCATAGTGGTGTGCAAAGAGATTGAGGCAAGAGGACATTTTCAAAGACAAAATAAAGAAGCCTACATAAGCTATTTGGTAACAGTAACTCAGACCATAAGTATCAACACAAGGATGTCATAGGTCCAAAGGGTAGACAGGCCGTGGTTGGACAGGAATCCATCCTTGAGGCATTTTCTGTGTATGTTTGTAGTGGCCTTTATGCAAGGTTGTGTTTCTGGCAGAAGCTGTTGTGATACCGTTTGTTCTCAAACACATATGCTGAGAGTCTCGCCTTTAGAATCCCATTGTTATTATTTGTTGGCATTGTCAGTGTTTTGGTACAAACAAGTCTAGGGGATGGTTTAGTAGTCTGGGATTCTACTTGGCTTGCACTCTAGATATAACCCTCTCCACACGACACACCTAGCAACCCAAGATCCCCACCTGTATGGAGCTACACACCCATTCCTCTGTAAATAATGGAATAGGTTTCTTCTCCCCTTAACCATCACATATAGACAGTTTCTAGGTATTCCTAAAATATATCTATGGGCATATGAATGAAGGTTAACTGTGACCTCTGAGGAAACGTTTAAAGATAATTCCCTATTTTACCATCTCATTCCCATGAGTAATTAGTCATGCATATATGATTCAAATCAGATCCATCACAATAAGGGATCTAAACAGTGAGCAAAGTCTTATCAAGCCTGAGCCTGTCAATCAACCTAAGAAGCATGTGATGACCCCTTTAGCATCCAAACTCCTCCTTCTCTTGCACTCTGTAAAAGCAAGCTCCAGAAAATAACTGGGGGTCCTGGAGCACCTCACTCACGTGGTTTACTATTACTCTTGACCATGTATTTCTTTCTAATCTGTTTCATCGCGTTCCTTGGAATAATGGATTCTTGTTAGGTAGCAATCTGTGTGTACTTCCTTCATTCTTGAATAAGACACCAAGCAACTGAACCATCCAGCCCAGGCCTGTAACACCAGTAACAGCTTGACAAAAGTGACTCCATTTTGGTTCTGACAACTTTCAGACCACTCTCCCCTGCTGCCTTCTTTCTCAATTTCTTCATGCTCTGCTTTTAGTTTGTTCCCTTACTTTAAGATTTACACAAACCTTTGCCATGGCGTATAATTTCGCATTTCAAAGAATGTCTTAGATTTGGAAGCAGTGTTTTGATTTTCCCCGCTCTCTTTGGTCTGGGCGGTGATTGCTTTCAGTCCAGCTTTTATGGCAACACTATCATTAAAATCCTCATGGTCTGTGGGGACGGGAGTTGGAAACACAGCTCGGGTCTTTCTGATTGCGGTATGAGAACTCCCACTCCTTAGCAATTGCTTTTGTTTTTATTTTTATAATAACTCCCAGTTAATGATCCTGTCCTGGAGCTATTTAAAGACATTCTAAATTAAAATTGTAAACGAGCTCTTGCAAAGAGTCTCAGAAAACATCCGCACAGCAAATAGAGTTGTGTGCCCACCCCTGGCAAAATGCACAGCCCTCAGACTTTTCTACATAGTTTCCCGTCGGTTTCTCTCTCTCCCTCTGTCTTCCCCACCCTCCACCTCCTTGTGGGGTTAACCACTTAGCTGGGTGCTGGAAGTTTGCATCTGTGCCCTTTAATTCTTCCATCCTTCGGTCTCTGATTCTCTTATCCTACCTTATAAACAATTCTCTGACTCTCCTGTTCCCTCTCCGGACTGTTCTTCTAGTCTTCATTTCATTTGGGTGGAATCTCTGCTCTGCTTTTCCTGTCTGCATCCTAATTCTGCTGTTTGTCAAAAGTCACATTTGTGTGTGTGTGTGTGTGTGTGTGTGTGTGTTTTAACCCTAGAGCTGTTATTGTATTTTGTGTTCGTTTCCCTAAAATCAGCTCAAACTGGGACAAATATTTATCTAGAACTCCTCAAGCAAGAATGTTTTAGCCTAGTTGCAAACATCTGAATCTGGAATCTTATTTTCAAAGAACAAATCATTTGGTGTAAGGCTGCTGAGTAAATATGCCCTTCTCCCTTGAAAGCTGTGAAAAGCATGCAGATGGGAGATGTAAATATTAGCTGCCGACAAATATCGATATTCTAGATGCAAACTAGACTAGAAACCTTGGTGTGTCCTGGGGTCAGAATCAAGCTTCCATTTAAAATTTGGTATTCTGGTCCTCGATAGAGCAGCTGGACAACCAAGTGGGAAAACTCATTCCCGAGTCTCATAAAAGGGAAGAGTGAAGGGCTGAGGACTCTGCTTTAGCCTGGAGTGTAGTGCTCCAATCCCATTCCCTCTGGGAAACACTACAGCAATGCGAGGGCACAGGCATTTTGTAAAACTTATTTATTTTAAATCATGTGCTTTGTCTGTGCACAGACATAGACACAAGGAAGAATGGTGGGGGTCATTTTAGAGGCTGTCTGCTTCAGAAGAAAACTGTCCCCAAAGTTTAGTGACCACTGGCCTGGGCTTTGGAAGCTGATAGATGTCTACAAAATTGGGCAAAGGTTTGAACAACATCCCGAGTGAAGTACAAACTGGAATTCCGTAACAAAATACCTGCAGTGCCTTCAGATGTGCAAGGGCCGTGTTCCAGTAAGAAGACCTCATTCATAGCACTGCCCAACTGGAGATCAATGAACCAATCAGATTTGACTTCTCATTAAGCCTTTCTTCCTGACCCATGGCCATCCTCCTCCTGGTTGTTCCCGTAATACCTGAAGAACATTCGCTTACAATGACCTTTCCTTTTTCTAATGCAAATTCAAGGGGCCACTCTCTCGCTATAAGAGCATCAGTCGTATTGGGATGAGGCTCTCATGTTCATACTTAGTTTCATCTTCATGCATTCTCACTTAGGCGTCACCTGTCCTATCGGGAGACAGGCCTTCCACCTACGAACTAAAAGGGAACAAAGATCATCACATGCCAAGAGGCATAGTGGGAGAGCGGCAGCACTGAGAGAGGCTGGGACACTGACCTGTGCCTGAATTCTCTCTCAGTGTCGTAGGACCCGTTAAGAACTTCTGAACTTCAGGATTGTAGAATAGTGAACTTGTGTTGTTTCTCAGTCCCATGTTTGGGGTGGTAATTTGTTACACAATTACTAACTGTGCAGATAGTTCATGGCTCACTCATTAATCTGCAGTATTTGAATAAAAATCTAAGATTTAAATGGAACCAGAAAGATGGAGTAACAGAAGAAGCTGTTTGCCACCCGACCTAATGACTTGAGTTTAATGCCCAGGACCCACAAGGCAGGAGAGAGAAAACTCCTGCCTTCAACAGCTTGTTCTTTGACCTCTGCAAAAGAACCATGACATGAGATTATGAGAGTGTTTTCTCTCTCTCTCTTGCTCTCGCTCTCGCTCTCTCTCTCTCTGTCTCTCTCTTACACACACACACACACACACACAAATAAATGTAAACCATTTCTGCCTTGAGATGGTCAATCACTATACTGTCTGCTCAGTGATTGCTCAGGCTCGTGGTTAAAAAGCCATGGCAGGACCACCATTTGAAAGGATCTTTTGTCTACTTAAAAACTGATTTTTAATCTGTTATTTCATGTAATACCATTTTCTGTTCTTTAAAAATTAACATTTCAGCTGTCTGGAATGTTTCAGTTCTTTTAAATAGTCCCTGTTATTCTGGCTTATTTTTATTTCTCTGTGTGTGGGGGGAGTTATTTAATGTCTGTGTTCTAATGTCAAGAAACAACAAATCTATTTTTATACTATTACCAGCAACTACCCTTGTTCTAAATTTCCATCTTATGTTCTCTGCAAAAACAAAACAAACACACAGATAAACAAAAACTTTATAGTCTGTTTAAAGAAATGTATTGAATACATTCTTTTTCCTTGGCACTGTGCTAGGGGGGCAGAAGTTGAGGTCTGAATTTGGCTCATCCTCAACCAAGAGAACTTCTCAGTGTAATGGTGGAGAAGAGCACATTGCTGTTCAACCCACTCTAGATGTCCCCCCACGTGGAAGCTTGCTCAGCTTCAAAACTCCACACAGTAGACACAAAGCTTACCTACAAAGATCTTAGAACTAAGTATAAGTATGATCAGCGAGTGTCTCAATGGGGAAAAAGCAAATTGGAAGGGTAGGATGAATATTCATTTAGTAATAGTGGTGACAACTGGAGGGAGGATGTAGGAAATGAACGGAGAAAAATGAATAGCATTTGCAAAAGCAAAAAAAATATTTTTTTCTGGAATAAGTATGATATGTCCTGAAATCAAAACAAGCCATCAGGGATGGAGCAGAAAAGAAAGGTGTGGGCACACTTTTTAAAAAAAATGCATTTAGGTAAAATCCATCACATATTCCAGAATAGTAAACTGGACCAAATCAAAACCTACTGGAGACTATCAGAAATTGCTTGTCTTAACCTAAGAGTCCTCTGCTACATATTATTTTATATTAGTGACTTGGGGGTTCACCTGTCTTGATCCAAGAGTCCTTTGATATATATTATTTTAAATTAGTGACTCAGAAGCAAGTATTTGAAAGGGAGAAAAAAAAAACCCCAAGAAGTCATGCACCATCTCCCTTCCTTGGTTCCTTAAACTTCTGCTGCATATATGCCCTCAGAGGAATCCGTTTATCCCCACAATTCTTTCCTCCTGACTCATCACAACAGATCTGTCTTTCTGGAACACAAGGAGAGAAGTGGAGTCTAGTTTTTGTTGGTGGATGTAAGATTGGAAGATGGTAAAATCTTACCTATCTTAGCAGGAGCAAAAGAATTCTACAGAGACACTTGTGTTCCCCGCCCCCCGACACCCTTTGGCTCTGAGACTATTCCAACAATATCCCCAAGAGTGGAAATTCCCTGGAACCTTCTTGCAAGGACAAGTTAAAAGTAAATCCTGGTTCCAAGCAAAAGAGGAGCTTTTCTTCCAGGAAAAGAGTTCACAGTTTTGACAACTCGTCAGACCACATTGCAAGAGACACTGGAGCTGAGACAATGATGGATCAGTGATGGGCGGGACCACACCCTGACCCAGACTGCTTAGTTATGCACACCTCCTACCTTCTATTTAGAATAGACTTGGGGGTACATCAGTGCACCCTTTCATCTAGTCTTCCTAATGTGGCCATATTGAATAAATCTCCCTTATCTTTCACTTTTGTTTAAGCAGCCTATTGAAGAGGGGTGCCTGGTAGGGGTGCCTACCTTTGCGGGTTGCCAGGATTCAGACTCTGACCCTAATAGCACCAGGAACATTATTTCAATTCTCAAATATGCTCACAGAATATGGGAAATGCTCATGTTAATATATCAAAACCCAGACTTCAAATGTCCACCTAATTGGAATACACTGAGTTTTGAACTTTTTTCTTTATTTTATGTTCATGTGTGTGTTCATGATCATATGTGTATATGTGCCACATGTATGGAGGTACTGAAGAAGGCAGAGGAGGGTGTCAGAACTCTTGGAACTGGAGATACAAGTGGTTGTTAGTTGCCTGGTGGGGGTGCAGGGGGTGTTCTGCAGGGGTAGCAAGGGCTCCTAACCACTGAGCTATCCATCTCTCTAGTGCTTTGCTAGATATTTATCCTTTGTGTCTTATTTTAAGTTAGACTTACACCTATCGAAATTATACACTTGATATTTAACGAGTGCTAGTGTCTAACCAAGTAAAGGATTGTTCTCGGGTTATAAAACCATCAAGCAGTCTTTGTTTTATAAAGCAGTTTTCTGTAAGTCCTATTTACTTCTAGGCCCCTTTCAGCCTTTTCCGGGCCTTCTAACCCTCACAGTAGACCTTGGAATCTGCCCCTCCAACAGTCTTCAGTATTTGTGGTCAGCCTCAGCAGTTCCCTGGAGCCAGTCCCATCAAACAAAATCAGGGCCCATTGCAAACCAATATGCAGTATGCTAACTCTGCTTCCGAACCTCCGGGTTGCTGGGTAGTGGGGGAGGGTAAGATGCAGGGGCTGTGTTTTTAACAGGCATCCCTGGTGAATCTGATCATCAGCTCATCCTGTGAATCAATTCTACTCATTTGGTATTGGATGCCCAATGTCTCATACCGTTAGTAAGCCCTTTTCATCTGGGACCATCTTTTCCTGAACTGGATTAAATTTTTAAAATTGAAAAACTTATGTTTCTGAGCTCTAGAAACCAAATACTATTTTTTTCAGTCCCTAAAGTACATTTTTTAAATAATTCTTCGTTAGAGTTGTTATCTATCTCCTCTGGCAGCTCTTGTTTTACAAGATTATTCATCTTGATGTGTGGACACATCTGGCTGCTGGGTCCCGTTGGGGCATCTGTGGCTTTTTTCATGGCTCACTCTGTTCTGGTTTCTGGGGACATCTCTGGGGACCCTTGAGCTACGGAAATGGAAGGAAATTCAGCAATCTCAGTCCCTGTTGTCCAAGTGGACACAGCTAAGGTACAAAGCAAAACCTTCCCACTACGCTGGACAGAAAGGACCCGAGCCTTTATGTTCTATAGTCGGCCTAATCCCCTCCAAACTCTCAGAGAGCTAGGTGCATCAAAGATGATCCTGTTAAGATGGTTGAATACTGGGGCATCTGTGTGTCTCTATCCCACAGCCGTAGTCTCTCCTGAAGGTTTGATGCTCTGGCCCTCAGTTCGTTACAATTGGTCTGTGGAAATCACCTCTTCATTAACGTTCTGGCTAGACCCTCCTTACAGAACACCTGGCTAGGTGTTCAGCTTAAGATGGGGAACTGTACCCTGGTTCAAACTAGAATGCAGACGCATGGGAAGGCTGCATATTAGACATCTGTCCAGGCCCCTGCATTCACAAGACAGTTCCACTGTTACTGGCATTTTCTACACATGTTGGTCCACTTTCTCCAGGTAAAAGGATTTGGATATATCCCGTGCACTACTCCATTTGGACTCTAAAGACATGGTTCCTTAGATTGAGTAACTGATTAACAACGGAACATTCCTGTTCAAGTTTGTGAAGGCTGAGAAATCCAAAATCAAAGCCCCAGAAGATTCAGTGTCTGGTAGGCTCACAACCTTCTTGAAATTTTTTAGTATGTGCATGCTGTGTATCTGTCTGTACTTATATACACATAAGGACAAATACCCTCACGGACCAGAAGGGTGTTGGATCCCCTGGAGCTAGAGGGGTAGTTGGTAAGCACCAGATGTGGGTTCCGGGAACGGAACCAAGCAAGCAGTGCATGCTCTTAATCGCTGAACTATTCCTTTCACCCCTAGGGCTCACATCATTAAACACAGTATCCTTACAGGCCCAAAGAAGGAAGTATGCTCTCCCAGGCCTTTTATTTAAGGACATTTGTCCCACTTGGGAGAATAGAGTCCTCTCGTACTGCTTTCCCAAGGGTTCTAGCTTTCCTAACATCAGCTTCTTGGTGATTAGGTTTCAGCATGTGACTTGGGCGAGCGAGAGGCACAAACCTCCCGTCCCTAGCATCTCCTATACCTTGCCTCACTTTCATTATTTGAAAGCAGAGATAATAACAACCCCCACATAACGCTGGCATTAAATTTTATTTGCCACTGATTATACACGGTTTCTGTGCCAGGCACCTGGCTAAGTGTCCTACTGATGCTCCAATGCCCAGTGAGAGAATTCAAAGCACACACAGCATTTTTGTGTGCGCAGGAGGGTGCTCCATCTGTGCCAGGTCTCTCCTGTTGTTGTTCTTGCTTGCTGATTTCCGTGGAGGAGATGCCTTCTAGGATGTGTTTGTGCAGCTCCGCTATCCCCAATGCAGGTTATTCATCATAGGCCCCTTTGGGTCTTGAGTTGGAATCTTCTTGAATTTGTTGGTTGACTATGAGCAGACCACAGACTTCTAACTGGCAGTTCCTCATTTTCTCTACTTGGTAACCACAATTAATTTAACATGTTTCTAAAAAGCCTAGCTAAAAGGTCCCTTCCTTTGCAAAGCTGTATATAATCTCTCTTCTATGAGAGAATTTTGCTGATGTGTCTTATGATCAACTCTCTTATATCTCATATTCAAGTTACTTATGGATATAACCTGTTTCTGCCATGGGAAACTACCTTTTCCTGCTCCCAAACCAGGACTGCCTAGAAATCTTACTTTCACATCTGCCCTATAAACAGAGGAGTATGTCCAAAGAAAACAAAAATTAGAAAAAATCATTCTTCTATTTCTTCAAGAGGAAAGTTTAAACCAACCAGGCTGGGAATGGGGATAAATAAGACAGCTTACAGGAGTGTACATCAAAGAGATTTTGACAGACCATTCTGATTAAAGTGTGACAAGACCTACCTTGGACATCTTGGCATATTCCTCCTGCCCCCACTGCGTGTATATATATTTATTTCTGTGTGGGTGCACATGCACCCACTCTTGTGGAGGCCCCCAATCAATTTGAACTCTGGTTATTCAGACGTTATTCACCATGTTTTTTTGAGACAGGGTCACTTGGGGGCCTGGGGTTTGCTGCTTCAGCTAATCTAGTTTGCCGGGGGAGGGGGAGGGGGTGTCTCAAGGTCTGTCTCTCCTACTGCTGGTAATAAAAGCATGAGCTAACATACTTGGCTTTTTTTAAAAAGTGGATTTTTATGCTCTAACACAGGTCCTTATGTTTGTGTGGTAAAAGCTCTACCAGCTGAGTCAAATCCCAGCCCAAGAAATGCATTGCTCAACCATCTTGCAGCAAGGCCAGGTTCTGTGATTGAGTAATTCTGCTAGCATGGGAATAGAAGGTGGCTAAAATAGGAGCACCTCTTTATGTTTACTGAAGTGCTACTTGACACGGTTGTTAATATTTCTATTGCTGCAATGAAACACCATGACCAAAACCAGGTTGGAGAGGAAAGGTATCTTCTGCTTACATTTCCATATTGGTGTTCATCATTGAAAGAAGTCAGGGCAGGAATTCAAATAGGGCAGAAACCTAGAGGCAGGAGCTGATGCAGAGGCCACGGAGGGGTGCTGCTTACTGGCTTGCTCTCCATGGCTTGTCTAGCCTACTTTCTTACAGAACCCAGGACAACCAGCCCAGGGGTGGCACCATCCACAATGGGCTGGGCCCTCTCCTATCAATCACTAATTAAGAAAATGTTCTACAGGCTTGCCCACAGCCAGATCTTAGGGAAGCATTTTCTCAATCAAAGCTCCCTCCTCTTAAGTTGACATAAATCTGGCCCGCACAACGGCTATGTTACAGAACCAGCCTAGGTGCTCATCAGCAGAACAGACACAAGAATTTAAAAAGATATGGGATGTATATACAATAAAGTTTTATTCAGCCATAAAAAGAATAAAACTATCGTGTTTAGGAAATGGTGGGATATGAGATCGTCATACTCAAAAGATCAAAGACCACATGTGTTACCTCATATGCAGAATCTAGCTTACAATGAGAGAGCGAGGCATACAGAACCATATGGGAACTCCACTGTATGGGAACTGAGGGACACTGGAGCAGGGAATAGGAGGGTAGAGCGGTAAATATGAGCAGAGCATACTATGTGCAGGTAAGGAAAGTCACAACAAATTATGTTTTATTTTACAACGGATAAACGAAAAACGAAACAAAACCAACGAAACCAGGTACATCTCAAATCTCTTGGGCCAGCGCTGAGGACTCCAGGACTCTAGAAGATGATGCCGGGATTCCAATTCCCTAAACCCAGGGAGTCACTTGTGCTTTGAAGCTCTCAGGCTATTGAACCATTGGCTTTCTTTATTACGTCATCTCAACTGCCTTAACTAATACCGCTGTTGGAGGAATAAATGAGCTATAGCCCTAAATCACCCCGAGTACAATCCCGTTTAGCACTTAAATATGGACGCCTAATAAGGCAACGGCTGGCGTTTCACCCATCCATCCGCGGTCTGCATCCAAACAACTACTGTCAATTAGAATTTCGAGCGGGGGCAATGAAACCGAGGAGGAGCTCGGAGGCAATATAGCGGGCCTTTAAAGACATTTGGAAAAAAGACATTGAACGCTTTATTGTGGAAAAGAAGCAAAAACAGAGACAAGTAAAGCTGGGTGGGGAGGCCTTTGTGTGCTGGGGCTTTTCATCTTAGCAGTCCGTTAATGAATCTAATAGAAAGCATTTGTCTGCGTTTTCTGTTGCATCTACTGTGTATTTTTGTCTTTTGAAAGCGGTATGCGGGGTTGCAAAATATAGACAGCCTCTCCCTTACTGAACCAAGAGAGAATTAGTAAAGGGCTCCTAATGGCTTCTGCGTTTAGAAGTATAATGTCTTCCAGTGAGTTGTGGATGGAGTGTCTGGAACTGCTTATGAATACTGGGTTATAGATCCCTTTCCCATTTTCTGCTTCTATTTTTTTCTTTTCTTTTTCTAACTAAGAAAACTTCAACACGATATTAAAAAAGAAAACCATAAAACATTTTGTCCTGTGGTAGAAATGACAGGCACGCTTCAATCCACTCCTCTACTCCCCCTAAAAGGAATGACTTGGGCACGTAACAATAGCCCTGTTTTGCTAAGTGGTCGGTAATACCTGCAAGTGTGTAAGGCCTTCATTATCCAGGGCTCTTTTCTCCCTGGTAACACACCAGGAAATTCCAGAGTGTTGTTATTTGAATTCTTTCTTGTGCTCTGGCTCCCGCAAGAATTGAAATCCAACTTCCCAGTCAAATGAGTAGCCGCCTATAGCTCAGGTGTGTGTTTTCTAAGAGCTTCTCAAAGGATGGATAACTGCTTATGTCTTTCCTAAAGACAGCAAACTGAATTTTAACTGGATCTTGCTATCCCCAGAGGTGAATCTGCCTTTACTCCAAGGCCATATGTTATACAGCTTCATTGTGAACTGGAAAAGAAAGCCCATGTTTCAGTTCAGTGTGTGAAGGTCTGGCAGCCGACACTCAAGTCATAACAGCCACACCCTAAACTAAATGCATTTAACTCGAGTCTCTGAAAAACATGCATTCATTCACCCACACATGTCAATAACTGACATGTCCAAATTGCATAAACTTCCAGGTTATTGAAATAGTTTTGTTTTTCCAGGAAATAAATCCCAAATGGGATTACTTCCAATTATTGTTTTTTGTCTCAACTCCACCCTGACCCTGTCAGATATAAAAAAAAAAATCAAGCAATGGAAAAGTTTAAGGTGTGTATCTGTGTGTGTGTGTGTGTGTGTGTATGTACATGTGCACTTCTGTGTGTGTGTGAGTGTATGGTGTATGTTTGTGTGGGGTGTCTATGTGTATGTGAACACATATGTACGCGTGTGTTTAAGTGTGAATGTGTGGATCTGAGTATGTGTGCATGTATGTGTATATATAGCATATGTTTTAGTGTGTGTATGCATGTGTGCATGTGTGTGAGTGTGTGGGCATGCATAAGTATATGTGTGAGAATGTGTATGTATGAATACATGTGTGTGTACAAGTGCATGCATGCTTGTGTACATTAAAGACTCGGTGACTGAAAGTGACACTGGAATTGTTTTAACACAGAATGAAGTTTTCATTAGGAAGGCGGGGGAGTATGGGACATCTGGAGGAGCATCCTTGGAGCTGGTCCCTAGCTGGCCTCAGAAACGGGCAAGACAACCTCCGTGGAAAAACCATACGACTTGCAGGGTCTAATTCCCCAACCCAGATAATGCAGCCATGTGTGCTTTGTTCTCTATGGTCTAAGCATGTGGACAAATGCCCTAAGGCAAATGGAGACTTTGCGGAATAATATTAAAAATACTGAAAAATACTGCAAAAACATCTTAGAGCCAAAAGAGTAAAATCCATTCTTGAAAATGGTAGAGGGGCCATGTTATGGGCCTACTGTACCTACACAAAGTGGACCTTTATACATTATATGTAGTTAAGATTAGTTTCGTTGTTACTATATCCTTTTTTTTTTTTAAAGAAAATTTGGTAGCTCTCTTTATCCATGTTTGAATCTTTTAGAAAACTAATTTTACTTTTTGCATTTGTAGACAGAGACATGAGTTTGCAACTAGGTAGTGGATAACAGATATGTCCCTTGGTTTTTCCAAGGCAAGGATACTTAATCTATATTACATCAGGGAGCTGAAGTCAAGACTCTGCAGACCAGTTGTAACGACAATATTCAGTGGTTCTAAATTTCAAATGTTCTCTTATTCCCTCTCTATTGACACAAGACTCGAAACCATTGGTCGGCATACAGCCCCAAAGGTCAGCATTTTTCTACCCTAACAGGAGGGAGTGCTCGGATTGTGCATTCAGACACACAGTCCTGCAATCTTAGCTGAGTGCTCAGCTTTCCTTTGTCTCTATTTAACTGTCCTCCTCTGAATTTGCTCATCTTTCTTTTTCTTTCTCTTCTGCTCTGGCTTTGAACTGTGACAGCAGCTTCTAAGTTACTCTCCTCAGAACCTTGGGGGTGTCTCCGATTTTCCCCTTGCCCCTCACATTAAGTCCATCACACAGTGCTGCTGCGCTCCTCTGTGAAGGCTAGCGCCAATTTTTACAGCGCAGACTTGCAGGATTGGAAGGGAATTCATTTATTGGTCCACAGATTTCAAAGAATTGCTTGGAGGAGCTGAAGGAGGATGCTTGCCATCCCCTCAGACAAAAACACATTTGCAATTTTCTGTGGGATCTCCAGGGATGCAAAGCTCCAAGCCTCTCAGATGAATATCCCAACTAAGCCAAACACCTCTGAAGGCAGCATTTCACCGGGTGTCAATCAAAGCGGATGGCGCTTAGCAACCACCAGAATATTTCTAATGACAAGGGCTCATTGTCAGCACTTTCTCTCCTTCCCCTGTTGTAAAGAAACTTGTGTTCTCTGAAAGTTTACCTGGGATTGCCACCTTTGCCTGTTATTCATAATTGACCCACCATCTTCAGTATTCCAGGTACCCCGACGCTCCCCCATGTCTCTACACAGCTTCTATTCATCATGTTAAATATTCCCCATCTCCTCAACTGAACCTTCCAGAATTTTCTGATCCTCATCAACTCTCTCCAGACGCTGTCTGTAAGCCTTCCTCGGTGTCTTGATTCCTCGGTTCTGGAGACGAGGAACGTTTTCCAAGTTAGGTAATGAATGAAAACCTCTTGGGACTCTGCTTTCAGTAAGCACACAGCAGAAAGGACTTTGGGGCCACCTAACCTTTAACCATTTTGACCTAATGTAGTGATGTAACTTCTTCAGTCTTTTAGTCTGTAAAATAACAGTTCTTTCGTCATTGCAAGTTATCTTAGCATATGCTACATATTCAAAAGTGATATATATATAATTTTTGTTAATTCTTATTACTTAATACAATTATGAAAGTAGCATCCTATAGAGAACAAAGGCACTGCAATTTATTAATATTAAATTATTATGCTATTAATGTTAATATTAAACCTGATTTCTCCCTCTTCAAAGTTGGGATGTTATATTTTTGTACTTAGGTTACTTAAGATTGCCAGGTTTCTGCGACATCACCAAGTCCTGACTGTGTCCAGAGGAGGCTTAGTCAGGTGACAAGGGCGGAAACTCAGAGATGTGCACGCATCATTTGCCCCCTCAATTGACCTATATCACCACACAGCTCTGCAGTGACCAGAGCTGGTCATTTCCCTGATCTAATAGGAGGAGAGAGAGAGAGAGAGAGAGAGAGAGAGAGAGAGAGAGAGAGAGAGAGAGAGAGAGAGAAAATGACATCAGCATGAACCGAGTCATCCTGTGTGAACTCAGACCCAAATGCCCAACTGAGCCTCTCAGAGCCCCTTCAACATGGTGCACCGATTGAAAAATTAGAGACTGTATATTTCTTACAGAGCCAAACGGAGTTTGAAGTCTCTAGTTGTATATAGAGAGTGCATCCCAGATCATGGCGACAAAGGCAGATAAAGGGGAGGACCACGGCTCTTCAAGTAGTGGTTGAATCTCTTTCTGAAGAGGGTGGGATGCTCTTTCCAGAACATGGTGGTGGGGCCTGTTGGGGTCTCTAGGAAAACTGCGGGTGGCTGGAGGTAAGGCTTCCTTCTTTATCCAGGTCCTCTAATCTCCCACAAACTCAAGGGGAAGGAAAAATAACAAATAAGACACTCACTTCCTCTGAACGACCCGCCTTTAAAAGGAGACTGTGAAAAGGTCTTCAACAATATTATGCACATTTTTTAAGCAGATGAAAATTTTAAAGGGCAGGGGGAGCTAGAGAGAGGAGAGAGAATTCGAGAGAGAACTCAATGCTAACATTCTTCACATAGCTCAGTCTCCTTGGCCTTTGCCCCCAGCTATGAAAAAAGAGTCACATTTTCCAGATCGTTCTGTTTGAATGCTGAATGTAGAAGAGGGGGGCTGTGAGGGTTCCAGACAAGGGTAAGAGGTGGCAGATGAATGTGGACAGTGCTTCAACCATTTTAACTTATATTTCACGTGTCTGCTTGCAGCAGAATCCAGGGACTAGAGCCCGGTGTATAGGTCTGTGACCTCCATCAGAACCTGGCAAGTATCTCCTCTAAGGAGTATGTTTTGTTCAGAGTCTCTGTCTCTCGGGGACCCCTTAGTTGAACTGGGATGAAGACCCCTGTTAAAATAACTGAAGACACCTTCCTTTCTCTGCCATCCACAAACAAGGGAGCATTGGGGAAGTTTTTCTTTCTCAGGTTTTATGAGAATCCTTGCTAATATAGGAGGTACATGAGATGGAGAGGAACGGGCGCCCTGAAATTGCTTTTTCTAAGAAGTGCTGTCTCTTCACTTGGGCCTGTAAATTCTTAAAAGCAAGGTGAAAGTCTGGCATCTCCACCTTCTTCAATTTGAGTCTGTCTCCTTTATTTAGGTGGAAGGCAGAGTGGGAGCTTACTGTCCTTAACCTGTCCTCTGGTGTCCTCTTGAATTCTGAGAAGAAGAGGCCTCCTAGGACAAATCAGGTCTGCTCGGATGAAGAACGTTGTCCTTGAGGGGCAGGCTGAAAGGAACAGATTAGCTATTTAACAGTAGGATACAAAAGATCCTTCGCTGTGTTCCACAGGAAGACGCGGTAGCCAACCAGTGTATTGCTCTTATCTTTGTCTGAGATATTAAAACAAATAGCACATGTGCAGAGACATCTGGCTCTCGTTTCCTGGATACGATGCAAGAGTAAGTAAATCCTACAAATATATAAGCTTTTCTGTATCAATTAGCGCATGAAGTAAAGTAATAATCAAGCATTTAATATATAAAGTGAAGCTAATCCTTACAGAACAACTATAAACAATAACCTAGGAAGTAAGGAGTTCATTCGGCTCTGGAATACATTAAAATACAGAAGAACTTGGCACATGGCATCAATGTCTCTCCATTGGGAAGATGGTCCTTTTATATCTTTTCTACGTATATCACACACATACACACACTGTGGTGGTTTGAAAGAAAATGGCCCCCAAAGGGAGTGGCACTACTAGGAGGTGTGGCTTTGTCATAGTGGGTGGGGCCTTGTTGGAGGAAGTGTGTCACTGTGGAGGCAGGCTTTGAGGTCTCATATATGCTCAAGTCACACCTAGTATCTCAGACTACTTCCTGTTGCCTGCAGATTAAGATGTAGGGATCTCAACTTTTTCTCCAGTTCCACGTTTGCCTGAATGCCACTGTCCTCCCAGTTGTCCTGTTCCCTCCCATGATGATAGTGAACTGAACCTCTGAACTGCAAGCTGCCACCTCAATTAAATGTTTTCCTTTGTAAGAGTTGCTGTGGTCATGGCATCTCTTCACAGCAATAGAAACCCTAACTAAACACACACACACACACACACACACACACACACACACAGATTCTTTCATCTTTGAGACAAGATCATACTACTTAGCCCAGGTTAGCTTCCAACTCATGATCCTACTGACTCAACCTCCCCAGTGCTGAGATTCTAAGCAAGTACTTTTATGCCTAACTGGAAAAAACAAAAACAACAAAAAACCAAATCCTATTAAACCATGTGGTGTAGGGCAAATTTTCTTCTTTCTGTCTCCAGTTCCTAATGTGAGAAAAATAAACTTGACTTCTGTCTTGTGTTCCCTACTGCCTTTGAAAATATCACCTGCAGGCACAGCCGTTCAGAGGCTACTTGTCCCTATGCTAACAGATAGGCAGAACGATGGCCCCGGGGTGCTGGCTTTGTAGATGCCCTTGGCCTTGGAGTAATGAAGCTTTAGAATCCTCCGAGGGATCCCTCTTCCTGCCCGGTGATGAACACCTTTTGATGGAGCAGCTGTGAACTCCTCCTGAGACAATCAGTGCTGAACCAGCTCTTAGGACTTCCTTCCAGTCTTCCCTTCTTCTTAAGAAATGCTGCTATTGAATTTCAGAGACCGTGGACATTCGAGTCTCTGTGAAATACTTTCCTTCTCATCTCATCCAAGGATTCAAACCATTCCTCAGTATCCTGAGAGGGCCTGTCTGAGAGAGACTTACTCCAAGCGTGGCTACTCGAGCTCAGAAGGTGGTTGTCCGGATGAACTTGTGATTGTCTTGTTTGTTTTCTCCTGAGGGAGGCTTTTGTGGACAGCATTTCCGGGTAGCAGACAGCCAGTCATCATAAGCTGGTCTACTTTGTTTTCTATTGCTGTGGAAAAAAAACCAAAAAACACCAAAAACAATTTGGGGAGGAAAGGTATTAGGATTCAGGCATTGTGCTGGCCTCTCCCCTGTCACCTGGCAGGATGAACCCAGGCAGTACCCTAGCCAGCCCAGGGTTCTATGGCTGTTACGTCACTACACAGGTGCAAAGGTCCCTTTAAGAGACAATCTCTGCCCACTCCTGGTCCCTCTTTCCTGCTGCTCTTCTGAAGAGGCAAGCAGGCCTTTGCCTCTCTCTCCCTCCCCTCTCTCTTTCCCTTCCTTCCTCCTTTCCCCCCTCTCCCTTTCTCTGTCTGTCTGTCTGTCTATCTGTCTGTCTCTGTCTCTCTCTCTCCCTCTCTCCCTTCCCTCCCTTCTACCCTTCTCTCAATAAACTCCACACTCAAACTTGTCTGTATGATGAATTTGTCACCCTTTGTCACCCTCCATGGTTTGGACCCACCTGCCGCCAAGGTCTCTTTTGCGTGGGGTCCTCATCTGCCATGGGACTCGCCAGGGTCCCACTTGCACCATAACCATATCAGAAGGATTTATTTCATCTTATACTTCTAGGTTATACTCTGTCATTTAGGGAAACCCTTGCAGGGACAGAAGCAGGGCAGGAATCTGGAGGCAGGGACTGAGACAGAGACCACCCAAGGGTGTTGCTGACTAACCTGCTTTCTGTGACTTGCTCAGCCTGCTTTCTTACACAACTCAAGACCACCCGCCCATGGGTGATGCCACCCACCACGGGATGAGTCCTCTTACATCAATCATCAATCAAGAAAATGCCACAGACATGCCTACAGGCCAATCTGGTGGAGGCAAACCCTCAGTTGAAACTTTCTCAGCACAGATGGGCTTGCGTCAAGAGGACAATGGAGCTGACCACCACATGGACCATGCCTACTTCTCTGAAGCCATAGAAGCTGAATGACACCCGGGAAAACATGCCATTTGAATTTTAAAGGGAGCACAGAAGATTGACAGTTCATAAAGTATCAACAGTCTTACTTACGAAAGATAGATTAGTTTTAATTGTGTGTGTGCATGCGTGTGTGTGTGCACGTTTGTGCGTATGCTCGTGCACACATATGTGATTTTTATTGAGCTATACATTTTTCTCTTCTCCCCTCCCTTACCCTCCCCTCCCCTTTAACCCTCTTCCATGGTCCCCATTCTCCCAGTTTACTCAGGAGATCTTGTCTTTTTTTCTACTTCTCATGTAGATTAGATCCATGCATATCTCTCTTAGGGTCCTCATTGTTGTCTAAGTTCTCTGAGATTGTGATTTGTAGGATGGCTT
Source organism: Chionomys nivalis (assembly GCF_950005125.1). Lineage (NCBI taxonomy): Eukaryota > Metazoa > Chordata > Mammalia > Rodentia > Cricetidae > Chionomys > Chionomys nivalis. Next base: position 11,234,925 of record NC_080110.1, read on the forward strand.
TCTTTGCTTTATGTCTAAAAAACACTTATGAGTGGGTACATATGGTATTTGTCTTTCTGGGTCTGGGTTATATCACTCAATAAGATGTTTTCTAGATCCACCCATTTGCCTGCAAATTTCAAGATGTCATCATTTTTTTCTGCTGTGTAGTACTCCATTGTGTAAATTAATAAATGGGATCTTCTGAAACTGAAAAGCTTCTGTAAAGCAAGGACATGGCCTACAAGACAAAACGGCAGTCAACAGAACCAACCCCACATCAGACTGAGGACTGATCTCCAAAATATACAAAGAACTCAAGAAATTGGTCATCAAAAGAACAAATAATCCAAGCCCGGTGGTGGTGGTGCATGCCTTTAATCCCAGCACTTGGGAGGCAGAGGCAGGCGGATCTCTGTGAGTTGGAGACCAGCCTGGTCTACAAGAGCTAGTTCCAGGACAGGCTACAAAACCACAGACAAACCCTGTCTCGAAAAACCAAAAAAAAAAAAAAAAAAAAAAAAAATGGAGTACAGAGAACTCTCAATAGAGGAATCTAAAATGGCTGAAAGACACTGAAGGAAATGCTCGACACCCTTAGCCATCAGAGACTGCAAATCAAAACAACTCTGAGATTTCATCTTACACCTGTAAGAATGGCCAAGATCAAAAACACTGATGATAACTTATGCTGGAGAGGTTGTGGGGAAAAGGGAACACGCTTATATTTCTGGAGGGAATGCAACCTGGTACAACCCCTTTGGATGTCAGTGTAGCGATTTCTCAGAAAATTAGGAAAGAACCTTTCTCAAGACCCAGTAATACCCCTTTTGGGTATATATCCCAAGGATGCTCAATAGTGCCCACAAGGATATGTGCTCAACTATGTTCATAGCAGCATTGTTTGTCATAGCCAGAACCTGGAAACAACCTAAATGCCCCTCGACTGAAGAATGGATAAGGAAAATGTAGTCCGAGAATTTTCAAATGGAGACCTGGAAACAAACAGGAAGTCATTTGTGTCTCTTTCCCTCCCCTGGTTTCAAACTCTCCAAAGAAAACATTAAGGGACAGCCAGTTCATCCTGATTATCACCTGGCTTCACAACTGAACAACCAAAGAGAGTGTTTCTGATGGACAGATGGCCCTGAGAGTGGAAAGGGCGGGTGGGGGTGGGGACAATAACAAATCAAACCAATAAACGTTGTTTTCTGTGTAAGCAAGCAGAAGGGTAGATGAAACAGAAGGACAGCCTCGGAACAAGACTGCCCCTTCCTGGGCAGGAATCTGGTAGCTAGGTCAACACAGGTGCTTATGTGCGCCAGCCCAGGCAGGTTTGCCTCTCAGATAACCAAACAACGTTTTCGCTGGTACACACAGGTTCCTGGAACTTGACAATACTCTTGAGTGACAACCAGTAATGGAATGAGGATCAACGGGAGTGATGCTTGCTTTATTCTGGTTGAATTGCTCATTGGGGCGGTGTTTGGCCTCCCTTCTCTGCAGCGAAGCGGACCCGGTGGGGAGCCATCATTTGAATGCTTGCTGCAGAAGGGTGCCAGGCACTGTCAGCTTTTGTTTACTTGTCTGAATGGTGAAGATTGCAGCTGTTTCTTTCTGTAAAAAGCCGGAGGAGAATGCAACAACTCATCTTCCCTCGCCCCTCCCCCAAATGATAGCAGAGCCCAAACAGCTGTCTTTGCAAATCCCCATCATTCAGGATTGGACTGGTTCTCCATCGGCAGGAACCGAGTGCCGTGCTGGTGAACTGTTGGCCGGCTCTGTGTTTTGTGGGCCTGCCTCACTTGGTCAGCAATGCCAGGGATTGACAAAAAAACAAAACAAAACAAAAACCTTTAGAATGCAAGGCAAAGATGAACACACATGTGTCATATTTCGTACTTACAGGTCTGCTTGGCGATAAAGCCTGAATCCACCGCTGGGAGAACTGGAGGGCATTTGTCTTCTTGTCTACGAATTTCAACTTATTTTTAGCAGCTGAAGGTTTCATTTTTCTTCAGACGAAATCTTAGGACCCGGGGTCTTGCGTGATAAGAATACCCACACGCAAAGGCAGGAACGTGGATGAACACATAGGCTGGGTCTAGGAAAATCAAGTTCAATAGCAAGTAAAATCAGTTCTGGAACCAGTAGGTGGAATGGAGACTGGAAAAAACTGGGTGTGCCCAGGGATGCCCATGGCTGGTGTCAGGTACACTTACAACTTTTGTCAGGCAGGGACTCTGTCACTCACTTAATCAATATTATTAAGGGCTTCCTCATTCCTAGGTACTGCTTTGGGCTTGCATAGAGCAGGCAAGATCTCTGTTCTCATAGCTCTCATAAATACCGGGAAGGAGAAACAGAACAGATTGTGTTCCTTGGTAAATTGTGGTGTGGTCAAAGGAGAAAAGGAAACAGGGTGAGGTATAGGGCCAGTTGGGGTAGGAGGTGAAACTCTCTCAGATCCATGTGTTCATTAGATCAGAGGACTAAGTGCAGCGTGATTAATAAAAACCCAGAGACAGATATTGGGGTTCAACCCGAAGGTCAGAAAAGCAAAGCAGCCAGCCACTGGCTCTTACCTCTGCCTCAGCTGAAATGGCAATCCTGCCTCCAGGAATCTCAGAGTGAGACTGTGTCTGAGAGCTGTCTCCTCCCGTTTTATATTCCTCTCTAGGGCTGGGATTAATGGCGTGCACCACTACCTTCTGGTTTCTATGGCAAACTAGTGTGACTACTGGGATTAAAGGTGTGTGTTATTGCTGCCTGTTCTATAAGGCTGGCCAGGGCAGCTGTTTGACTCTCTGATCTTCAGGCAAGTTTTGTTTATTAAAATACAAATGAAATATCACTCTGACTAAATGGTGGGCAGAAGGAATGTGCCATGTGCAGACCGCAGGTGAACATGGGGTGGGATTAGTGGTTATCATACAATTCTTCAGAAAACAGTTGGTGGCCTTATTCCTAAAACCACCTTATTTTCAATGATCAGCACTCACTTTTTTTTTGACACAGGGTTTTTCTACATAGCCCTGACTGTCCTGAAACTTACTTTGTAGACCACCAGGCTGGTCTTGAACTCGTAGAGATTCTCCTGCCTCTGCCTCCTGAGTGCTGAGATTAAAGGCGAGTGCCATCATTGCCCTGCTCAAACTTTTCCTTAAAATGTAGCCCCCTCCTCCTAGTCACCCTCGTATAGGCTCCTTCCTGGTTTGTTGGCTCCTTTCAAAGCCTCCAGGGAAAGAACTAGAACTTCTTCCGCTGAAGCGTGGGGGAGGACAGAGGTGGCTTGCCTTGGTTCTGACATGACACCTGTGTGATGGAGCCCACTATGGGATTCTGTTTGAATTCGTTCTCCTCTGTCTGCCCTGGATGAGAACGTATGGTGAAGATATCACCCAAGGACACGCAGGGAAATACTAGAAAGGGAAGCAAGGTCTCCATTGTCACCCAGTTCTTTTTTCTTTTAATTATGTTTAAAAAGCAAACCAACCTAAAATAACAAAACCAGTATGCAGTCCACATTTTCTTCTTCCATACTTTAAAGTAGCACATGCAGTAGAATCTACAAGAAAGGGGCTTCGGTGACTGACAATGTCACACAAATAGAAGAAATTCCCAATGAGTAACTTAAGGGAAACAGGTTTACTTTTTCATAGGGTTCTGTCCCAACTCACCTTGCCCATTTCTACACTAGAGTGGAACTCTTTGTTGCTTATAACTTTCACGTCTTCTCTGTGCTTTTTGAAATGAGTATATTTTAACTCATTTATTCCCACCCAGAGACTAAATTCCACTACGAAGGAGTCTGAAACACAGGAAAAAGAAATTCAAAATTACTAATACCAAGCACAACAATAGCCCCAATCAGCTGTTGGTGAATGGCTTAGATTGGAAGAATAATGTAGGTTTGTTTATTTAATAGGTACAGACCTATTTATTTAATAGGTCGGTTATCTCTAGCTCCAGTTCATTTTCTATTCAAAACTTGGCTCAGCCAGGATCTGAAATAAAAGTCCTTGGTTGTCTCTGGACTCACAGGGCAGACTACAATGGATCACTTTTCCTAAGTCAAACAAGTACTTGCTTCTGAATCACCTTGACGTCAAGTTCAGGAGGAGATGGAACGGTTACGTTGCAGAGTGGTTACAGTTTTGTGCTAGTAGTGGGTCCTTTTCCTTTGTCCTTTCTTTTTCAACACTGGCTACGGCTGGCACCAGGCTAGCCTCCGCCTATTTTAGAGAAATTTGATTTATGGATCGGCTCCAAGACAAAGTGTGTATTTATTTATCTTCCAGGACAGGTGCGGGCCGCCCCTCTGTTACTAACACACTAGACCTCTTCTCTTATTGTTTCTCATGTACGAGCAGAATTTATCTTTTACCCACGCTTTGCTTGTTGCTCTTTGAAACCACCAAAGGGTTGAAGAATGGTTTGCTAAAATGAATATGTTTTATATTTAGTTCGTCCTTCTGCTTAGTATTTATGGGAAACTGAACATGGTCCCATTCATTAGACTCTCCTGAAATGCCAGGCGGCTGCTCCAAACCACCTTGCACAAGCAAAGGAAATCGATGCATCTCCCTCCCAGGTGAGCAGAATCTTATCAGCCAGCAGCTCACCCATTTAGTCAATTAGAAGGAAGGTAATTGTTAGATGTTTGCCATACTTCATTCCTGGACATTTATGCTTTGGTGACAGATCCCCTTTAATAAAAGCCAAAACTATAGTGATATACAAAGAGGAACAGAAAAGCAAACTATAACGTCATTTTATGCGTCTTTTCCTTAAATTTATAGTAGAAATGGAACTTGACCTAAGTGCAGATTGTGCATTAGAACGACTGGAGGAATTCTCTGGAACCTTACGCTTTTGCCGAACTCCATTTGATGTTAGCACCTGCAGTGAGCCTAGAGTCTTGCCTTAAGCATTGTTTGTGTCTATTTCTTTCTGGTCTGTGTGTAGGGTGTGTATGCATGTGTGTGTTTACATGTGACTGTCTATGTGACACAGTACTCATGTGGAGGCTAGAGGACCGCCTTGGCTGTTGGCCCTCCCTTCTGTCTTGTTTGAGACGGTCTCTTGTTTGGGCTGCCTCATAAGCCAGGCTGGGTGGCCCACAAGCATCAATCTATATCCACCTACCCTCTCACTATTGGAGAGTTGGGATCGCACATCACCCTGTCTGGCTGTTTGTGGGTTCCAGATAACCAAACTCAGGTTCCCACGCTTGTGAGGCAAGCACTTCACTCTCTGAGTCATAGCTCCTGTCTATTGTTTATTTCTTACCAGTTGTGGCCTCTCCATGGCAGAGGTGGAGACCCTGAATCACGCAGAGTGACCTGGTTTACATCTTTGCTGCTGCGGTTAAACACTGACCAAAGCTGACCCTGGAAAAGAAGGGTATGGAGGTTTGAATGAAAATGCTCCCCTCTCCCCGTCAGTTCACATGTTTGAATGCTTGATCCCCAGTTGTGAAGGGTTACGGGGTGTGTTTCAGTAGGTGTGTCCTTGATTGGATCAGGCTGTAAAGCTCTTAGCTACTGCTCCTTCCTGCTGCGCCTGTCTGATGATAGCCAACTGCCCCTCTGACACTGTAAGCAAGCCTCCAATTAAATGCTTTCTTTTAGAAGAGCTGCTTAGGTCATGTTATCTCTTCACCACAGTGGAGTAGTAACTAAGACAAAAACCCTTTTGTCTTACACGCCCATCATAGAGGGACCTCAGGCAGGAGTAGAAACAGATACCTGGAGGCAGGAACTGAGGCAGAGTCCATGAATGAATGCTTCTCTGTCACCCACTTGGCCTGATTGTTTTTCTTATGTTGAAATTATTTCTTTTTGAAATCGTAGCATAATTACAATATTTATCTCTTCCCTCCTCTCCCTCCAAGCCCTCTGATGTATCCTGCTTGCTCTCTTTCAAATTCATGGTCTCCCCCCCCCCATTAACTGTCATTGCATGTTTTCTTTTACAACATAGGTTCACACGTGGAGGTTTGGCACCACCCACAGTGAACTGGGTCCTTCCACATCAATTATTAATCAAGAAAGTGCCCCAGAAACTTGCCTGTAGGCCAATCTGATGGAGGAGGCATCTTTTCTGTTGAGGTTTCCTCTTCCCAGATCACTCAGGTCAAGTGGACAAAAAACTAACCAGGACACAGCTATCAGGCTATTTTCCATAGTGTACAACTGCAAATATTGATATGTATTATATATCATATTATATATTGCAATATATTGGTATATATATAATATATATAAGCAACACAAGATACAAACCTTTATTTTTTTGATTCAATCTTTTGTGAGTGAAGACTGGACCCAAAAGTAGAGAGTGAGTTCACAGTCTGGCTACACAACTTAATAGGCGCATCGTCTCAATTTTCACACCTGCCAAATACAGATTAGTTGTGGTGATTAGTTATGACACTATTTGGAAACCTTGACCTCTAGCAAGTGATTGACAGATATTCAACAGATATCGAATCACCGGTGGCTAACTTCCCATTGTGAGTCTATCTAAAGGAGTGATCATTTAATATAGACAATGACAGTCTTTACTCGATAGATCACATCAAGTCCATGACCTGTTTAGGTAAATAAAGTTTTATTGTAACACACTGTAATGCAACAGACTGAATGCTTGGGTGTCTCTTAAACTTTATACATTGAAGTCCTAACTCCTTCATGATGGTATTAGGGACTGAACTGCTGGAAGGCTATTGTGTGATCAAAAGGATTAGTGCTCTTATAAGTAGGTTCCTTTGGGGGGGTGGGGGTGTTCTGATTTTCTTTCTTTGACATGAGGATACAAGAAGATAGGCATTTATAATCCAGAAGAGACCCTCACTGGACAACAGAGACTGATCTGGAGCTTCCAGCTTCTAGAATTGTGAGATAAACTTCTGTTGCTCAGGAGTCATCTGGTCATGACGCTCTGCTCTACAACTAAAGAAAGACACACATGCCTATGCATGTTACATGGGATCTCTTTTTCTCTGGGTTATCAGAGTTGTGTAGTTGTGGCTAAGACTATATGAGACACTAGTCTAACATACTGCTATCTTTCCCAGTTTCCCAGGGCAAGATTGTTACATTGTTACCTTACCTTTTTTTTTTTTTTTTTTGGTTTTTCAAGACAGGGTTTCTCTGTATAACATCCTTGGCTATCATGGAACTCTCTTTATAGACCAGGCTGGTCTCAAAATGACAGAGATCAGTCTGCCTCTGACTCCTGAGAGCCAGAATTAAAGGTGTGAGCCACCACCACAGATTGCTAACTCTTAAATCTGATGTAGTAACTGCATTTCCTGCTAAAGTCTCCCAATGAAGGCCTGAAGCAATCAGTTCCTAAGAAGGAAGAATTTATTTTGGCTCATGGCTTCAAATATTTTAGTGTGTGGTAAGGTGGCCTTGTTGTTTGGAGCCTGGGTGTGGCAGAACATCCTGGCAGGCAGCAGTGGTAGATGAAGCTGCTCTTTTCACGGTGGTTGGTAGTAAAAAGGAGGAGAGAAAAGAAGCTAGGCCTCCATGTCTTCATCAAGGGAATACATCTGATGATTTGCCCTCTCTCACTGGGCCTCATCTACCAAAGTTTTCCCTCCCTTCCATAGGCTGGTGACAACATTATTAGCATATGGACCATTGTGGGATGCAAGCCTTTACCAGAGTCATACAGACATGCAATGAAGAAGTCGTGCCGATGAGCTTGTGGGAAATCAGAACTGACTGTGTGGCTTTTGTCTCCTGGCTACGACACTGACTTTTCTAAAAGCCACTGTAAAAATTTTAGTATGTCTTGAGCCAGGCATGGCAGTGCACACCTTTAATCCCAGCAACTGGAGACAGAGACCAGCAGATCTTTGTGAGCTGAAAGCCTGTCTGGTTTGTTTATTTATTTATTTATTTATTTTTTGTTAATTTTTTTTATTATTAAAATTTTTTTAAATTAAAAATTTCCTCCTCCTTCCCGCCTCCCTTTTCCCTCCCCCTCCCCCCACTCCCCACGCCACACTCCTCTCCCCCCTCCCTCTCCAGTCCAAAGAGCAGCCAGGGTTCCCTGCCCTGTGGGCAGTCCAAGGTACTCCCCCCTTCATCCAGGTCTAGGAAAGTGAGCATCCAAACCGGCTAGGCTCCCACAAAGCCAGTACATGCAGCAGGGTCAAAACTCAGTGCCATTGTCCTTGGCTTCTCAGCAGCCCTCATTGTCCACCATATTCAGTGAGTCCAGTTTTATCCTATGCATTTTCAGTTCCAGTCCAGCTGGCCTTGGTGATCTCCTAATAGATCAGCCCCACCGTCTCAGTGGGTGGGTACCCCCCTGGGTGGGTACCCCCTCCTTGCGGTCTTGACTTCCTTGCCTGTCTGGTTTATACAGTGAGTTTTAAGACAGCCACGTCTACATAGTAAGACCTTGTCTCAAAAGATAAATAAATATGTCTCATCAATCTTAAAACATGCCCATTTCTATAAAGACAGATTTCTTTTAAAGTTCAAACAACTGGAGTGATGTCTGGGAGAGACTGTTTCATATCAGACTTCCTGCATTTTGGCTTTCTCTCCCAGAAATGGATACACATCAGTGGATTTGTTAATGTGGAAGGGAAAAGATTTCATTCCACCCCAAGACAAAGAGCTATAGGCAACTATTGACAGTTGGGGGAGTGAGAATTCCTGGTTTTCCAATACAGAGTGATCAGCCCTGAAACCATATGCATACAGACAACAGAAATGAACCCAGCAGACAGTATTTCTATATTTCATGTATATATATATGTGTGTGTGTGTAATAATAAAGAAAATGAGGCTATTAATTTCAGAGTGAGGAGCCATAGGAGAGGTTGCAGGAAGAGTTTCTGAGAGTGGTGGAGGGAGGAAGTAAAAAGGGAATATGGTGTAATTCTATTTTAATTAAAAAATGTATTTTAAAAATCTGAAGCTACCGATGGTTTGGAAATTAATTAATACTTCAATAATTATTTTCAAAGGTCAGGAATGGGGTATTTAGACCAAAGAAAAAAAATGTATACTTTTTTTTTGTTATGAAGAAAAGCCAAACTAAAGACATACTGTGAAACTGGATGTTCTTCAAGTTAATTACTTAGAGTTTACATAGTGGAATTTCTTTGCTGTGACTCAGGGACATCGTTGAGGTATTATATTTCACTGTACCAAGAGAACAAGTGATTTCTGAGACTCCATAAATCTCATAATTATTATGTTAATTCGAGTTACATTGACCGTTTCAGAGCCCATTTCTTTTTTTCCCCTGTGGTGCTTGGGCTCAAACCTAGCGCCTGTGCATTTGGGTACACACTGAGCTCTCTCTGTAGCCTCATGATTCGTTTTGATAACATATTTGCCAAGTTATTAACAGCCAATGATTCGCTTCCTAATGATATGGTAGCACTTAATAGACTCGGGGCTCATTAGAAAGTGAACATTAGCACAATGAGTTTTGAACCACAAGATGTTCAGTTATTGCTTCCCGATCTATAATCACACTGGACTGTCTATTGAGGAAACATATTAATTACTTTTCTCATTGCTGTGATCAAGAAGCAACTAAAGAAAGGAAGGGTGTGTTTGGACTTTGAGTTAGAAGAGGCACGTCCCGTCTTATCGGGGCAGACACGACAGCAGGAACAGGAGGCCCATTGGTCACGTCGCATCCACAGTCAGGAAGCACAGAGTGAACAGAGATGCTGGGCTATAAGCCCTCAAAGCTCATCTCCAGTGACTTCCTCCCTCTGTTAAGGCTCTCCTTCCTAAATTTTCACAACTTCCTTAAACAGTGCCGCCAGCTGGGGCCAAGTGATTAAACTCATGAGCCTGTGTGTATGTGTGGGGGGGTGTGTTTCCCATTTAAACCACAGCGGTAAAGGTTTCCTAGAATAGAAAGGTGTGTGAGACAAAGTCAGCACCTGGAAATTTGAGTAGAAAGTCCTGTCGTTGAAGAAGTGGATGTTGAGTACCAGGGATGTGGGAGTCGCAGGTTATGCTTGGCACCCCTTGCGGATACAACAATGGCACTGGTGGAGCTGGAGAAGAGAGCCAGGAATGAACAGACGAGGGGATGTAGGAAGAAAGGAAGCAATCAATCAATCAAGGGGACCATGGTGGTGATGTAGGTCGGAAAGGTTGTGGGGAAAGAGGGAGATGAGGTGTCCTGGGAACTGGAAAGAACATGGTGTTATTGGGGAAAGCAGACGGAGCTGAGGTTATAGTACGAACACAGAGGCTCCTAGGCTGTGTCAGAAGAGAAGAACAAGATAAGGTTTCCTGTATTTTTAGAATGAAAACACACAGAACTGGGGAGATAGCTCTGTGGGTAAAGAATTTGCTGTGCGAAATGAGAATTCAGATCCCCAGCACGCACATACATGCCTGGTAGAGCTCATCGTGGCTGTAATCCAAACTCTGAGGGGGGGGGAGTAAAAGTAGAAATAGGCAAGTCCTGGAGGCTCATTGGCCACCCAATCTTACCAAAGCAGTGATTGCCAGATTCAGTGAGAGATCCTGTCTCAAAACATAAAGAAGCAATTGAGGAAAGCATCTTGATGCCAGCCTCTGGGGTCCACACATGCACCCACATGATCGAATATACCTGCACACACATATGCATACGGGCATACAACACACACACACACACACACACACACACACACACACACACACATACACACAGAGGAAGGAAGGAAAGAAGGAAGGAAGGAAGGAAGGAAGGAAGGAAGGAAGGAAGGAAGGAAAGAATGAAGGAAGGAAGGAAAAAGGCTCAGTTTTACCAATTTCCTCCCGACTTATTACTTGCGTTTGTGATGTGCATGAATGTGAACAGGCACGTTTGTACATGTGGAAGCCTGAGTTGGATGTTAGGAATTGTCCTTCTTTGATCTTCCATCTGATTCCACTGGGACAAGGCATCTCAGTCAAATCCAGAGGTGACTAGTATGGCCAGTCACGCAAGGCAGTTTGCTCCTTTCTCTGCCTGCGGAAGCTGGAATTGCAGGGATACTGCCATCTCCACTCATACTTTATATGGGCTCTGAGAACCCAAATTCGAGTCCTCTCGCTGTGTGACAAGTGCTTTAATTGCTGAGCCTTAACCCTAGAGCCTAGTTTCTCTTATTAAAATGAAGTTGAATACAAAGAAGTTTCAATGGAAAACTTCTGATCTTGTTTCTGTGGGTTATTGTTTCTTATCTATTCTTGAGATAGCCAAATGAAAGGCAGGCATGGTGTAGCATGACTCTTAATAATAATGCATATATTACACAATAATACACACACACATAACAATTACATAACAATGCTGCCGAAGCATAGAGAGGTTATCTTTCCTCCTTTCAACTTGTATTCCATTGATAGAGATAAAAACATTTCAGCTTCTCTTTACACACACTTCTGTCTCTGCAGAAACCCTAATGGTCTCTTTCCCACTTACAGAAGATGCCTGTCCTGCTTCTCACATGAAAAAATGATTGGCAAACTCTTCACATTACATTCCTGAGACACCACAAGCATCAATAAGAAAGTAATACAGAAGTAAACACATATAATAAAGACTTCTATAAATGGTAATGTATAATAGTGTAAGCTGACTTAAGGACATTGACAGCTTAGCAGATGATAATGTGCCACCAGTGCCACTCTCCCTGAGTGACATAATTAGTATGTTATCTCAGAAGGTCTTTAAGGAGGATTGACATTTAGAGAATTCTTAACAGAGCTGAAGAGATATCAATGATCACAATTCACATGACATTCAGTTTCTCTTAATAAGTCAGGCAAAACCAAAAACCAAAAAACAAAAAGTAGAGATCAGTGTTTAATAACCCTTCAGAGCCAAGAAGATAACTGGGGACTTTTGCATTGTGGGTTACTCTACTTTGAAGGGCTATGTTTTTGAGCTACTGGGTGATGGACATGGTCTCCTTAATGTCAGTAACTACCAAACAGGATCTATAGAGAGATGTGCGAGTATCAAGTTCAATACTTTCCACCTGCAATTTCACTGGCAAGATGGGAAAGCCGTGTTGGTTTCTTAGAGTATTAAATTGCCGTTGCTGTGAAATCATTGTGGGGAACAGATTCAGTATCCTTCATTAGCATGGTTTTCTGGAATTGCCCGTTTGATGTCTTGGAAAAGCAGGATTAGAAACCAGGAGACTCCACAAAGTCACGTCATGCACGAGAGTTAGGTCCTGGTCCCACTGCCAGTGGCCCCAGATACTGCCCGACCAAGATCATTGTCACCTAAGCAGGTGGAGCCCGTTTTCTGTGGAGAGACACCTTGCTCAGCCTAGGCACAGGGGCTGAGGGGTGTTGGGAGGAGGTCCTTGGTACTGCCTCTATGAGATGATGGGACAGATTTAGTTGACTTCCCAGGGTAGGCCTTAACCTCTCTGAGGAGCAGATGGGAGGTGGGGTGGGGGGAAGGGGGAGGAGCAGGAGAAGAGGAGGGAAGGGGAACTGGGATTAGTATGTAAGATAAATAAATAAATAAATAAATAAATAAATAAATAAATAAATAAATACCAGGAGACTTTGTCTTTCATGCTAAAGGCCATGAAGGATCTTGGACACATCACTTAATCTCTTTGACCGTCAGTCAGCTTCCTCATCCATACAGTGAAAAAGAAAATGTATTCTTTGTCTGGATTGCCAAGTCTGATGAGAACACATGGGTGTCTGGGAAGCCTTTTACAGTTGCCATAAGCATGTATCTTTTTACAATATGGGACCATGAAATTTTTATGTTGTCACTGTAGCATGGTCAGTGTTTATTTCATGACATGTTGAATCATCCACCCTCATCTGGAGGATCCAAGGGACATCTGCTCCTTCGGAAATGTTAAAATGGGGAAATCCCTGGTGTACTATTTCTTTTTAGTGATACTTAATCTCACATGGAAACAATCCTGTATAGAAGTATCCTCTGCAAAAGGTTAAGATTACCATGTGTGGCTTGAACTCTGCCAAGCAGGAAAAGGTGATGAGCAGGTGTCACCCTCCACACCCAGACTTTTCTTGTCCTCAAATATGCATCTTTATTTGACAATTACAGAGATTATCAACAGACCACTTAGTGAATGTCTTTTTCAAGAATATATCTTATATGTGTCCACAACCAGATTTACTTCCCCTTCTTCTCACAATTAAAGACAGTTGGCATCTCTTTTGCGAAAAACTCTGAAACTTGGGAGTTATTTTAGCTTTTTCTTGTTCTTCTCCTTGCTCTGAACGAGACACTGACCTGGATGTTTTCATTTGTGTCCCCTCTAACCATATCTCGCCTTCTCAATGTGTGGCCATGTTTCTCTGCAACAGAAATACTAGGCTATCCTAACTCATTCCCTCTGCCAAGAGCTGTCTTAGAACGTGTCCTTTTCAATAATACCAGGCTTAGTTAGCTTCATAAATCAGGGAGTTCATTGATTTAGTCCCTTGTTAAGAATGTTGCCTTGTTTTCGAGATTCCAGATGGGTCTTTTGATATTGTGACACAATGATGCCATCTAAAAATTTATGCTTAAGGACAGCACAGATAGAGTTAAAAACAAAATCAAGGAAAATTTCTAGTTTTAAGTAAGTTTACAACTTTGTATTGGGCTGCCTTCATCAGTTCTCTGGGTTACAGGTAACCCAGGCCATTGGCTGATAGACTGGACAAACTTGCTAGGGTTTTTCAAAATATCGTATCTTAACATACAGTTTTTCTTTATGTTCTAGCCTTATACCCATCACATTCCATTATTTTGTGTCCTTTTTTCCATTATTCTGTTTTGTTTGCTTCTCGCTTCGACTTTTTCACATATATTAACACAGTCTAAAAAAATTTATTTCCTTCACTATCTGTGTGGCCATTTTCACCCTTCAGACCTTTGTTCTACTACCAACTCTTTCTAGAAACCTTCCTGGTATCTTCCTCCAGACTGATCAAACTTTGTATGCGTCACTAATGACACTCATGAATTCTCAAGGCTCCTGATCCTAACATTTTTCTGGGCATCCCTGTTGGGGACTGCAGACCCTCAGACCCTGAAATTTCTATGACCCCCTTGCCTGCCGGAGTAAACAATTTGTTTTCCTGCGCTTGCAGTTGCCCTGGGCCTGAGACCCTCATGAGTTCCTGATGGTAGGGGAGTGGTTTTTGTTGGGCTTGCAGCTGAAAAATTTTGAGAGCTAGGGCGTGGCCATTAGTAAAGGAGAACCCTATATAAGCTGCCCTGGAACACAGTAAAATTGGCATTCTTATTTCAAGGATGACCCATCTCTGTCTGTCTGTCTGTTTGCGTGTGTGTGTGTGTTTCGATCTCCAGCCCCTTGCCTGACTCGTGAACCATCCCATGGGGGCTATGGGCAGTAGGTACACATCCCTAGAATTGAGCAGTGGCTGGTATGTCACTGAAAGGGATTACAGTGTGTTCTGGCCAAGAATTGGCATACAGTTACTAGACTACAATAGACAGTGTTGTACTTTGCAGTGTCCCAAGGAGAAAGAATAGGCTGTGCAAAAGCCATGAGGCAAGAGTGAAGAGTATACAGAAAGTTGGTTTCACTGGAGCAGAGTCTAGGAGGTGTAGGCTGAATGTGTCATCCACCGAAGGGCTGAAGCCATAGGCTCTAGCATGTTGTAATGTATTCAGAGACAGAGTCTTCAGAGTGGTGATTTTTTGAAAAATTGCCATGTTTAGCAATGGGATGCTCATTCTTTGCCAGTGCACATAGCAATGGCATTAGCATGGCTCTAATCTAGTAGATTGTCCTAGTTTCTTTCAGAAATCAGAAAAAGAAGAGAGATTAAATCCAAACTAAGTAAAAGAAAAAGACAATAATACATATATACATATATATTATATATTAATAAAAGCTATCTTTATTGAACATTTCCTGAGGTCTGGGCATGATCTTAAACTACTTTCTGCTCATTTTTTTAATGCCCACAATTAGATACTAGTTGAAATTATTCTGATTACTGTCTTTTATTTCAGATAAGAAACTGGATCTTGCTGAACTCCAACAATAACTCTAGTTCACAGTTAGGTAAGAGTGGTAATTGTGGTTTGCGCTCAGACCTCTACACCACAGTACTTCAATAGCCTGTAGACTTGGTGCGGAGCACATTTATATTACTCGGCATTTTTTATTAATCTACATGCTTGTTATTTCTATGCAGGTATATTTACAATGTGCATATGCATGTATATGTACACACACACACACACACACACCCCACCAATTCTTTGTTAACTAGGAGGCTGTTCTGCTAGCCTTCTGGAGAGCAGTTTAGAGGTCAGTCCTTTATTCTGTCATCACTGAAAATTGTCCTTCCAATGAAATGATCTGCCATGAAGGACATCTGTGGAGGCAGATGTGACTAGAGCCATGAAAAATTTCCATTTGCTCCCGAGAGCCTTTCCAGCTACACGTCCTTGAGTTACGGAATCATGGGTGAGCAGCTGAGTATCGTCGTGTATTCCATGGCCATTACAGCTCATTTATGTTAATATTTTCTTCAAAAGGAGAAAGGCAACTTCCCTAAAATATCAGAACATCAAACCTGCATTTTTAACGCAAGACATCAAAGGCACAAAGTCGGAAAGAGCAGCGATGCCTCGTTCTGTCACCATGACTACCCGACAATTATTGTGTCATGTCGGGCAAGTGACTTATCTTTCCAGGTCCACAAACTCTCAGCTATAAATGGAAGCAGGAACACACTCCAGTGTTTCTTCTTCAACCTTCTCTGCCCTTTCTCTTCTACACAGCTGACAGTTGTGACTGCCTTAACAATATGAACCTGCCATAATCAAGTCCCAGTCTCCATAAAGGCTAAAGTGAGGCCGTATTAATGACCTTCTCCAAACTTTCCAATGGATTACCATTTATCAAAATAAAAGCTTAATTTCTTCTAGTGGTCTCACAACATATTTCCCACCCCCTGTCTTTTCTCCCCAATCACCTATCAGTTATTCCCCTAACTTGAACTTTTTTCTTTCTTTTAGTTTGTGAGAGATGTCACAACGAAGTAGCATAGACAAGGAGGTTTGAACACTTCTAGGTCTTTCTCTGCCCATACCATACTTTCGTGTCTTGGCGTTTTGTAACGCAAACATTTGTTTCAAGCCACCAGCTTTCTAAACACTGCCCCAATGGCACTGTGTTACTGTTGATAGGCTATGTTTTCATTTCCATTAGGCCGCCTCTCATGTTGCTGAGATTTCTTTCCTCCCTATAATGTAAGTTCCAGATATATAGAGGGCATTGCCTTTGATAATACACATTTCTGTCGCTGGATTCAAGTTTACTTCTCTGATGTTTAGAGAACACATCTTGGGCGTCATCTTACGGAGGTACATTTAGGATGTAGAATTTTATCTGTCCTGTTGAATTATTCTGTGCATTCCCCAAGGATGAGCACTCCATTGTTAACTGGTACACATTTTGCCAGGTGAAAACAGTAGATACCATTATTCAAATCTTCTACATCCTCACCAATTCTCTCCTTTCATGATCAAACACTAAGAGTGGGGTGCCTGTCTTCCCTACTGAAAGTGTTGGGACTCTAAAGTGTCATTATTAAAGCAGTCACCTCAGCTTTCTTTAAACAAATACATTTATTTTTCAACAATTTCATACATGTATGTTCTACCCCATTAACCTCTCTCATGCCTCCCCCCCTCCCACCGAGCTTTCTTCTGATGAGTGTTTATGTGGTACGATTATTGACATATTTTGTTATTAGTTTTAGAAATCTATTTATGAAGTGGTATGTTTCAGATAATAAGTAGTTGACCACTGTCTTTTTTAGCCAATTTAGAATTACTTGTGGCTAAACATAGAAATGTCTTTAATATACACTCTGGTTGTTGGTTTGATCCTGAACTGCCCCCTCCCCATACATTTATGTTTTGAACAGATATAGTACTATGTTGAAGACCACAGAGGCTTCAGGAGGTGAGGCCAGGATTGGGCCACAGGTCATGGGGAGTAGGCCTGGTTCCTGTCTACATCCTCTTAATGCTGGTCTCTGGCAAGTGAAGAACCTCTGCTCCACATGTATGTGGCCTCGAATGGTGGTTTTCACCACCATGGCATTCCCATTGGGATGAAAACATGTTTTCTAGACAGGAATTTTTCTTCAATTTTTGTTTAAGCTCACATTTTTGGGTAGTGAGTCATCTTTTCTTTTGTCTGTGTGTGAATCCTCATTCAATTTGTTTTTTAAAAGATACGTTCACCATATAAAGAAATCTTAGTTGAAAGTGTTCATTGTTCAGTAATTTAGACATTCCCTTGTATTGTCATTTGGACAGAAAGGCTTTCATGAGAAAGGATGACTGTGTTATTTTTGTTTCCATCTATGCCATCTATACCCACTCCTGTTGTTTCCAAGATTTTATCTCTATTACTACCTTATTCCCAATTTCAACATTTTTCTTAGCTTCTTTTTTTTTTGAGGTTTATTATTCTTAGATACATTGAATTTATTGGTTCTTCCATGGCATACGATTTCTATGGCTGTGATGACGCACCATGACCAAAAGCAACCTGGGGAGGAAAGGGTTTATTTTCTTTTAAACTTCCAGGTAACAGTCCATCAATGAAGGAAGTCAGAGCAGGAAGGCATGAAGGGTAGGAAGGCAGGAAGGGCAGGAATCTGGAAGTATGAACTAAAGCAGATCATGGAGAAATGCTGCTTACTGGTTTTCTTCCATGATGTGCTTAGCTTGCTTTCTAGGAGGATCCAAGACCTCTCACCATGGGGTGACACCATCCCCATTAGACCAAGTCCTCCCAAATCAATCATTAATCAAGAAAATGTTTCACAGACTTGCTTACAAGCCAATCTTAAGGAGGCATTTTCTCAATTATGGTTCCTTCTTCCTAGTTATGTCTGGGCTCATGTCAAGATGACAAAACTCAAGCAGCACATGTGGGTTTCTAGCTTCCTCCAATATCACAGTTTCAGTCTTCATTCTCTCAAGTCTTCTGTTGCCCATACCTCCCCCCAAAACTCCCATTATATGGATGCTAGTGCTCTTGTCTGTGTTACTGCCCCACATTTCAGTGATGCTTACATTTCTGGTCTTTTGGGATTTTTAAAATCTATACTCAAGTTCACTGATGTTTTCTTTATAGTATCAAGTCAGGTTAAAAAACCTCTGAGGAACATTTTATATTCAGTTTATTTTTGACCTATAGATGCTTCTTAGTATTCTTATATGTTTACCTTTTCTTTTTTTATCATGCTCAACTTTTGCTTAGCCTTTCTGAGCATACAGGGAATAAATCCAATAAGTGTTTCATAGCACTTGTCTGCTACCTTAATCATCTTGGCCTTTTCCCCCTTTCTGCTCATTGACTTCTTTCTACATTCATGACCTTGTTGTGTTCCTTAAAATAACGTTAGTAATCTACTGTTATTTGGTTTGGGCACCCAGTTGAGCTGCTTGGAAGCAGCTGCGTCTTATCAGAAGTCATTAATCTAGAGATATCTTACTCCCATTACTAAAATAGTCACTCTCCGAGGATTTGATATGATGTTTACTGAACTATGAAGGTCCCTTCTTGACCTCGGCATCATAAATGAAACCCAGCCTTGTGTACACCCCAAGGATTTTATAACTCGTCTTTGACAGTGTCTCACTCATGCTCAGCAAAGTTGTCTCTAGTGAAAGTCCACATCGGAACTCAGCCTGTGACTTGAGGAGACTTTCCTGCATCTCTGAAGAGCTCTCTTCCTTTGCTCAGCTTTCATTACTCTGGCACTCACCTCTCCAATCTTAGCTTCCTGGCTTTTCTAAACATCCATTTCCTCAACTCATCAAGATTGGCAAGCCTTGAGTAGTTCCCCAGAAACTTCCTACAAGCAGCCTACTGATGTATGCACAGGGTTTGGAGGGGAAAAACTTATTGTGGTTTGACCAGTACTTAACACTGAAAGATTCATGTTCTAGGAACCCATCAGGAGCCAAAATGCTTAAAGTGCAAAAAAACACATACTGAGCTCTCTGAGAGTTTCTTATTGATGTGTTTTTCAATGATTTATATTAAGATTGATATTATCTGGGTGGGGCTTGAGAATGGGCCACTGACTTTATAATGTATCCCAAGGAAAGGCTCACTCTAGCTTCAAAGACACTATTACTAGAATGAAAGTCACTATATGATAACATGGCTAAACCCTCCTCATGTCCTCCTAGTGGGTCCATTCCCGGTGAGCCATCACTTTGCTTTAGATTGAAGGGCTCCATGACGTCAATCTTGTTGGAGGCTCTTCCAATGCAGCTAGACCAAAGGATGCCCATTGCAACATTCTTTTGGCCATGATTTAATATTCTCACTCCACACTGAAATTTTTATGAGAAATAGAGCAGATGACAAAGAGAAACCAGTGGTTAAATATGAACCAGGACAGGGTCTAACACCCGTACTCACTCATGTTACTTACAAATGCACCCAGCCTATAAAATAAGGGGGAACAAAACTCCAGAAGTTTGAGCTTTATGCTTCATTTAATAGTTTCATGTGGTGAGTTTTATGGCCTTTAGAATGTGGGCAGAGGTTGAATTTCACTTTTAAAAGGAGTACTTTGCTCCATGGCCTGGTTTAGGGCCATCCAACAACAAATTAATTCTTCCCATAAATACTTAAATGTACTTAAGTTTGCGCTTGCCCTTGGTCTTCTATTCTGTTTGAGTTTTATAACAATACACATTTTGCCCAGTGAGTGTCTGTTGTCAGCTGCTTATCGATGAACCCAAAAGACATTGAGGTCCCCAGCAAGATGCTGAGCAATTGAGTCTCAGCTGAGAAAGAAGAAAACCCAGGCCATATCGAGTGTTCCTTCCCTGATTCATGCTCACAAGTTGGTTGTGCCTTTCATCAATTTCAAACTTAGAACTCCCAGGGTTCTTAAAACTTTCTCGAAATAGCTTCACGCAACATCTGGGGATCTTGGTTGTACGCTAGAATAACCCAGTGCTCTGGCTGCAGCCTTTGCTAATTCAGTCAGAATATTTATGTTTGGGCCTATGTGTAAGTCTTGTGTGTCTGTATACATTCGTGTGTGTGTGTGTGTGCACATGTGTTTGCAGATGCGCTGGTCTGGGTATTTATTGTACATGCATTTCAACATTTCAATACCTGGTATTTTCCTCATTCACCTTATCACATGCCTATTTTTTTTTTTTTTGAAACAGGGTCTCTCTATAACCGAACCCAGACCTTGAGGATTTAGCGAGAGTGGCTAGCCAGCAAGCACTGGGGTTCCTGTTGTCTCTGTCTCCTTTGTGCTAGGATGTCCTCCTATACCTCTATGCTGGCTAGTTTTATGTAAACTTGACCCAAGCTAGGGTACTCTGAGAGGGGAGAACCTCAACCGAGAGATGACCTTCATAAGATCAGGCTGTAGGCAAGCATCTAAAGCTTTTCTTAATTGGTGATTGATGGCGAGGGCACAGCTGTAGGTGGTTGCCATCCTGGGCTGGAGGTTAGGGGTTCGAAAAGAAAGGAGACTGAGAAAGCCAGGGAAGCAAGCCAGGAAGCAGTACCCCTCCATGACCTCTGCATCAGCCCCTAACTCCAGCTTCCTGGCCAGTTCCTCAGTGAATTCTGATTCAGGATATGTAAGTCAAAGCAATCCTTTCTTCTCCAAGGTGCTTTAGGCTGTGGTGTTTCATCATCACAGCCATAGCAACTCTAAGCAAACTGCCGTGTTTATTTTTTGCACGTGGGGTTCTGGGCATCCAAACACAAGTCCTCAAACTTGTAAAGCAAGCACTTCACCAACGGAGCCATCTCCACAGCCCCAAGAACTGGTGTTTGAAAAACACCGGTATTCTACACTGCTAATATGCTTTTGTGTAAAGGTAGCATAGGTTTTCTTTTTTCTTTAATTGCAAAACAATAATTAAACTCTTATCCCATCTGTGGACATATTAAAGAGACAGGGCAAGAGCATTGCTCAGATCATACATTTGTTTTGGTCTGCCCAGTATCCCTTTAAAAGTGCGGTCTTCATTTAAAAAGAAAACGGGGATCTGATGATAAAAATCTCAATGTTCAGCTTCTCTTGCAACCTTAGCAGTTCATGGCCCTGTCTCTCGTTTATCCCAGGGACAAGCAGCTGGTGCTAGTGGAAGCAGATTCCTTTAGAGAGGGCTGTCAGTGTTGGGGTTTCCACAGGCCTCTCCCACTCAGGTCCTCAGCCTAGGCCCCACAGGCAGAGCTCTGGATACCTCTTGTTGTCTAAGTTCACAGAAGTCTGTCAATGCCGAGCTTCCTCTGTCTCTTCCATTTCCAAACACAGGAGACTCCAGCTTGTGCCAAGGAGCCGCCTTTGATCTGAATGACTCAAGCCATGCCTTCACCTCTGGGTTGTAGAGCAGGTTATCAGGTTCCTCTACCCATTCTCTACCAGCCCACTTCCCCAGCCCAGAGAGTTCCTTCTGTACTTTTGCTCGGAACAACAAAAACAAAGCCTGGCTCGCCATCTCTTCTCCAAAGCTCCTCAAGGCTGAGTGGCAGCTGCCTGATCTGTTTTCCACCCAGAGCTGTGTGTACAGAGAAGGCCAACAACACGAGGCCACTCTGCTTTTGACCTTCCTAGGGCTGACTGCACGGTCGGTCAACAGCACAGCTGAAAATAGAACCCAGGACTTTCAAATCATTGTTCTGCTCACTGAGCTGCGTTTCCTCCCATAAGGACCTGGTTAAGCAACGTCCTGTTTTGCAAAAGCAGAAGTCACAATATACATAGGAGAAACTGGACAGGGCACAAGGCCCCACCCTTAGGAAAGATGGGTCTGTGGTATAAAGGAGTAGGGTTTGCTTCTACTCCCACAGGTTTGGGGTCGGAAGCAGTCTCGGAGCGTGTTAAATCATTTGCTTTGCCATGTGTGGCATTCTGAAGGAGTTCTCAGAGGGCCAACTGTCTGGTATTTGCCTGACAATGCACTGAAGGGATATTTGTGAAAGTGACGGATGGATGAGTGTACAGAGGTGGTCAGGGGCCCGGAACCGATGTTCCTGTGTAGCAAGACTCATGGGAAAGAACCAGAAGCTTAGTGACAGGTCTTTCTGCTTTCAGGGTATTTGTGCGGCCTATAGAGGGCAGATTGAAACTACAGAAATGCCCACTAGGCAACACTGCAGTCAACCCAGACTTGGAGGCTGACCCAAGAGGACCATGTGATTGGGACCAGCCTAGGCTACATAGGCAGCTCGTGGCTATTATCTAGAGCGGCCTTAAGGGAAGGAAAGAGGAGGGGAGGAGAGAGAAGAGGACAGCAATTTAAGCAATTGCTGAAATCAAGCAATAAAGGAATTTTATTTGAGGTTAAACAGCAGAATTACAATCTAGAACACACACACACACAGGTGTCTGCTTGTATGTCCAGAGAACAAAGAAAAACCTGGAAATTTTATCAATAAAGGAGTCTACACATGAACACTCCTGGTCACACTCAGTGCTTGGGGGAATGGCGACCTCTGATTGGTGGGTGGGGCTGTGACTGTGTAAAGCTAGTTTTAAGGTTGTCGTCAGCAGAGATCGATGGTCTGAGGGGTTCTCCTTGCCCTTAGCACCCCTACTCCACTTTGTTGGGGGGTGGTAGGAATTCTCACAGAGGGCCAAGGGTGGCTGACATTTCCTGATGTTCCTAAGAAGAGTTCAAACCCCTTTGTCCACACTAGGCCTATGTTGAAGGCTTGCTAGGTTTCTAGGGTCTTCCCAGAGTTGATTCTCACTGTACTCTTGGAGAGCAGAATGTTAGGATTGTGGCTGCAGTTGTCTCGATGTCCAGTGCGTGGCCCCTCCCCAGGATATAGCAGAGCGGATGCCAGGACCCAGACCAAGGCATGTGAACCGTGGCTCTCCCATCTCACAGCTGTAGACTTCAACCCAACAGCTTTGTATCTTTCTGCCAGACCTCAACTGGGCAGTCTAAACTTGAAATGGGTTGTTACTCACGGATTGCTCCAGAAGATTCTGGGCACAGATATTAGGTTTAGATACGGGTCATCAATAAACTACTTATGAATAGAAAGATATTGCATTCACAGTGTAGAATGGGTGGGACACATCCCATGACTTCCTTCCTTCCTCTGAGCAGCCTGCTTTATATTCTAGAAGTAGGTGCTTGAGATGTCCATCCTAATTGCTCCATGTTACAGATAAGGCACCTGAGGCACAGGGAGGTTGGGTAATTTACTTATATTTACCCCCCAGGCATCTGCAGGCATATGACATGAAGGAAGGGCTGGATCCTGTACTACTGATACCACATTTCCACCCTTATTTTGCCAATTGGGTCTCTATTTCCTAGGAAAATCGTGTAGGAAGCTGTTTATGATGTTACTCAGATGCACAGATACAATCATTTACTGTCGCCTTGAAAGCAGCAAAAAAATTTAAAAGTATCTGTGTGAGACGATGCCGGTGACTAACAAACCCATGCGACATCCTACCGCGGCCTCGCTTAGCATATCAAAGGCTGCTAAAATAATAATTAGCCCTGGGAACCAAGAACAAGAACAACCAGTCATTCTGACAGACCTCAGTGCAACTTGATATGTGTGTGTCACCCACTCAAAGTAACTTAAGAAGTGAACAAAAGACCATGTTGAAACCGGGAGCACCACGAACTCGTTTTCTCCAAGACATACGTAACTGTGAAGTGCTGTGTGTGTGCGCGTGCGCACGTGTGTGCGTGTGTGAATGTGTGAGTGCGTGTGTGAGCTTATGTGCGTGTTATCGATTTCCTGAATTTGGATGCGTCTGCACTACACATACACAAATACATTTGCATGTTTTTCTTGTCTTTCAACTGCTTCCCCAGCCACAAATAGGACTAGAAATGAGGAGCTACAAATATCGCTAATTTCCCTCCTGGGAAACTTTGAAAATTATAAATAGAGAACCTATTTCTGACGGGGGAAGGGGAGGCATACCTCTCAGATCCTGAACTTAGCCTTTCACGGTTAAAACTGTACATCAGATTTAGTTGGTTCTTTCTTTACTTTTGCTTCCTCCTCCATGTCTCATTTATCCCTGTGAAATCGTGATGAAACTGAACGTGTGTCTTCAGAGAAAAGCCAGTACCTAAACTCAGAGAAACACCCAGTCGTGGCGGCAGGACACAAACCACAGCAGCCCCAGATGCAGTTTGTGTTTGTAAGGACTTACACCCTGAAAGGCAGGAGGAGATGCGTATATGCAACCCAGCTTCTGCAGTGTTGAAGCTCCTTCCTGTGGGGAATAAATTCTATTGTATCAGCAACTCTGGTCCTTGGGTTTCCCCTGCCCAGAATGACAACATGGCATGAGTAACAAGATGGTTTTGAAAATGAAAACATCTCAGTGTCTGGCCCTGCTCATCCGCTTCTCCACCATCAGCTGAGAAGAACAAGGGGCCCTCTTCACTCAAGTGAGAAAACAGATGTTCCAGGGCTCAGGCAAGGAGGAGGCCAAGGTTCACTCATGGGTTCTGAAACCGAGCGAGTACCAGCAATTTTAAAGATTTTAGTAAAAAGGGAGGCTGTGATGGAAATAAAATTTGCCCCCCAGGTGATGTCTTAGTACTTCAGGTGTACATAAATGAGTTGTATCACTGCCCAGGTATCAATTCTTCTGTGACTCCCGCTCACTAGACTTGTGAATTCCACCTACCTCAGAGCTCTCAACTTGACCTGCAATCCTATGATATCCTACGAGCTCACCTCAGCCCTTAGTGTTTGGAATTCATTTCTTACATCTTCACTGGGAAAGTCATTTGTTTAAGATCGGGCTCAGAGATCATTTTCCCTTAGGATCCTTAGATACTTTATTAATCAGGGTAGGAACCTCTCCTTTAGGATCCCCAAATTCCCAAGATTCCCTCTATCCAGGGGACCCTTAAACCTGGCGGGTATGAGTTTAAGAAAACCATCCAAGCAATGCACAGGCCCTGTGCAGAGGTTTTCATTCCCTTGGTCTCAGCTGTGCTGGGACCGATATTTAGAGTGTCCAATTGACTCCCCCATGTAGCTAATGCTGAGAGTCCCTTCTTACTGTAACTCTGACAGCACAGAGTACCAAAAGCTTTATGGTCCTCTTCCCTGAGATTGAATTTCTACAGAACTGGAATTACTTTGTGTAGATGTATATACCCCCTGAGATTTTAAAATACCAAGCCCTAGAAGGCATTCCGTAAGTAGCTTATGAATAATGAATGAGGGGCGGAATGAATAACACCTATAGAGCCCAGCTTCCCACTCACCAATGTTTAAAAGCGCCTGTGTAAGTCACACAGCTGTTCGGGGTTAGAAATTATGGCAAAATATCAGAATCTGTGTGGCTCCCTGATGTTTGGAGAGAAAAGATATAGTCTAAAAGAAATGCCTGTGAAATCAGATAAAATATGGTCTGTAAGAAAAACTTGAAAAATTTTAAACTAATTAAGAGAATGTACTGGGGGGTGGGGTGGAGATAGAGGCAGGAAATTGACCCTCGCAGGAACTTTGGGAGAGGAGAGAGTGCCAAGATATTCTGCATCTGGAGATGGAGAGAAGTAAAAAGCCCTAATCATGGGGGCATTGGCTTCAAAGAGTTGTGGAAGCTACCAGAGCCAGGAAGACACCTAGCATCACCTTCTGACCTGTAGTCAGGGCCTGAAGGTCAGCTAGCCTGGAGGAAGTTGGGCTGTGTGGGAGTCCGTCGTGGGCATCCTGACACACAACTGCCCTCTGAGTCTTCGCTCTGGGGTGCATGATAAACACTGAGAGATGTATGAATGTTTCCTGTTTAATAGGCTTGTAAGATAGACTTCCTTCTCCCCAGTTTCACCCTTCAGGGGCGTTGAAGGTGTGCTTCAAGTCATCCTCAGGGATGCTTGTGGACTTGTCCACTCAAACATAGCTTCCCACAGTGTTCACCTGCTATGACTGCTTGGCTTACATACAGTAGATGACCTAGGAGCTGTGATGCCAGGCACGTTTGAGCTGCTGGCCTTTCTCCAGCCCTGTACACTGTTCCTGTTTGTGGAGACTACAGTGCTAACTTCCAGGGCTCGTTGGGCAATTGGGAAATTCTTCAGCTTTTTGAGCTCTTGGCTCTAAGCTCAGTTTGATCTGAGTTCAAATCCCTACTCTAGTTTGCCAAAGAAACAGTTTGGGGGTCAAGGAAAGTTTAATACCTGTTGTTTGGCTTTGTTGTTTATGATGTCGATAAACAGTGGACCCTTCTTAGATCGCTTCTATGATCTGTTCCCCTGTACATTGGGCTCAACACACCCATTTAAAAAACATACAGTTATGGATTTTACTTTCCTCTGCCATTATCCCTTTATTGAGAAGCCAGAGCTTCAAATGCAGCTCATGAACAGTCTGTGTCTTGCGGAGACTAATCCCTTGACCTTACTGTAGATTTTATACCCTCCTTTGGATTTTTGACAGGTGAAAAAAATATATAACCCTTCTCCTTCAGCCTGTCTTCTGATAGCTAGTTCAGGCTAGCATTTTCTAACTCGCGGAAGAGAAGGTGAGCGCTACATTTATAACTGACCTTATTCAAGAGTCCAGTTACACAGCCCCTACCTTGCTCTCAAAACAGAGACGTGTGTCATGAGAAGGGCTCCAGAGGAGATGAGAGCAGTCATCTGGGCCTGACCTCGGCGGCATTTGCTTATCCGGATGGGTCCTGCTTTGCCCTCAGTGAGAATGAGCTAGAGGCCCGTGACAGCTACAGTCAGACCTTGTCTTAGGCATCTATGTCTCGTTCTTGCCAACTTATAAGCAAGTCAGTTGACTTACCTGAAGATCAAAAACAAAAACAAAAATTAAAAAAAAAAAACCCACCACATTAAATAGCAGATTCTTCACAGGCGAATTGGCGTTTCTGTCCTTTCTCTCTTTTACATCTATGGCATGAGGTGATTGTAATGGCTGCTTTCCATCCCGACACACTCTCATAAGCACCCTGCTCTGTAAATGCACGTGATCTGCTTCCTTCTAGCTTCTGTTCATCTTACCCATAAGAATCAGGTCTTTCCACAGTGCAGGGAACCCTGACTGCTCTTCGGACTGGAGAGGGAGGGGGAAAGGAGTGGGGGGGAGGGGGAGAAGAGTGGGAGGAGGGGGAGGGAAATGGGAGGCTGGGAGGAGGTGAAAATTTTTTTTCAATAATAAAAAAAGATATTATAAAGAAATGGAGGCAACAGAGAAAAAAAAAAAAGAATCAGGTCTCTGTTAATGCCTGCTAAGAAAGGCTCTCGGCTTTCTGCCAGACTTTGTCTTGCTGGACCCAAAGCTTCCAGTGGATGACTCCAGTTCATTGTGACTCTGCTGTCGTCTCCTGGAAAGGAATTGCCCATTAGTACTGCACGACCCCAAACACTAAGAAAATGTGCCTTGAGGACTGGGTAGGAGAGAAATGCTTATTGGTTCGGCGACTATACCAAGATGCCTTGGACTGGGTGGTTGAAATCCCAAATCTCTGTATGATATAGTTCTGGAACTGGGCTAGTGTGGTCGGTTTCCTGGTGAGGCCTCTCTGTCCAGTTCTGCTGTCGCTCTAGCTCACAGGTACAGAGTGACATGTGACAGAGAAGCAGGCAAAGAAGGAAGGCAGAGGAACAGGTGGACGGAGGATGCTTCTTGTTTCAAAATGAAGGTATTATTATTAATTCTCTTCCTTAGTAACCTCGTTTAAACCTGATTATCCCCCAAAGGCCTTCCTTCAGTGACTACGACTGTCAGATTTGGATTTGAAGGCTTTGACATGTGAACTTGAAGAGAATTTATAGAGAAATAACAGTGCAAAAAAAATGCTTAGTACATCCTTCTTCATTTCCTGTGTTAAACCAATCATACAGACTCAGCTCATTTCTCTCTCTCTCTCTCTCTCTCTCTCTCTCTCTCTCTCTCTCTCAATTCGTCACCACTCTTTAGGGTAAGTCTTAACACCTTTCTTATAATCAAGAAAATTGAGGCTCAGAGATTAGTAAATTACCTGAGGTATTTCGTTGCAAAACTTGTACTCTGGTTATCATGAAGATTTACAGGAATTCCTTTAAAAAGTAGTATTATAATTACATCATTATTTCTTCCCTTTCCTGTTTTGAAACCTTTCCATGTACTCCCTGCTTACTCTTGTTCAAATTCATGGCCTCCTTTTTCTTTAATTGTTACATATATTTATCTATATCTGTATATACATTATTTCTAGTTGCATAAATATAGTTCTGTCAGTCTATATAATGTCACTCCTCATCTATGTTTTAGGACTGAACAGTTAGTATTGGATAACAAATTGGTGTGCTCTTCCCTGGGAAGGCTGTTTCTCCCACCCTTGCCTTCCTGGGTTGCCTGTAGTTCTTTGTCTAGGGTGGAACTTTCCCTCTCTTCCTGTCAGCGTGTCTCTTGGGTCATCCTTGTTCAGCTCACTTTTAGAAGGACATATTGGCTAAATTTTATAGGTGTAGCTGCTGACATAGCTAAGAGACAAAACATCATAACAAACTCCCCATTCCTCTGGTTCTTAAATCTTTCCCATCCCCTCTTTCAAAATGATCCCAGCGCCTTAGGTGCAGGACTTGTGTTCTGGATGCATCATTGGGATAGGGTTTCACAGCTCTGCCTTTTGATCTGTTGGGGTTTTATGTGATGCACTCTTGTCTGTTGCAAAGAGAAGTTTCTTTGATGATGGGCAAGAACTACACTATCTATGTGTATAAGGACAAATATTTAAAATATAGTTAGTGATTGTGCTGGTTTAGTAAAGTGGTGGTTGTGTGTTCTCCTTTAAGACCCGTAGCTTCACTAACCCTGGATAGTTGACTTAGTTTCTGGAACCAGGCATGATCTCCCTTCTGTTGAGCATGCCTTAAGTCCAGTTAGAGAGCTGTCGGTTACCTTGATGGTGTGCATGCCCCTTTCTACACCTTTAGGGTTATTGTGTCATGATGAACATTGTAGTTCACAGGTGTCATAGCGTAGTAGGACCATTGGTTGCTCCCTTTCTTTGGAAACCTGAATGATGTCTGCTGCTACCATGAAACCTAGACTTCAGGGTTTTTAGGTCAAACCCAACTCAGGGGCCTCTAGACTCTGTGTCTGAAGTTCATGGTGTCACAGGGACTTATCTTCTAGACTTCCAGGAATTCTTGAATGTGTCTTTAGTAACTGAAGACAAAGTTCTTCTGGGAAATGGAACCTCTCTTAATGGAAAGTTTGCCCAAATGGAATATTCTACCCTTGAAAGCTTCAAGGAGAGACTCGCTTAATGCCTTTGGATAAAGAATGAAATGTCTCCTACCCCTATGTCAAGAAGGCTTTGCATCCATTTTCCAATCCAACTAGAAATGTGGAAGTCAGATATGATTTGAGATGTAATAACAATGGATGTCCCTGAGGGAGCTATTGTCCTGAGTGTGCAACATGCATTTCATAAGTATTATCTCATTTACCAAGATGTGGCCCCTGCAAGAAGGATGCCACTCACTTATGTGCTCAGGTAGACTGACTTTTAAACGATATAAATTAGTCAACTTGCACATTTTGGGAAGCCAGGAATCTGGATGTTTGGGAATAACGCACATTGCTAGACAGTGTATTTGTATCACAGGACAGAACAAGACCCTAAGACTCTCATTCTCTCTTCCTATTGGGTGAGTTCTTCTGCCCAGCAGCTTGAGGAGCTTGTAGGAACCACCCCAATGAATACAGAATGGCCACAACTGGCAATCACTGTCATAGAGAATGCCAACCCTGTCCCCACTGAACTTGCAGCCATTAAAAACAGATCTTAAAAGGTAAGAAGCACAGAGGGAAGTCCCTCTTGCAAATGAGGTCATTTCAAAAATAAAACATTCTCAGTCACCAGTAGATCTCAGAAACAGAAGTAAGGCCTCTCCAGAAGTCCCCTCTCTGGCGACACTTCCCTGAAGCGTTACTTCTTGTTTCGTTTAATAGGTTCAGAAATAATGAGGAATGATAACATCTACCAAGTTGGACTGAGGGGAAGAGAAAGGATTACCAATGTTTGTTTGTTTTTAGTTGATTGCTGTGTGAAGATGCCAAATCAAGCAGGCCATCACGGAGGGAATATATATAAATACTGACCTTGGATTTCACCACAGCGTTGGAACAATGACCTAGTCCAGTTTTGTTGGCCACCGATGGCTTGACTCATTTTTTTTTTTTTTTTTTTTTTTTTTTTTTTTTATTAAATAGTGGCTTACATTGCTTACTGAAATCTGACCATGACAGCAGATCTTTTTCTGGGAACTGAGTAAGTTTAAATTATATAATGACCTGATAGCAGAGGACTTGAGAGATAGGGTCAGAGATAGGAAATGAATCAGCCTTGGCAAGAGCCCTGCCCACTCACGTTGCAGCTGCGCGAGATGAAGGGCAGCCAACACATTCCCTGGAGTCCTGTAGAACGGACCAAACGTTTGTGTCTTTTCAAGATTCATGTGTTGAAGACACAGGCCCCGGAGTGATGGCATTTGCAGTTTGGAGATAATTAAGTTTAGATGAGGTTATGAGAATAAGACATTCATGGTAGGATTACTGTCCTTAGAGGAAGAGAGTGATCTGGTCCTCCTCCTCATTCCCTATCTCCTACCCTCGTACAAGGCTACAGTGGCTGTACGCGACAGCCTTCATCTTGAACTTCCTAGTTCCAGCATTTGTGGTAATTTAATATGGAAGCCTGAACTAAATAAGATAAAGTGGGCTTAAGTGTTTTCTAGACTGAATTAGGCAGGGTTCTTGGGCAGGAAGGAATCAGTAAAGTGTGTGCGTGTGCGTGTGCGTGTAGAAAGAATTTCTTAGATTGGCTTATGTGGAAGGATTTGGGCAATTGAACAACGGTCATCTGCTCACCAGAGAGGCACAGAACCTTGCAGCTGCTTGGTCCACAAAGCCAGACACCTCAGCTGCCCCAACCCAATGGTGAAAGCTGGAGAGTTTCTGGTGCGCAGTTGCCATGGGAAGGCTGGAGAAGCTAGGGTAACAACAATAGTCACATTTGTTCTGGGAGAAGTGAGGGAGCTGGGCGCACACACTTTCCCTTCTGACCTTTCTGTATCTGGGTCAGTTATTCGTTCAAAGTGAACCACGAGGAGGGCAGGCTTTTCCTCCTCACTCAATCCTCCTTGGAAATGCCCTCCGAGACATCTCTAGGGGTGTGTTCTCTTAGCAATTCTAAATCCGCATCAAGCCGATCATCAAGGCCTACAGAACGACACTGTCTATTTTTATTGGACCACTGGTACATCCATGAATTTCTCAAAATTGAAGAAGCTTATATTAACTTGGAAATATTATCCCCCAACTCCAAAGTCAGGTATAATGTATATAAGAAACATTTCAGGAGACGATTTAAAAAATGTTCATTAATTTTCAAGTGTGTATCAAGCAGCTTCAAAACAGGCTATGTTAAAGCATGTGTTTGGAATGGAGGAGGCAGTCAAAGCAAAGGCAGGGCAAACGGCAATGCATCCGAGTCCACACCAAATGCCAAGGGCCAGAAACTCACGAAGCAATCACTGAGAGCAAAGCCTTAACATGGTGACATCAACTCTATGTCATCAGCGGTGGCCCAAATCAGTTCAGTCTAGTGGAGAAGGCAGGGGAAAGGTCATGAGAATGAGCCATACTACAGAGGGACCATCTTAATGAGGGTGACAAGAAAAGTACAGTAAGGGGGGGCGTCCCTTGGATGCAGAGGTGTGGCATGGATAGGAACAGAAAGCCGTGATGAATTGTCTGGTGTGGTGTGTTATGGGTGGTAGTATTTCAGCACAATTGGCCTTTTCTCATATAAATGGGTCCACTCAGTGAACTGGCATGTAAGAAACCAACAAGCATACAGTAGTAACAGAAGAGTCTAACTCTGTTTCTCATAAGACTTCATGGAAGACCAGTCTGTAATCTCAGGACAGACATCACTGGTTGTATAGTCAGGACCGCTGGGACATCAACTTAGCATCAGCATGATATTGTCTGTGGGCTTATTACGTATTGATTGCCTTTGTTATGTTGTAATATGCTCCCCATATCATTACATTCTCCGGGACTTTTATCATGAAGGGATGTTGGATTAAAAATCTAAGTCTTGCATTTCTTCTGCAGTTCAGATTTTTGAAGGCCAATCCTATAAGCAAGGAATGGCTTCAGAAGAAGGCATTTCCCCAAACCAAATTCTGATCGATTGAATGCCAAGATTTAAAGAAAGAATTTCTGGTTGCTTATTGAGCTAAAGTACTAATCCTATTTTCCCCACTATAAGTGAATATTTTTCTTTGAGTATATGAGTAAATTTAGAATCCCAGAGGTAGAAAGATTGTACCTCATTAGAAGTATTTTCCCCCATGTCTGCAGATATTACAAGTAACTGTCAGCAAATCAGTCACTCCATCAATCCCACACAGGTGATTTAATATTGGGGCTTTGAGGGTTTTTTTTTTTTTTTTTTTTAAGATTATTTAAGTTACTGAGTGACTGACTGTTTTCAGCTCTTTGGAGAGCTGAACAGTCACTTCCTGGTTTCCTAGCATTTGATGAGAAACTGAGTTCTCAGAGGGAGATTTGGGGAGCAGCCATTCTTTGATGTTTGATATTATGGCTGGGAGAGACTCAGCTCCACTTGGGCTCCAGATGTCGTACATCAGAAATGAAGCGCTGAGCGCGAGGGACAGCTAGAAATGCAGAGGAGCCTGTGCCCTGAGATTGGAATTGCAGGCCTGTCACACGCATGGACCCCAGGATGAACAAAGGCATGGCTGCCGGGGTCCTGCTGAGATTGGAGGGCGAGAACAGCTGAACACCACCCTCAGGCTGCTGCACAGAGGATGGCTTCCTCACTTGAGTTTCCTTTTCTTTCCCTGGTTTCCTTGTCACACACATAAAGGGCAGTGAAATGCCAACGTGACCTGACTGAAAGATTGGCATAGGAAACTGTGGAGATAATGAGCGACGAGAGGGGACGGCAGGCCCGCAATGCTGAGCTTCACATCCCCGCTGCAACTCTTAACCAGAAAAAGACGTTCATTTAGTGCATGCATGTGCACAAAGAGACACACAGAGACAGACAGACAGAAAACAGAGAATAGAAAGAGAAAGACAAATGGAAATGGAGCCAGAGACAGAGAAAGACAGAGACAAAGAGATGCAGAGGCAGAGAGATACAGAGAGAAGCACCCGGTGTTGGCACGGTACCATTCCACTTCACTCTTTTCTTAAAGAAAAGTAATTCTTTGGAGGTGGTAGTTCTGTCAGGATGTCTGCTTGTGCAGAACTGTCTTGTAACTACCAACACAGTAGTTACACTCTTCAGAAGGATGTTTGGGGTGACATATTCTATACCACATATTGATCTAGACACAGGACTCAGCAGAAGAAAAGAAGATTTTTGGGTTCGTGCAGGCCAGTTAATATCCCAGAGCTTGAATTCTCTAGTGAACATGAACGGAAAATTTGACTCGGGAAAGACATCGTTTAAAATTTTTAAAAAAGATTTATGATAGCTTTAATTCTCTCTCTCCCTTTCTCTCTCTCTTGTGTGTGTGTGTGTGTGTGTGTGTGCGTGCGTGCATGTTGTGTGTATGTCTGTGTGTTTGTCTGAGGAAGGCAGAAGAATGCATTAGTTCTCTGAAATGTCAACTATCTGATGATGGTTGATTATTCAATCCTTTCCTACAGATGAGAAAGTTCAACCTCAGGGAGTTTAGGGAACCACTGAAAGATGCACAGCTGGGGAGCAGTAAGGCAAAGACTTGAACCCCACAATCCAGACCTGGAACCTATGCTCTTGCCCACTGGTTGGACTGGCAGTGTTGGTCCAGCATGCATTGAAGGTGTGGTTCTGTTTTTTTTCTGGTGTCACTGTGCTTTATCTGAAGAAGTTTAGCACCATTGTATTTTGCTCTTCAGGGCTTTTGCTCTCTACCCTAATTTACTGGATGCAACTTAACAATGACACCTTCATCCTTTCAATCACGCGGGCAGCACCTCAGCAAGAGGAACAAGCCCTACTGATATCACCACTCTCCCGACTGAGATAAAAGGGCTGTGCCTATTACATCCTCTGTGGTCAACACATGGCAACTCTGACAATTGTAAGTTTCTGGCTCTATGAGGTCAGAAACTTTGAAGCTGCACCTGCTTTTTCCAGCAGGACCTCTGATCTGGGGTAGGAAGACAATCAGAGGTGGGAGGCATATTTCCAAGTTTTGTAAACAGCTTTTATGAAGGAAAGCCTATGAAGACATCCCTCACAATGGAAATGGGGCAAGAGGGGAGGCTATGATAAAATACGAAGACACGTGGGCTGTCTTGAAGGTTACATTCTGTAATGGTTCTACCCAACACATGGTTCCACCGCAGAGCACAGGGAGCTAAAACAGCTGCTCCTAGGCCAATTTCTTGCCTTACAAAAACAAAAAACAAAAAAAAAACAAAAAAAATTATTTATAAAATCCCTTCATGATGTAAGAGATGAGAAAGATGTAGGCAAACGTTTGAGTAGTACAAGAAGCTTCTCAAGTGGTTCTGAGTCACCTCACAGACTAGTTGCTTTGTTAAGCATTTGAGCAAGGTCTGGGGCTTGATTTCAAAAGAAGATCCCTCCAAATGCCTGCTAACACCAAGCCCTGGTGAGTCAACGCATTCTAGATTATTCTTCATGATTCCCTTCTGTCTCAAAAACAACACATCTCTTCTGCTTTTTTTCCCCTTTGACCCCAATTATCTACAGCCAAGGGGACTTCCATTTCCTTGGCTGCTTCTCCTTCCTTCGGCTTCAGTAGATGCCAAGGATGATGCCTCTCTCTCTCTCTCTCTCTCTCTCTCTCTCTCTCTCTCTCTCTCTCTCTCTCTCCTTTCCTTATTCCAGATAAGTGAGTCTGCCTGCACAGATTAGTCTGCTACTCATGCATAGCCAGGCAGAATGGTGGGGCTAATTCTTCTTGAACCTGTGTTTTTATAGTAGGCACAATGTAGCTAGACAGAAAGCAAGTATATCAGCCCCCCTGGGTCTGGGCATGTATGTAGTTCAGTGGGAGAGGGAGAACAAACATGCACAAGGCCCTGGGTTCCATTCTCAACAAAATAAGTAATAGCTATACAGTGTGAGTATTCTAAAATTGTTTGTATGGGGTTGTGAGAGACGGCCTTTTAGAGTCCCAGTAATCTTTTTCTCACTTCATGACACTCTTTGTTTTTTTCTAACAAAGCTGTAGAGTACCATATACATCCACTAGAGAGATTTCAGAAATAAATACATTTTAGATTCCTGTGTACCCACCCATGGAACACTATCTAGTTTTCTCTAAGATTAAAAAATATGTCCAAAATAATTTTAGATGTTTTGCTCAGAATCTGAGTCCTAACAACTCAGGTGGGTTCCTTCTTTGCCCACGTGAGTTTAATAATTTCTTTTCCCTCACTGAACGTTTTCATGAGCTTGCTGACTGGTAGTCAAGGAAGTAGTGTTTTGTAGGCCATTAACTGGAATAACAAAAGCAAAACAAAAAACCATCTCTCCTTTTGAATTTTTCCCAAACGCTTCAAATAGATTTTCCAGACATTACTGAGAGAGTGTGGTCAGGTGACGATAATTCACTTTTAGTAGCCTCATTTACATTAGCTAGCACTTTGGAGAGCCATAGTTCAGGCTGAGAATTACCCAGGAGAAATTGCTCTTGAAAGCAATCATTGCGAATGAATTTTCATCACTCAGTCTTATCAATTCTTGCCTATTCTATGGTATTCTTTTTTTTTATCCCTAATAAAAGTTAAACACAAATAGAAGTCTTATTACGACATTTTCTTTGGAAACCTTAGTCTTATTAATCATAACAGTTGGTCTACAGAGCCAATTAGCTGTGTTGTTTACAAATGCATACAACACACATGCACACAAACACACACCAAGTTGGTAAATTCATAGTGCATTTTTGTCTTCTTGTGGGAAATATTGTTTTAATTTCTGCCAGTCTATAATGTTTCACAAAAATTTGATTTTCATGTACCTTAACTCATGCAAGGAATAAGATTAAGTACAGCCATTTGGAATGTTTAAACAGGAAAACCATGTAATTTATTTTCAGTTACCAACAAACAGAAGGTTGCAATTTTCAACTATTGCCTTAAAATCTAGAATAAATCCTAAGGTAATGTTGATAAATATTTATCAATTTCTTATTTTATGTTGGGGCAAATTTTAAAAGATTCATGAAGAGTTTTGTTGCTGGTGGTGGTGATGGTTAGTTTTGATTTAGTTCATTGGCTCTTAGAAGTCTGGTGACATTATTTTTGTCATTTCTCAATTTTTTTCAGATGAAAAATAAAGATTTAAAAGATAACTCGCCCAACTTCTGGTGAATTCAGCATTGAAAACCCCAAAGTCAGCTTTATTAACCTTTATGCTCAATGACACAGCGTCTAATACTATATTCTAAAGAGGTCCTCACAACCATTGTATACTCATTTATGACCTTGTGGTTATCAGACATGAATGGGTAGTATAACATACATGCATTCGGGCAAAACATTCATTTATGTAAAATGAAGATAGATAAATCTTTAAAAATTAAATAAACAAATAAGTGTATCTAAAGAGTTGGCCAACAGTGAGCTAGCCACTGGAGGAAGAGACACTCTTTCTGCACAAAGACACTTGGTGTTCAAGGTCACAGTAAGCAATGAAGTCAGAGCTTTGTAGGTTGAGAAACTTACAAAAATTCCCACTGATCTCTCTCTCTCTCTCTTTTTAAAATTAAACCTTAAAATTCAATGAAAAAAAAAACTAAAAGAAAGAAGGAAAAGACTGTAGCCAGGACTGCTGGTACACAATGATCCCAGAATTCAGGAGGATAGTGCATTCGAAGGCAGTTTGGGTCACAAGCAAGTTCCAAGTCAGCCAGAATTACAAAGAAAGCCCACATCTTAACCACAGTGATGGCTATGACAACAATGGTTATTATTAATTATTGGTTAAATTATAAATTAAATTAATTAAGGTAGAAGACTGATAATATCGTCCATTTTAAACTGTTGTATGTGGCTATCAACACTACTTGAAGAATGCCCCTTCCACAGCAGCATCTCGGTGATATGCTGCCAACACCACTGCCAAGAAGGAAGGAATATTGTAGTAAATACAATGGACCACTGTTGTGGAATATTCCTATACACTGTGTGAAGATATGTCACTGTGGTTGGCTTAATTAAAAAGCTAGGCAGCCAATAGCTAGGCAGGATTTTTGGGACAGAGAGAATACTGGGAAGAAGAAAGGTGGAGCTGCTGGTTAGACATGGAAGGAGCAGGATGGGCAGTACATAGATGAGGTCAATGAACCTTAGGGCAGCAATAGATGAATAGAAATGAGTTCATTTAAGTTATAAGAGCTAGCTAGAAATAAGCCTAAGCTATCGGCCGAGTGTCCATAATTAATAATAAGCCTCCATGTCATTCTTGGTGAACTGGAGCCCCCAAAAGAAAAGCTTGCCCACCGAGAACTGCTCTTAGAGCTTGTACTTCCACGGGGAATAGTTGAACCAGTTAAACAATAAGTGTGTAAAGATATGTTCATTTTACTGAAGAAAAAAATAAAAGTTAGACTAGTTGGGTGTGGGTAAAGGCCTCTCAGAAACAATTAATTAATTAATTAATTGGACATTAATCAATGGGATGTACCAGGAAGGACTTTTTTAATGTGTTTAAGGATTTTAACCCTATACTCTCAAGTGTCACTCTTTAACTCTCTTTGGCCACTTTTGATTCCTCTTAATAAGCTTGCAAAACTTTCTTTATGATATAAATAGGATATTATATAGCAAAGAATTGGAATGTAAACAATAATTTTCAAATCTGGAAGAAAGGACACAACTATATATGGAGGAATGAGCTATTTTCATTTCATATATATTTCTAGAATTTCAGTGTCATAACACAACACCTGATACTTCTACTTTTTCAAGCATTTGGTAAAATATTCTCTAATAAGACATGAGAGGTTTTCCCCACTCTCAACCCCACCATGTTTTTCAGTAATAGGATACTTAGACACACATCTTACTGTCCAATATAAATAAGCTTAGTTTGAAAGTCAGTAAAAATGTGTCTCTATATAAGTATCCAGTTTAAGACTAGTCACTTATAAAAGCAGGCAAGATCCTTCCTATTGTTGAAACATGTCCTACATATATCATATTGGAATCTAAATTCCAAAATTCATACACTGATGAAATCTGGGGATGAGTCTTTCAAGAGAGTGATTGAATTATAAGGATTCTGTTATTAATGGATTTTTCTATTCAAGGATTGTAGCATGAATGGGGGGCTGGCTTGTTGTTGGGGTTTTTGTCCTGCCTGGTACCCCACAACTGTTTAGCTCCAAAGAAAATCACACATAGGTCTCCATAAATTATAAGCTGATTGGTCCATTAGCTCTAGCCTCTCACTGGCTAACTCTCACATCTTGATTAACCCATTTTTCTGATCTATATTAGCCATGTGGCTCAGTACCTTTTTTCAGTGGGGCAGATCACATCCTGCTGCTTCAGTGGTCTGGGCAGGAGTGGGAGGAATCAACTTCCTCCTTCCCAGAATTCTCCTGTTCTCATTACATCATTTCTACTTCCTGTCTGGTTTTCCCACCTATATTTCCTGCCTGGCCAATCAGCGTTTATTTATAACATGATTGACAGAATACAGACAATTCTTCCGCACCAAAGGATTAAATAGTTACTGTGGAAATAGGTTCATTAAAGCATCATCAGCAACAATAAAAGAGTTCATTGGCTTACTGGCTGTCCTCTGTCATTGGTACCTAATGAAATTGCTTCCTGGCCTTCAAAACTGTGACCTAAATGAATTTCTACTCTGTAAATTGCCTAGGCTCAGGGACTTTGTTCCAGTAACAGGAAATGGACTCCCAGTCTCAAAGCTTATCTTCTATTTCTCCTTCCTTTAGTCATGTCTGGATGGCCTGTTCTTTTGACATCAGTCCTTACCCCAAGCTCCATACTCTTTTCCCCAACCCTCTTAGAAGAACTGACAAAGTCACAGGATAATATTTAATAGATTCCACAGAACATCTTCAACTTCTTCCGTACTTAAATGATTCCAGAGTCACTGCATTCCTGCCAAGTCCTGCCTTTCAAAACCCTTCCCGTGTGTCCTATAGTGGCAACATCACAGTGGATGCTCACACAGCTGTCACCAAGGCTCCAGGGATTTAAGGGCAACTTTTACCATTAAGTAATTTCAGTTCCCACAGGCCGGAAGTCTGGAGGGAAGGTGAAAAATAGGGCACTATGTCTCCGACTACATCTCTGTAAATCAGTCCCTTAGGTGTCTGTCTAGCTTCTAGTTTTTTCTTGTCGGTGGTGCCCTGATCTTGCCTGGAACAACCATCCCTTCTTTTTCCAATCTTACAGAGGGAGTAGGTCCCAGATCCTTCCCTGGGCCACTGGGATGGCTGAATACTCAGAGCTGTTCCATCTGTAGCTCTTCATCCCTCTGCCTCAGGATGGTCAATTGACCCTAGTTGGCCTAGTAAGGTACAGTGCCAGTGCTTTGACATGGCCTGGAGCAGCTAGACCTCCTCCTTTCCAGAATATCAATATCTGTTTGCTTCTGAATCTGTTAATGTGGAGAGCATATTCAATAGATAGCTAGTTCTATGAAGGTACCAGGTCTGAGGGATCCAGCTAGTTTTGAAACCAGTTTTGTTCATGGACTTCTCAGTTCTCTTTGTCATTTGATCTTCATTTATGTTGTTTACAGTTGACTAAGTTCTGATTAAACAGAAAGAGAAGACCACAGACCTGGTGGGCAGGAAGTGAGTCTAAGCAGGGAAGTGCAAAAAGGGTCAAAGTGGCCAAAAGCTTGAGATTCATAAGATAGTGTTTGTTTCAAGGAGGAAAAGATAGCAGCCTAAACCAGATCCTAGGGTAGGGTCAACTTGCTTTGCATGCTTTTAACTTTTTTGCATAGTGGCTCTGGGGTCATCATGTACCTTGAAAAGAGAATCCACAGAGGCCCACATAACTCAACCCTGCCTAGAGAGAGAAAAGAAAAAGTAGAATTATCAAGAAGTTAATTCTCAGGTGCCACCTTTAAGGGCAATGCTATCAGTGAAAAGACCAAAAGATGTGTGTGCTACTTACTACACGGGATCATCAACAAAGCATCTTGTGTTTTCTGGACTTATTTTCCTTCTTGATGCATGGAGGAAAAGTCTGTTATTCAGCCCTGTAGCAGCTCTATGAGGTAGCTATCAATAGTTGTAGTTGGCAATAATGACTATACCATAATGCAGGCCAATGGGAAGTTCTCAGTTTACGTTAGTTTAATACAAGCGAGAGCTGTCCTTTATCTGTGCATAATGTATCTGCCTTTGTGTAGGTGGTGCTTTTCTCAACCACCAACTCAGCATGAGAAAATATAGAAATGGAAAAGAACAGTTTACGAGGCAAGTTTCTAAATTGCCTTGTTGTCTTGAGGAAACATATCTTAGGGTGTCACCTCTAGGTAATGTTCAGTCACACATTTTACTAAGTTTAGAAAGTTGACGATGCCACCAAGCTTAGTAGCAGAAAGTATCGGAACTGGGATTTGTGAATAAGCGAACAAAGCGAGCATCATTGTGCATTATTCTACAGCCCAAACTAGTCTGGAAGATGGGTCTTACGCCTGCCATTCTTCAGATGCGAACATCGGGACTTACGAAGATGCAGGCTTTTGCTCGTGATCATAAAAGCAGTTTAACAGCGACGCTAAAATATGAGTCTACCTGAAGCTAAGCTCTGAATTTTCTCCTGAAGAGAATGTGGGCTCATTAGTCATGGAAAGCAATCACATGCTGAAACGTGGCTCCTGAAACTTTAAAATTCATGTGGGTCCCTGAGGACCTGCTCAAATTAGAGCTCTGACTCAATGAGGCTGGGGTGGAGCCTAGGATGCTGCACAGTAAGAAGCTCTTGGGTGATGACACATTGTAAGGACTAAAACTGCAGAGACTTCAGTATAAAGGTTAAACCTTTAGCCTCGATTTTTAACATCCTGCCCCCGCCCCATATTTCTTTGATAGTTTTATTTTTCTCTATTCCTTTCAATTTTTTTTGTAATCTTCCTGAAGAAGTTACAGCAGACTAGATGATGTACGATGCCTCTTAGCAATTTTTGGCTGTCTTAATGTGGACTTAAGTCAAGTGTCATTTTTCATTAGGTGATAAATAAATGTGATTGTTTTATGTTGGTGGAAATTGGATATTGAAAGATAACTGAGTTTTTCCCTCCCCCC
This sequence comes from Chionomys nivalis, assembly GCF_950005125.1. Classification (NCBI taxonomy): domain Eukaryota; kingdom Metazoa; phylum Chordata; class Mammalia; order Rodentia; family Cricetidae; genus Chionomys; species Chionomys nivalis. The sequence continues at coordinate 11,276,214 of NC_080110.1, forward strand.
TTTTCCCTCTAATATTTCTTTCTTTCTTTCATAGCTCTTTCGAAGATCATTTCAGTCCTACAGAGTCGCATTATGCACTATCTCTTTCCTTTTATGAAATGAACCCTCTATCTCATTTTTATTTCTTTGTCCCTTTAGCTAGAGAGCAGCCGTACACAGTCAAAGTTGGGAAAGACAGCATCACGTTAATGTACCCAAACTAGACTGAATGAAACACTCAGAGTGATGAGGAATTTTAATATGAATCTTTGACTCAGTCTTTAACAGTTTTTGTTTTCCTTTTGTAAGGGGGAACAGTCATACTTTGGGCCACTTAGGTTGTTTATGAGAATTAAGGTTTTTGTTTTGGTTTTAATTTTTGTTCTCTCTCTCTCTCTCTCTCTCTCTCTCTCTTAAGGTAACTGACACGAAGAACTTACCATGGCTCTTCAGACAGTGTCAGCTATACAATGATGGAAGACGGATTTCCCTGTGGGGCTGTGAAGCTACTTGAGTAGCTTGAGGGGACGGCAACCATCCCACTGGTCCCTTATGTTCTGTGACCAGTTCTCCAGCTCTCCTATCGCTTGCCTGCTATGGCAACCACTCTGTGATGCTCACTCGTACACCCCAGCAGCATCTGCCTCAACTGTCCTTCAGGTTAGTCCCAAGCCATCAGCATGCCGGTCGATCATGACTTCCATGGACCTGAGATCTTCGTTCAACTCCTGCGTCTCTTGATCAAGGTAGCCCTATTATTTATTATCCAAACTAAGACACGTCCGAGAACAAAGGAGGTGTTTTCATATTTGCAGTGAGCTAGTCAGGCTAATTTAGGGCCATTCCCTACCGATTGGGACACATAAGCAGTTCTTCCAGGGTCAGCCTTGACTCTGCTCTACCATGTGACTTTTTAGAAAAATTATTGTTTGAAATTTCGTGCATGAATAGTGTGTTTTAATCAGATTATCTCCGTTCCCTCATCATGCGTCAAAGTCGTATGTTCCGGTTCCAGTTTTCCCTTCCTTCATCTTTCTGTTCAAGTCAAGTTCTCAACAGACTGGGTCGTGCCCACACATGCTGAATAGAGCAGGGGTTTTGTTTTGTTTCTGTTTTTCTCTGTTTACCAAGTCAGGTGTTGTTTTCTTCCTAAAAATACCTTTATATACTTCGTCCGAGTAATATATTATCATCTTACTGGGCATGGCAAATAAGAAAATGACATAGAGTTTACCATCTTGCACATTGACCAACCAGTGAATGCTTTGTTCTTGGTGTGATTGACAGTAGAGATTTAGAGATGGTCCATCCATTTGGTTTACAGCTTCCCAATTGTTTTAATCAGCATTTAAAATCTCTGTTTGCATGCTGGCATGGTAACACATGCCTGTAATCCCGGCATTTGGAGGGAGAGGCAAGAGCATCAATGCCTGCAAATTCAGGACCCACCTGGTCTATACAGGGAGTTCTGTGCCAACCAGGCTGTAGAGTGAATCTCTGCGTCTAAATAAACAGATAAAGATTTGGCTCGTTCACTTTCAGCCTGGCTTTGAGCCCCAACTAATACACCGAGACAGTGACGTCAGTGACCCCTAGCCCCAGAGAGCAGAAAGCGAGAGTAAGGGTGACATTTTATCTCTGATGGACAGTTTTTCTTAGTCTGTCTCCCTCGGTTGAGAGGGACAGTTTTACAGTAATATTTGTATATACCAGAAGAATACCAAGGGGAAGAATGAAGATAATTGGTGGTCTTTTATGGGATGATGAAAATGAAAGAAAATATAGCAAAAGTATATCAGGAGGGATGAAGTGAAGTGCGGGAGAACACTAATAATAATAATTCCGACTTTGGAACTAAACCCCGTGAATAAATTATACCAAAAAGACCATTGAATAAAAGCTACTCACCAGGGGGCTGAAGACATGGCTCAGTGTATTAAGTGTTTGCTGTAGAGGTGTGAGGATTAGAATCCAGATCCCCAGCGTTCATGTGAAAGCCAGATGCAGTATTGTATCTATACTCTCGGGGGTGAACAAAAGGGAGAACGTGTGAAGCCTGGTGTTGACTTGAGGCATGTTGGGTCATTGGTCCTGAGAGAGAACACCTTTCTCTTAGAGATGGGACGGAGTGAGCCGAAGAGCCATCGTCCCAGCGCTTGCCCTTGTCCTAAGCAGTCTTTGCTTGAATTACAGTTCACGGAAAGACATTAAATCACAGTTAATGTTATACCTTATAAATAATTGTGAGGAACCGTGGCACGGCCCATAAAATCATTTGTTGTAAGATCCATACCTGGAGAATACTCTCCAAAAGTTTTAAGGCCAAATTAAACAATGCATTAAAAAGGCCACCCAAGTGAAACTGAACACATCCTATTACCCACGAAGAATTGTAATGAAATGTATTCCATAACAACATATTTGCCCTGCAGTAGAAAGCTTTTAAGATCCCTGGCAAGAAAAACAGAGAGACAATGAAATTGGGAGTTTGATTAGGAACTCATGTTCTCGTTAACTTGTTTGATAGCAGAGAAGGGGATTTTCTGCTTCTTTATAAACTGCCTTGTAGCTCCACAGAGGTTGATAAGAAGCTGTGTGGGACTCATTCCATTCAAAATGTATGTAGGGCTTAGAAACAAATTCAGTCCTGAACGGCCCCAACCCAGAAGTGAGAAATGAATAAAATAAAAGTTAGAACTACCTTAGAAACATCTAAATAAAAATGTTAAAAAATAGGTTAGAGAAAAAGGGCTAGCAGTTCAGCTGTGCTAAAACAGTTTGCTCTTCATCCACGTTTCTTATTTGAGCATTCTCTAATTCAAATATTAAGACAGGAGGGATTTCAGCCACGAAGAGTTATGGGTTTCAGTGCAAAATCCTTTCCATGTCACAGCTCTTTAAATCACCAGCAAACGTGCTGGATAAGGGCACCTACAACATCCTCACATTCATATTTTCAAATCTCGGTGGCCCGTGGGCGGCTGGCGCATGCGCACCAGCCCATGAGCTTACACGCTTGCACCGCCACACACAACCTGCTAGTAATTAACCAGTGAACTGTCATTTGCCCTCCCGGACGGTGTCTCTGCTGTCATGGTGATATTTCAGAATCTGACAGGACCCCGCTCTCGCTTTCGGCCAGAAAAGGTGGTAGCTTGTTGTGGTATAAAAAGCTTCTGAACCCCAAAGACTTTTACCTTAATGGAAATAAACAGACGTGTCTAGATCTCAAGGCCAGCCTTCCTATCCTGATGCAAATATGTTGACATTTCTAGTGGTCCCTGCAGGAAACGGAAGTTTTAATGTATGGTCTGTGCACATTATTTAACTACAGTGACTGTATGTTGGACCCTGCAGGAGACGTGAGGGGGCCACCGGAGTTTGTGAGTTTCTAAAAATTGCCTGTTTGTAGAAGTTAAATTGAGTATTTCTGTGGGATTCTGTAGGAATCTAGTCTGGGAGATCCTTTTCTGCTGGTTCTTTTCCTTTTGCTCTCCTCCAGTACCCCCCCATCCCCCCATTTTCTTCCTTTTCCTGAGAGAAAGGGAATGCGCACTTTGTGCCTACATGGGCCTTGAACTCCCAGGCTCCAGTAAGGAGGTGTTCACTGTTCACATCGCTGCCAATGCTGGCCTTGGACTCCCAGGCTCCAGCCGTCCTCCTGCTTCGGGTTGTTAAGTGGCTTGAACTGCAGGCACACCTCACCAAGCCTGCTTGCTAAGAGGTTTCTTGTAAAAAGAGATGAGATGCCGTCTACAGCCAAAGATTGTTGAAGTGTAGAGGAGGCAGAGAAACCGGGTGAAGATAAGGTCATAAAGTTTGACCAGAGTAAATGATCCCCCTTGCATCTTAGGGAAGTAGAACCGGTATTGTCAAAACAGGTTTTGACAAAACACTCATACAAATATGTATTCCCATGGCCCCCCTTACGACCACACCTATATGAAACATACATTTGGTGGAAACAGCCTGTTCTAGTTACTGTGCCTTCCTAAGAGCAAAATCTCTGGCTTCCCTGTCTCTCTGTCCTTGCTATTTCTACCAACTGACTTCTCGGTCTCTGTCTCCCTGTCTTTGTCTCTCTGTCTCTCTCCATCTGCAATGCTCAGGCCTTCTCCAGTCACTAGCCAAGCCCTATCTCATGCCACAGCCCTCTACAGAGCACAGGAATTCCTCTTTGCCAGGCTCCTTGGGTTTCCTACTGTCTTTGCCAGTGTGTCTTCGTCTCCTGGAGATTCTAGCTCAGAGTTGGTTTGCATTTTATGTAGACGTTCAGCTTCCTCAGCTCGATCCGAAACATTTGAGACCCAGGAAGAGGGCAATAGTCTACCTCTTGGATTCCTGGCAGATATAACTGGTGTTCACCAAATCTATAGTATTTTGAATTATACTAATGTTTCTACCTTTTCAGTCACGTGTGTTTTCTTCATTGTTCTTGCTTATCCATGCTAAACTTTATTCCTAATTCCTTTGAAAGGGTGAGTGAGCAAAGAAGGAGATGTTATAGCTAAGCTATTCATTTGTGGAAATCAAATTATGAAATTAATTTTACTAAAGAGTAAAAATATTGGTAGATAACCTGATTCTAGTCTGGAAGATTACTCATAGTTCGTTTAGAAAAGGAGAATCGTATCCATTAAAAAAAAAAAAAAAAACAAAAAAACCAACAAGTTGGAAGACAACTGAATCTCAAGCACCAACTATAGAAACTTCCAGATAGATAATACACATTTCAATTATAAGAAGTGTCAGCCATTTGAAATGCAGCTGTGTAGATATAACTTCGATTGCTAAAAACACAAATGCTAAAAGCATAGGTGCTCAGAGGTAGTGAGCTGGCCCAGAATGGGCAAGGCCCTGGGTTCAATCTCAAGTCCACAAAAAACAACCAAAACCCAGGCTGGAGAGATGGATTAGTAGTTAAGAGCTCTTGCTGCTCCTCCAGAGGATCCAGGTTCAATTCCCAGCACCCACATGGTGCTGTCTTTACTGTCACAACGGTCTACAACTCCAGTTCCAGGGGATATGAATTCTCTTGTTTACCAAGGACACCAGGTTCATATGTGGTGCATAGATATGATATTGGAAGCAAAACACCTGCATGCATACAACAAAATAATAACTTAAGGAAAGACCTACTCTCAGAAAGGGAGGCAAGGAAATCACATGAAAAATGCAGTTACATTGATTCTTAGCATTTGAGAATGCAGAATTACTTAAATTTCAAATCTGAAAACATAAAATCTGAAAAATGTTGCTGTATTTAATTTTAGCCACTGATACATGCAATCTTTGTAAAAATGAAAAAAAATTAACCTAGTATACTGGATGTGGCTTCTATAGTCACGTAATAAAAAACCTACTTAAACCTGGCCTAGTAAATTTGAACATGGCTTATTCTTGAAATGAAGGCTTGAAATGACTAGACATTTACTGTGGCATTAAGTCGTGTTATTGAATGTAATCTGTAAACCAGGTTGGCCTTAAACTCACGGAGATCTGCCTGCCTCTGCCTCCCAAGCATTGTGATTAACAGCATGTGCCACCATCGCCCATCTCAAATATTTCTTTTTAAAACCAATGACACTTTAGAGAAGTGACGTGAGCAGAGATTTGGGTTTCAAAGATCTTACTAAGTGCAGGGTTTTAAAAGAAAATGTGTATTTGATAGACATTTGAAGCTTGCATGTTTGTTCAGATGCTCATGTCTCAATTTAATGAAAACAGCATTTCCTCTGGACTAAGAGATTGTTAATTCAGTCCCATTCCCGAACTTTCTGGTTGTGAGTACTTGGATAGGATACCTAATGTATTTGATTACTCCTCATCTGCAAATAATCTGCTTTGAAATTAGAATGCGGACATTATAAATGTTTCAGAAAGAAACATTGCAAGTGTGTGGAGTGTAGGCAGGAGTTTCTGTCCTACCTGGTCCTGCAACCGTAGGTCCCAAAGAAACACACAGAGACTTATATTAGTTATAAACTGCTTGATCTCTTGTCTCAGGCTTATTATTAACTAGCTCTTACCCCTTCAATTAATCCATAATTCTTGTCTATGTTTAGTCATATGGCTTGGTACCTTTTCTCAGTATGAATTATTCTCATCTTGCTTCCTCTGGGTCTGGCTGGTGACTGCCTCTCTGCCTTTCCTCTTCCAAGAATTCTCCTAATCTGGTTGCCCCACCTATATGTCCTGCCTAGCTACAGGCCAATCAGCATTTCATCAAACGAATATGAATGACAGATCTTTATAGTGTATAAAAGCATCATCCCACAGCAGTGGAGGATGGATGTGCACATGCATGTGTAGGTGCATGTACCTGTGTGCTCATAAGGAGGCCAGAAGAGAGTGTTAGATGTCTTTTTTTATTACCCTCTGCTGTTTTTCTTTCAGTCAAGGCCTCCTTCTCCTCCTTGCAGAGCCTGGGGAATCCCCATTCTTTGGCTAGACTGGCAGCCAACAAACCCCAGGGATCCTCTTGTCTCTGCCTCCCTTGGTGTCAGGGTTATGGACTTGCATGGGACTATGAGGTGGGTGAGAGGATCTGACTCTAGTTCCCAAAGCTGTGGAGCCAATACTCATAACTGCTAAGCCATCTCTCTAGTTCATGGAAGTGCTTTTGAATCATTTTTCATATTTCAGTTTTTCCACATCACAGAGAATAGGACCCGTCTGGACATCAAGGGACAAAGATGATTGAAATTTGCAATGTGAGACTCAGAGACATAAGGTCAGGGGTCAGAATGAATCTGTGCATTAATCTCTGTATGAATTATGCCTTTGTGTTATAGTTGTCTATTGTTATGACATATGTCCATGATGAGCAAGGCTGAGGGGCCAGCATGGCTGTGTCCGAGCACTTGTGGGTAGAGGGAACACTGACCCACATGAAGGGGCGTGATACAGAAACGTTCTTAAGCCATGACTTCTGTCTACAACATGCCCTTGTAGCAAAATCAGAACACTAGATATGGCAGACACAAGGACTGGTCATTTTGCCTTATGTGTAGAACTGTGTGGGCCAAACACTCTTCTGGATATGTCTCATGGAACACTTGCAGGAAATCCAGAAAGTAGGAGTTGCTAGCATCTTCAGGTCACACACAGATACACTGGGACACAGGAAGGTTACACAATTGGTCCTTAAACACAGCCTATGAAACTGCTGGTAAGACTTGAACTGAAGTCATATGAACCCAAAGCCTTTTCTCCACTTCTCTGGAGGCAGGACTCTTCCGTGAGCAGCAAGGAAGGCATTCCATGGGTCTGGGCCCCGGAGGTGATGGATGTGTGCAGGGGAGGGCTGGCTGTGTGCTTGCATGACCCTGGGTAATTCTGTCTGTCTGGTATGCTTCCTCAATGGCATGGAATCTGCTCCCAGTTGGTGCTAGGGTGAGAATGTCTGGCAGTAAGAAGGTTCTGTGTGTCCCAGAGACAGGGCAAGTGTCTTTCTCCAGGGCTCGGGGTTGCTCTCCTCGCGTTGACCCACATAACTGACAGACACAGAGGCACAGGTGCAAGATCAGCTGGTCTGTTTCCTGGGTGGAACTTTCCTGCTTAAAAACAAGAGAGACAGAGAAAGAAAAAGATACAGCAAAACAACAGCTTCCTATGACCTCATTCTGCTTAAAATTTTTGGCTAGGTTCTTATTTCCTTTCTGGTTCCAGGGATTTGTTTGGTTCCTGTTTTTGGTTTTCTTCTTCTTCTTCTTCTTCTTCTTCTTCTTCTTCTTCTTCTTCTTCTTCTTCTTCTTCTTCTTCTTCTTCTTCTTCTTCTTCTTCTTCTTCTTCTTCTTCTTCTTCTTCTTCTTCTTCTTAATTTTAGACTGACACCAGTTCTTTAGGAAGAAACAGATAACAACAAAAGAAGTGGGGTGTTAACTTCTATTCTTGAATACTCTGAAGCATATCACCAAAGCCCCTTATCTAGTGGATCGCTCCTAACCAGCTAGGTGTTCAGACAGATGTCCACCATTTTCCCCAGGGGGTAAGGGTGGCGCCTGGAGTTTCTGGGTTCAATCCACTGGCCATGTTTAGTAAATTCTGTCACTCATTTATCAAGACTACACTCTGTATGTGTGCTGTGATGCAGCCATTCTTCTGGAGGTTGATTTCTGGACCTTCCGCCAGACCTTCTGAGTTAGTGTGCCTGGAGGTGGAGATCTTAGTGGTTTTGTGTTATTATAACCAAATACCTGAGCCTGGATAATTTATAAAGAATAAAAATGTATTTCTCATAGTTCTAGAGGTTGCAAAGTTTAAAATCTTTTGCTCTTTAAAGTGTGTGTGTATGTATACATTTGTGTGTTGTGAATTCTATATATAAATTCATGTCTCTCTATATACACACACATACATATATGCATACGTGTGTTGTGAATTCTATACATATATAAATTCTATACGTAAATTCATATATATATATATATATATATACACACATATATATACACACAAGTCCAAGAATCCAGTCGTTGCTCAGTCCCACGAGGCTGGGTATCTCGGGTAGTCTTCTGTATGGGATGGAACCCGCTCCAAGCTCTGGATTAAAGGAGTGCTTCTTGCCTCAAATTCTGGATCACAAGTGTGCCCTCCATCTCTGGTTTGTGCTTCATTCCAGATATAGTCAAGTTAACAACCAAGGAGAGCCATACACAGGGGCCCAATACACTTGACATTGGTGTGAACCACATGTAAGACACTGGGTGGATGTACGCAGACTTGATCTGTGACCAGTCCTTGACTTAGAGCCTGAGAGGCAGCAGGAACCTCAGTTACACAGCTAGCAGGACCTGAGTCTGCATGAGCTGCATGAACTGGGAAGTAGATTCTTCCCCAGAAAACCCAGTAAGGAAGCCAGGCCTGCTAACACCTTGATATGACCTAGTAAGCTTGGTGTTTAGCAACAAGTCTCAAATAAATGGGGTACAGCTCCAAAAGCATCAGTGCTCCAATCTAGGAAATGGGACACTTCTCATTCTTGAAATACTCTCTTCTCAAATCAACAACGATGTCCTTTCTTGGTAGCTCTTCTGTCCCGGTGACGCCTCCCACCACCTTCCTCATAACTAGGAATCTTGACTCTGGGTCCAGCCACTAAGCTCCCTGACATTCTTTGCCAACTTGATCTTGGCTAATAATTCACTGAATTCTTACATACTGGTCTTTTCTGTAGGAACAGCAAAGATGATCACAGCCGCATTGACAGCTGATATTCATCTATTAAGAAATCCATGCTAAACCGGGTGGTGGTGGTGTCCGCCTTTAATCCCAGCACTTGGGAGGCAGAAGCAGGAGGGTCTCTGTGAGTTTGAGGCCAGACTGATCTACAAGAGCTAGTTCCAGGACAGGCTCCAAAGCTACAGAGAAACCCTGTCTTGGAAACAAAACAAAAGAAACAAAAAAAGCAAGAAATCCATGCTGAAGTAAGTACTACCACTATTGTTATTAATAGTTTTGTTTTACGAGACAGGGTTTGTGTAGCCCTGTCTGTCCTTGAACTCTCTTTGTAGAGTAGGCTGGCCTCGAACTTCTTCTGCCTGGCATTAAAGTCATGCACCAGCACCATCCTGCATAAGGACTATATTATGGACCGCATATCATCAAAGAAGAAACGGGGTCACAGAAAAGTAACTTTTCCCAGAATCGCAAAGTGACAGGGACAGTCACTGGGCACTCTTGACTACAGAATATGAAATTGCCATTCGCTCTTAGAAATGGCCTTGCTGCTCAGTGCTTTATAGACTGAGTTTAGCTGCCAGGCTTCCAGTGTTTCGGACAATATACATCCCACTCTATTTGGGGTACACTTTTCAGTAATTCATTTCATTTGGACATTTTGTGCTTCAAAAAGTGCATGTTACTCCAGTGGTTAATAAGCAGCTAACAAGATCGATACAAACTTCTGGACAACATGTACGTTAGTGGCAGGATAGGGACTCTAAGAAGTCATACAGACTTTAAAGACCACTAATTCCTTTAGTTTATTTGGGCCAGGAGTGGGGAAACCCCAAAACAAAGCGGCCCAACCACTTTTCCCTCAGCTGTGATGCACAGATGGTTTCCGAGAAGTGAAATGAACTTTCAGAGGCTTCTCGATCAGCTGCTTGGGTGACATCCGGCTCTGGCCTAACCGCTAATCTCAGATGTCATAGCAACACAGGTCACTGTGAGCCCAAAATAGTCCCTGCCCAGAGCTCTTTCCACTCCTCGCTTGAGCATGTGCGGGAAAGGTGTCTGTCTGTCAGCCAGCCAACAGCTGTTGCTCTTCAGAGACAGGGCGACGTGAGGCAGCCACTGTGTAACCGGGCCCATCCATCCACGCCGCAGCTCCTCCTAGCCAAGCGTGTTTCCTTTCATGCAGGAGTCTCCTCGAGTCTCTCAGGCTCTTGTGCACATGTGGTGTTTTCACGGGGTTTGACAACGTGTGAAATCCCCTGTAATCCCAGCCCTTCCTCGCTTTATTCCAAAGCACAGCGCGATGGTTTCCTTTTGTAGAAACTCTCTGAAAGCCTTAGGAGAGGTCACACACAGGAAAGGCTTTTTTGCCTCTTCAAGATCTTGTCCTGCCTCAAGTCTTGAGTATCGTCTGACCCTGTGTCCACGGTGAGAGCCCCTGGTTTCAAAGCAGATGGTTCCTAAAGAGCTCACTCTTCTGGCTTCTCCCGAGTGCAGGGCTTCCAGGTGCATGTCATCGTGGCCGGCTGACAACGCAGTTGGGTTTAGAAATCTTATCTAAAGAAAACTCATTGGGTTTTCCTGAGGACAATGTACACGCGTCATCAAAAACATCAGTACAACAGTTAACCTTGTCCTGACAAAAGAGCATTGTTTTAAGACAGTCTGCGGTGGGGGGTGCTGAGGCTTGAACCTAGAGCCTCCTGAGAGCTAATTATATTCTCTCACTGACTACACACCCAGCCTCCAACGACCATTTTAGCTGCGCATTTCTTTTGAATTGAAATGGGTCATGCACAAAATCTGATAGAAAAGGACAACATGAGACGCTCCCCTCTCCCAACTTCTACAGATGGTCTCAGATATATTGGGGGGGGTCAATTCATGTGTCTGTCTTTAGTTTAACAATGATATGAAAACATGCCCTGAGAAGAAGCCACGTACCGTGTTTTGATCTGTCCACAGTCTAGCGTCACGTGGTACCTAGCATCTCTGATGATGCTAGGTAGCACGGAGCTGCAGCTGCCAGCCAGATGTGTGATCACGAAAGGCAAAACTCTATGGTTTGCAGAGGATGCCATTATTAAGCTATGTTATTTGGTAGGGCAAGTGTATTAGATGCATTTTGGCTTGGGATATTTCCAGCCTACTGTGGACAATGAGGGATAGAATAAAACCTCCCAAGAACGTTGCATTTGACATGGTATTTCTCAAGGAAAGGATGTCAGGAGGAGAACATACTATTAAGTCCTAATAAGGACAGAGGAAGACCGGATTAGAGCAGGGAGGGTTTAAATTTATGGAGTGTTGACTTTATATCAGACACTTGGCTAACTTTATTTTCTTCCTTTCTCTCAAGAGTCCTGAAGGGTAATAAACATCCTGTGCCCCTGTCACTACCACTAGCACTTCAGGAGCCAACCTTTGTCTAGGCTTCAACAGCTGCTGAGGGATGGGGTGGAAGTTAAACTTATGTCCAGGTTGTTTGCACTATACTACTTAATCTCCTAGTGGTCCAGGCCCATCTGAGCCCAGGGAGGAGGAGAATAACAAGATGAAGAACTCAGCACCTGCAGTCTGGGGCTTTGGTAGACCCTGGACAAAGGTGCAGGAGCCCACGAGAGCCACGGATCACAGAGGCCTCAAGTGGTAGAGGAGCCCTGGTGGGTGGGCTTGAGAGAGTCTGGAAGGAAGCAGAGTCCTCAGGAAGAGAGTCCATTTACTCTCCCAGAAGGGACTGTGTTAAACTGATGTGTTCACAAAGCAAAGCCAGCAGCTACTGCTGTGTTCTCGAAGTGAGCACAGAGGAAGTCAATCCAGCTCCTCAAACCTTGCTGCATGACCTAAACCCTGGCCACCCCAACTCCAGGATTGTTAGAAAAGTAGAATTTGGGGCCCAGTGTAAGAACTGCTCAAACAGAACCTCCATTTCTGCAAGATTCTCTGTGAGTGTTTGAGAAGAACTAGGCCTGCCTATTCCTTCTAGAGTCTTTTAGACCCTTAACTACATAACTAAGATGGAGGGAGATGAAAAGGCTCCTTGCTCTGCCCTCTGCCCCACCCCCAGCCCTTCTGCAGAAGCCTGTTGTCTATCAGTGCAGTCGGGGCTTGAGAGACGCTTCCTCTTAACTGCTTTACCTAAAACCCAGCATCCTCTTCCTGTCGCTTGGGTGTCAAGGTTTTCTCTGCCTCGCTCATAGCCACAGATCTGCGAACATCCAGACTTGAGAATGCATTTGGCACTAACATCTCTACCAGAGTGAG